>NC_090830.1:130760824-131077542 GCF_028021215.1 Eschrichtius robustus | reverse complement strand
AGCTCTGTCGGCAGCTGGAAATTCTACCCTGAGCTTGCGCCATAATAAAAGAGACAATGGAGAGGTTTTTATTCCCCCCAACCCCGCAGGGTAGAGCGCTTGCCCTCAGATATAAATGAGGCACAGGCGCGAGGCTTAGCAAATCCACAAATTACAACACCTCTGAGATGCCCATTGTGTCCAAGCTGACTCAAGCAGGTTTGCATGTCCCTGCATCCCCAAAACAATAGCTCAAGTAGTCATCAGATGGCCAGAAACCAAAGCCACCGTCATTAATATCCAAGAGGTGCTATTAATTAAAGTACCCCTTACCCATTATGTAGAGAGAGCTGCTATTTCTATTTGAAGCCTGCTAGTTGCATAACTGCTTCCATTAAAACAAAAAACTCACTCTGAGATACGGTTTAACATGCAATTGCTTTGGGGTTTGAGACCGGCTGCCTGCGCACGCTTCTGAAACACACACACAACAGATTCTCAGGGCCCGCAGTTCCCAGCATCTATCTGCTCACAGGCTTGCGAGGAAACAAAACACATCCTCCTGAATTAAACTCCGCTCGCCATAATGGCAGTGCCAAAGCCAGCAAAGGCACGCCAGAGGCTGGAAAATTGGCCAGCACATCAGAAGTCAGTCATTCAGAAATCTCATTCATTCATTCATTTGTTACTTTGTTTGGTTTATTCGTGGTGCATGGGGTTTGTGTACCTACCATGGGGCTGGACCCTGTAACAAGCACTGGAATAGTACAGTTAATCAACCAGACCCAGCGCCTGCCCGTGTGGGGCTTACACGGAATCCAGGAGCAGAGACAGAAATTAAAGCAGTGACAGCACAAACTAGTAGACCGGAAGTTCCCAGAATTCAGGGCCCTGCCCACCAGCCAGTGCCTCTGAGACATGAGGGGCTCAGAAATCTGCATGCAGAGCCCCAGGGACAGGCAGGCACCAAATGTGGTCCCTCGAATTGTCCCCATGCTGTCAACCCTTGGAGGGAGTGAGATATTCCAAAGGTCTTTGCAATCTGATGAATTCAACTCAAGAGCTATAAACTAATACAGAGAGATATATGAGCAGGTGCTGTACAACGGGGACTGTTTTAAGGATCAGAAAGCCCACCTTGAGCCTCTCTCTGTGCTGGTGATACTTTAACTTGAGCATCTGCTGGCTCTTCCCTGATGGTCTGCTGTGAGATGCTCTGACTAATTCTGGAAGCAACCAGTCCCCCAAAGCAAGAGGCTGTAGAGACTAGTGTCTTCCAATCAGCCCCCAGGCCAGGATGAAGGCTGCCCAACTCATCAACAGTGGTGGGGAAAACCTCTTCTCTCAGGACAAACAATGAAACATCAGCCAACTCCATGGTATAGGCTGGGGCCAGTCATATCGAACCTGAATCCCAGGTCCTGAGTTTGCAGGATGAGGGGTAATTGGAAGGAAGGGAGGAAGGAAAGAGGGAGGGACGGAGGGAGGGAAGAAGGAAGGAAGGAAGGAAGGAAGGAATTGAGGGAGGAAGGGAGGGAGGAAAGAAGATGGGAGGGGAGGGAGGAGTAGAAGGAGGATGGAAGGGAGGGAGGGAGGGAAGGAAGGAGGGAAGGAAGGAAGGAAGGAAGGAAGGAAGGAAGGAAGGAAGGAAGGAAGAAAGGGAGGGAGGGAGGGAGGGAAGGAAGGAAGGAAGAAAGGAAGGGAGGGAGGGAAGGAGGGAGGGAAGGAAGGAAGGAAGGAAGGGAGGAAGGAAGGAAGGAAGGAAGGGAGGAAGGGAGGAAGGAAGGAAGGAAAAAAGTCCAGGTCCATTTTGTTCAGCAACAAATTCACTGCTTGACACACACTGGGCACTCGACAAATATTTTTTAGAGGAGAAATAGATGAAGTCAGTAGATACAACCAAGGTTAATCTAAACTTGCTATAAAATTCCCTTTCAGTATAGTATAAACTGCAAAATCATTGATTCACTAGTATTATTCCATGAGAACAAATGATTGCTGATGAAAGCCACTGCAGGTGATAAAGGAACGTGAAAGGCAAAGGCTGCCAGCTTTGGGTTTGGAAGCAGCTGCGTCCTTAATTACGTTGCCTGATTTATACTCTATTAAATCTGTATATAAGTAACCCATTTCTCTGAAAGCATTTAAACCTCTTATATTCCACCAAACACAGTGCTTTCATTTGAAATAAATGTATCCAGCTCTTTGGGGAACATATGGTATATTTCTCTCTTATTAATAATTCAGTTCAAATGAGCAAAAATTAGTTGGTGCAGTTACGGCTGATTTTGTCCTGAAAAGATCCGCATTAATTTTAGACATTTTGTAAATTGGGCTATTAAATAAAAGCATTATATGTGAATTACCCTTTAAATTTTAAGCAACTTGGTAGTTTAATGGTATTTTCTAGTCAGATTCATTTTCAATCTTTAAAAAATTATAGTCATTACCGTAAGACAAATTTTTGAAACTTGCTCCTTCTATCCAATTACATATTGTTCTAATAAGTAAACTAGAAAACTTTTATGTTCTCATTTCAGTGCTCAGTCCTGCTTTGCGCCCTCTTTTGCTGGCATCAGTCTTCTGAGACGTTGCCTAGAGGGAGGCTGGTCCTGCCTGAGAAGCTCTGATGAGGGGCCGGGCTCTGGGGGAGCTGAGTTCATTCAGGAGGGGATTTATCATGAAGCTCCCGAGTTCGTCTTTAGGGTCATTAGCTCTCTGCTGATGGGGTCTCCTCTCTGGATGGTGATAATTCCTCACTAATGGTGCAGAGCTCTGGGCCTGCGGAAAAGCCAGCAAGGCCCCAGCCAGGCAGTTTTGCTGGAAAGGCCAAGGGGTCCTAACTGGCAAGGGAGATGTCAGTTATAGAAGATGAATACAGAGTTCATCAGCTCTGCACTCAAGCCTGGCAGAGAGCACCAAGGCCAGGCCCACTCAGTGGTCCCTCCCCAGCCCCCCGGGAGCGGCAGGGCAGGTATGTGAAGGCCCAGTGGTCCTCCTGAGGAACTTCCCTTGTTTGGTCTCATTCAGAGGGCCTGGGTGGAATGACAGGGCTCTGGAGATGGCTAATATCTCAGCTCTACAATTGGCTGTCTGTGTGATCTTGAATGAGCGTGGCTCTGGGACTTAGTTTCCACAACTGCAAAATGGGAGCTGTTGGAGGGCTATGGAGAGGAACGAATGAGATGGTGCTTGGGAAGTGCCCAGCACACACCCGCCCGGCACATGAGAGTGACGGGGAGCTGACAACTCCTTCCTTCCCTACTTCCCGAGCTGGCGTCGGTTTTCCCTTTTCCTAATCCAGCCAACTGTCCAAGCACAGTGCCCATCTGGGACAGCCACGCGTCCCGTCCAGCTGGCCGTGGCCCCTGGAGAACACACTGTGCTTACACCGACTCTCCCACCATCTCCCCACTCACAACAGTAACTCCAAGACTGGCATCCTCTGTCATCCTTTCTCCCAGTCCCCAACTCCTTCTTGCACTAGGGTCTGTGTTTTCCAAGTGGCTCACTGGACGCTGAAATAGGCAGTGACGCTGCCATGGCCATGGGCAGCCAAGGTGAATGGGGAACCCATGTGGGGTCACACACAAGCACCCAGCCCAGCCCTCCTGCCTTACCCTGCCGCTGAGCATGGGGAACCCACGTGGGGTCACACACAAGCACCCAGCCCGGCCCTCCTGCCTTACCCTGCCGCTGAGCACGGAACTTCCTGGAACGGTTGGGGCAGAGAGATTGAGGCAGAGCAAAAATCCATCCTTATCACATGCAGGCAACTCTCAGATCTCTACCCCATGTGGTAGATCTGCCCCTACTGCGTGAGACTAGGACAAGAAATGACACAGCCTCAGAGCAGGACCTGGAGCCCACGGTCAAGGAGGATCCCCTCCGGGGAGGAGGAACTCTCCAGGCCAGTGCGGGCAGCACAGGGAGGGCTCCCATTGTACAGATGGGGAAAGCAAGGTCCTGGGAGGAGAACGGGCCTGCCCAAGGCCACCTAGGGGAGTCTGGGGACCACTCTGTGGTGAGAATTTACACAACAGATCCTAAGGTCCTAAGAACCCCCTAAGGTTCTTGTCACCTGTGATGGTCCCCTGCCACGTGTCAGCCCCTGGGAGCCGACCTAGCACAGTGGTTAGGGACACAGGTTCTTGTGCTGGCCATCCCACCACTTACCAGTGTGTGGCCCTGGCAGATCACTCAATCTCCCTGTGGCTCAGGCCCCAGCTGTAAAATGGGAAGAACACTGCTGACTTCATAGATGGAATGAGTTAATACACACAGAGTGCTCAGAAACTCTCCAGCCAAGGATTTTTTAGGAAAAAAATGAATAGTGTGAACCACCAGTTGGGGTCTCCGTGGCAGGTCTACATCCTCTGCTCCTAAATAACAATGTCTGAAGGGCCGTTTCTGAGGGTGGGCTCACCCCCGGCCCTGCCCCACATGACCCAACCAGACACCAAACCACTCCTGGCTTCCCATGTCCCATTTGCTTTGAAAACATGACCCAATCTGCCCAATATCACATCCACTAAAGGAACACTGCCTTGGTATCCAAGATGGCCGTGCCATGGGAAAGGCCCGACTGGAAACGCCACCCTGATGGGCTCAAGGTGGAAGTCCGGGTCCAAGAAGGAAGCGATCATCAGTACAGATTGCTTAGCTTTGTACATCACTTTAACACTTTCAAAGCACTTCCGCACACACTTTGCCATTTAATCTCCCCATCAGCTGGGGGTTAGTCTTCCCAGCAATTATTATTTCCAGTTAATAGTGAGGTTAATCTACTTCCCCGAGGCCTCGTGGTAAGAAATGGAGGAACTGGGGTTCTAACGCGGGCTCCAGACCCTCCTTCTTGGTGATTACACTGCACTGTGTGAAAGACCAAAGGTCTCCTTGTCTGTGGTCCTCAAAACAGAGCAAGGGGGCTGTGATGGCTGATAATGTGTCAACCTGGCTGGGCCGTGGTGCCCAGATATGTGGTCAGACATTATTCTAGATGGTTCTGTGAAGGTGTTTTTGGATGAGATTAAATCAACGGACTGTGTAAAGCAGAATGTCCTCCATGATGTGGGTGAGCCTCATCCAAACAGCTCTAGATCTGAAAAGAACAACGGCTGGCCTCCCCCTCCCCCAAGCAAGCAGAATTCTGCCTTCAGACTTGAACTGCAAACATTGGCTCTTCCTGGGTCTCCAGCCTGCTGACGAACCTTGCAGGTTCTGGACTTGTCGGTCTCCATAAGTGTATGGGCCCATTCATTAAAATAAGTCCAGACAGATAGACAGACAGGGATACTTCTCTGGAGAATGCTGATTAATACAAGGGCTTAAAAGAAAACCGCATCCCCACTCATACTCAGTCGCATTTAAAACTTTAGTACTTTGGACACTAAGAATGTGGAGTTTGGCTTGGGTCATTCTTTCTTTCAGGGGACAGGTATTAGGCACTGCCCATGAGCCGGGCTTTATGGGGGATATACGGATGCAGGCCCTGGTGCTGCCCCTAGAGTGCCCAGACTGGGAACCAAGTCCGTGGCAGTATAGAGGGAACACCGTGTGGGCCTGGATTAACTGCAGCCTTCAGTGCTGATTGACCATGTGAACTTGGACTTGACCTTTCTGGGTTCCAGTCCCTTTATATGGCAAAGTGAGGTAATAGTGCCTAGGACATAAGCACTGGGTCCTTGAGGATCAGATGAGAAACCGCGTGCCAGGCCCTTCACACAGCACCCGGCCCACAGTCAGCACTTAGTGATTGGTAGTTGTTACTGGTATTGATATCGATAAAAATGAGCTGAATGAACTGGTCCTGAAGTCTCATAACCAAACTTCTTCAAGAGGATGGCTATATCAGGAGAGATGGAAAAGACTAGGCATTTGGTCTAGAAGAGGGTGGTGTAAGAGGACACTCAGGTACTGAGATGACTGCCCGAGAGCAGGTGAGGCAGTGCCTCTCTGTACTCTGATGATGTAGGAACAAGAGGGCCCTCGATGAAATTAAAAGGAAAAAATCTAAAAAGCACAGGAGGAAATACTTATGTACGTGCCGTGTCATTAGCCTGCAGAACTCTGGACCACAGGGTGTTATTTGAGTGGCTTAAAGGAATTAAGTGCATCAAGAATGATAGCACAGTTGGGTTCTGTCGCTTCTTCTGGCATCAAGTGGGCCAGGTGGTTTATGGGAGAACCGCCCAAATGGTGACACATGAGCAGCTCTGTGTATAGTTATGGATATTTCTGCAATGTAACTGATGGCAATAATAACGATAAGATATGAATGATGTGGCAATGACATTTAACATCACCATCCTATCCTAGAGGACAGGGTAGAGAGAAACAGATGGGTAAACAAACTAGAGTGGTCCAAAGTCCCACGTGCTATGACAAAGCAGTCCAGCAAAAGAGAAGACCAGCTCTCCTGCGAGTGGCGCAGGGGATCTGGGCAGAAAAGGTCAACCGATACTTGAGCTGAGACTTCCAAGACGAATTGGGTTTCTACTCGGAAGACGGTACAGTATTCCAGACAAAGGAAGTAAGGTGTACAAAGCATGGAGGTAGGAACAGGCTTAGCTCATCCAATGCGTCCTAAGGGATTGAGAATTGTTAGAGGCTGGGAAGCAAGGGGTACAGGAATTGAGATGAACAGTGACGCCAGAGGTAAGTGGGGGCAAGGTCTCCAGCAATGGGTCATATACGTTGATGAGATTCAATTGCATGAACATCCTTCATGCCCCTGTTAAAAAGCAGAAAAGGAATCTATATTCTGAGTTCATTCCATGGTCTTTGAGATCTCTTCAGCTGCAAGGAAGCGTGTAATATCATCAAGACCATCAGAAGAAAATTCTCCCAACACAATGGAGAATGATGTGTCAAATAGTTATGCGTGGAGAGGTTTGGAAAGGAGTCCATTGAAGGGGTGGGAATGGGGAAAGGCCTGTGATCTCCAGCTAACCGTCTCAGTCCGTCATACAAAAGATGGTTAAAGACTAAGCACTGGCTAAGTTACAACCAGGAAAACAACTGCCAGAGACACACCGCCATGTCTCAGTGAGTCTTAACATATTTGAGTAAAAATGTCCCTCTTGAAATTGTAAGCTTATGCGCTGACCCTGGTTCTGGACACAAATGCAATCTTAGTAAAATGTTTACATATTTGTAAAACCAAAATGTTTCTAATTTACGAGGCATCTTATTCAAGGCAAAAGTCTAACTCCAAGTGTCATGGTGACTAAAGGCGAAATGGAAGCAGCTTTATTAATCTGTGGGTCATGCAGTCATCAGCTTGATCATGGGCAGTAGCATATGTGAGATACACAAAGAATTAACTGAGGGATCGAAGGGAATTGATAAATCCATTTTTGATACTGTGTGTTTGAGGCAGCTTGTATGAGGATGAGTAATGTTAGCTGCTGCTAAAACAAACAGCCCCCAAGATCTCAATGGTCTGACCCAATAGGAGTTTCTTTCTAGTTCAGGTAAAATTTCTTTCTAGTTCTAGTGTGGAGGCAGGGAGAAGAATCCTGAGTCTACTCCATTTATCCAACAGATGGGGAGAGAGAGCAAGAATCACACAGAGGAGGTTCTCTTCACCTAGAAGAGAGGCATGAATGCATTCTTGCAACAGGAACTCAGTCATAAGTCTCCATCCAACAGCAATGGAGGCTGGGAAATGTGGTCCAGCAGTGGTTCCAAGATGAGAGCACAGGTGTGGCCATGTGATCATGAGCAGTCTTGGCAACATAGCTTAATACCCCCCAAATCAAACTTTAAAAATAGATTATAGGGGCTTCCCTGGTGGCGCAGTGGTTGAGAATCTGCCTGCCAATGCAGGGGACACGGGTTCGAGCCCTGGTCTGGGAAGATCCCACATGCCGCGGAGCAGCTAAGCCCGTGCGCCACAACTACTGAGCCTGCGCGTCTGGAGCCTGTGCTCCGCAACAAGAGAGGCCGCGATAGTGAGAGGCCCGCGCACCGCGATGAAGAGTGGCCCCCGCTCACCGCAACTAGAGAAAGCCCTCGCACAGAAACGAAGACCCAACACAGCCAAAAATAAATAAATAAATAAATAAATAAATAAATAAATAAATAAAAATAGATTATAAAATAGCAATAGTTTTCAAAAGCATTTGTTTTTATTCCTGTTCCAAGTCATAATTATTTCTTCCCTCATTTTCTCCACTCTCCAAAGTTATGCAACCATGACCCAGGTACCTCTGGAGACTTAATATAAAATATAAATCGACAAATTCTGCTATAAAGCCTCGCACAGCTCACGTGTGATAAGAGCTTGTGCCGGCAAGTGGGCCCAGAACATGTTTCCAAGACGCGTCCCGCTCCTCATCCTCAGCATTCAGCAACCCTAGGAATACAGGATTATACCCAACTTGCCCCAAATCTCTGCTCGGTTGTCTAAACTGGATAGAATCCACCAGCTCTCAAAATCTAATGACTTGACTTCAATCAAATTAGCCGTTGGACAAAGTCAATTCTTTTGCCATCTGCCAAAGCCCTGCCGGTCAGGAGCATTCCGGACGAAGGCTGTGACTCAACCCAGACGCCGCTGCTCGCCCTGCAAATAGATGATGCCGGCAACCATCCCCCTGACCCGGCCATTCCTCACACAGCAGGAGAGACCCCGTAATTTCTTCATCCTGGCTTCTTGGGGTCTACTTAGATGAAGACACACGACCATGTGCTAGGCATGTGACAGCTGAGCGGGGGAGGGCAGCCTGTGTGATTAGGGCTAATCATCGTCCCCCTGTCCCAGGGTAGTTGGTACTTATCAATGAATGGCACCAAATGTGGTGTAAAATCCCAGATAATTAACCGTGAACGGGGGATAACTTATCCCAGGCCCATTTCATTCATATTTTAGAGGGAAGACACACAGGTAAACAATTCAAACCACGATGTTTATGCTACCACCAAATTTGGGAACGAAGCATCAGTATTCTCTCTGGCAGGCTGTAGATTCAGAAGAGACACACACTTTCCATCCTGCAAAAGGCAAGGCCCAAACCGATAGGACAGGGGAGAATTTATTTTTTCCCCTTTTCTCCTTAGCCGAAGTTATTATCACAACTGCCGGGGAATTTGTGAGATTGGGAGATAAGGATCTTAATGATTCTTTGGAGACCCGTCCATCACCGCAAACTGCTACCAGGATCGAAATTACATCTGCATTTGAATTAGCAACATTACTCGCCAATTTAGATCAGAGTGAACATTTTTCCATTGAAGATGGAATTAAATTAGAAAATGAGTGAGTCTTTAATTTCCAGATTATAAATCACTGAAAATAATTCAACTCCTGTACCTTAAGGCCAATTACATTATCCTAAGCGACATTTTATCTCCCAACCTTTGGAGTGATTCGGTGACGGGAGCCTTCACACAAATCAGTCTTGCTGCAGCAGCAAGAAGTATATCTGCCCACCGAGTCACACACATAAAACACCAGAAACCGTTTTCAGGCTGAAGCTTATTTTACATGAAATTCGATTGTCTGTTTGATAGTGTATTTTTGTGTTCTACTGAACTGATGCATCAGCCAGATACCAGGCCTGAATTATGTCAAGTTCAGCAATGAAATTTTCAAATGACTGACTTGTTCCAGGTTGGGGCATGATCGCCCCCTCCATCATCTCCCTCCCTTTGGCTTACGAAAGACAAAGACGTCATCGATGTTTCTGAGTCTGAACTCTCATCTCCCTGTGCTCACAGCGCCAAGTCTGTCCTGCTTCCACCACCTTTCACTTAAATTACTGTCTGATGTTCGCACATCTGTCTCTCCCTAGACTGAGCTTCTTGGAGGGCAGGCCCAATTATACTAATGCCCGTATCCAGCCAGCAAAGTGACCGGCTCAGAATGGGTGTTTGTTAAGCGTTAGTTGCAAAAAGGATTGAGTGAACGGATGACGTGGCATGTCTCCGCCTGGCACCAAAAGAACGGCAGCCACAGAGATGGAACAAACAGATAGCCAGGCCGCCCACTTGCCTCCCCACCACCTTCCCCAGCAATACACAGGGTCAATCAGAAAGCCAGGGAGGGGCCTCTGTCACTAGCAGGGTCTCATTTTCTTGAGTTCACTGGCCTACACAAAGATCAAGGAGTCTCCCTAACAAACCACAAGCCTTGCTCATCCCCTGAGAAAAGCAGACTTGACCCCAGAAAACTTCTGAGTCCCTGACGCGGGGACTGAGGGAGGGATAAAAAAGGAAAAGCATGAAGTCGTTAGGAGAGAGGGTAAGTGTTTTAACTCTTCAGGCCTTTTAACAAGGGCCCACTTGCAGACAGGAAAGGAGGCAGAAGAAAACATTGTTCTTTCCCTAAGATGCAGATGGTGACTGATGGGTGTCGACAGACTTGACCTGGCAAAGTGGACGAGGCCTTGGCCAGCTCTGGCCCAGGGGATGAGCCCCACTTCCCCCGTCTGAAGTGGGAGGTGAAGCCACTGGATCTGATGGATAGAGAGCTTCCCACCAACCCAGCCCTGGGACTGTCCACGTGACGCCTCAGTGCCCCACATCGCCGAGAACAGGGGTGCTGAGGTTCTGATGCAGCCCTCCCGACTCTGTGGGTGGCCTGAGCAAGGGCCCCCTCCAGACCTCAGCCTGCCCATCCACAAAATGGGGGCATGGAGGTGGACTTGCCCGTCTGGGAATAGGATTGGAGGAAGGATTCACGAAATAAGAACCTGGAAGGCAGCTCCCACCCCAAGCAAGAAAGAGAAAAAAACCCCGCCTCTCTCTCTCAGAGACGATGCACGAGCTGCTCCCCAGTAGAGAGGGAAGGCCCCCTGTGCGCGCAGCCTCCCCCGGGCTGGCCTCAGGTGGGTGGAAAGCGCAGGGGCCTCCCAGCCGGGGCCTGACTCCTGCTCCCTCTCCCCACCAGCAGCCCTGGGTCCTCTGGCCCGGCCCCGGGGGGGCCACCGCGCTCTTCCCCATCCTGGCAGAACGGACACCAGGCTCTCGGGCTGGGCGTGGGCGGCTGCAGTCCGACCGCGTCAGGGGGCGGAGCATTTTGCACGTCAGTCTCCAAGCCCCCCACGCCCAGTGCGGCCCCTGGGACAGGGACCCTCCTCTGCCATTCACCTGTGTCCGACACAGTAGGCTCTCCAGGGACGGGCACATGCCCAGAATGAGTGTTGTCAGCGCCACAGGGAATCGAGCTGTCGTCCAGGGGCTCAGGGTTCTTCAGACATCCCAGCTGGGGAAGGAGAGCCGAGGGTGGCGGCTCTGGGCACGCTTCCCAACACACACACACGCCCCTCACCCTAGCAGCTGCTTGTTTAGTCTTTATACTGGCTTCTTTAACTCCCACTTGAAGCAATCAGCGGTTCTGCTGCCCAGAAAACTGCTTCATTTAAGTTAGCAGTTGACTGATGGAGTCCAGCTCACTTGGTCCATATACGGAATGTGAGACCAACCCAAGGGAACCCGGCAAGTTCATGACAGAGCTTGGGCCAACAGCCAGGACCTGGACCCCCTCCTCACACCTATTCAAAAATTACACAACAGCAATGGCCCACCTGGATGGTCACCGTCACCATCACCGTGTATGACCCAGGTACACCGTCTTCATGAATAAGCTCACTACAGCCCTATGAGGTAGGCGCTATCCCGTCGTACCCATTGTACAGATGGAGAAGCTGAGGCTCGAAACACTAAGGAACTCTCCCAAGGTCTCCCGGATAGCAAGCGCCAGAGCCAGTGTTTGAACCCGGGCAGTTAAGCTTTCGAGCCCACACCTGTAATTGCCAGTGTCTCTCATCAGAGAATCGGAAGGCCTCGCCCTCCCTCACCTTACTGAGGCTTCCTCAGCTTCCATGAAGGGCAAGAGGCTGGGGCCCTTGACCCTTCTTGCTTTGGAGCCTGCGGTGTATTCAACAAGGGTTTAGAGTTGCCAGATTTAGCAAATAAAACGCTTTGGGACCGAACGGCACTGCACAAGTATTTGCTGTTTAACTGAAATGCAAACGTCACTGGTAGCCTGTCTTTTCCTAGCAACCTACCGAGGTGGCCTGTGTTCAGGGAGCTGTGAGGTCGGGGAGGCTCACCTGTCCCCCCTCCTGAGACAACCTCCTCCACAAGTGTCCTCACTGCCAGGACCTTGTCCCAGGTCCCTGCCTCCATCTCAGCACTCCAGCTTACCATGCCCTGGGAGGAAGGCTCTGGCCATGGGGCTCTCTGCCACCAGCACCCCTCCAGGGGCATTTGAGATCACAGAGGGACCAAAGGGCAAATGGAGGCGTCTTGGCAATTTGGCTGAGGAAGGATGCAGAGTAACTGATGCTCCTGCCCGGGTCCCCAGCTCTCAAGGGATGCCCAGGCTGCTTCTCGTGGCTGCAGGAGACACCTGGGCTGTCACTGCTCCATCCACACCGGAGGATGCAGGGCACACAGCCGAGCATCCCTGAGTGATTACTAGCCTGTCCCTTTGGGGCCACCACAGCACCCGAACAGCACCTGGGATGTTGGTGACCCATGACTAAGGGAGGGGGTGATGATACGAGGCACCTCTTCCTCCCCAGGTCCAAAGCAGGCATTGCTAATCAATCACTGCACTCTACCACGGAACCCAGACACAGCCTCAGCATCCTCCTTAACACTGTGATCAAGGGATCAGTGTTGGCACAGAGATTAAAGCCATCCCTGAGGTAAATTCAGTCCCAGGGGCTGGGCTGGGCTGGGGAGATGGAGAGAGAGAAGGTGGAGTGGGGGAGCGGGTTGTAAAGAGGGAAACGCACGGACTCCAGAGGCAGAAATGGGCTTCACAGCCTGGTGCTGTCCCTTAGCAGCTCCAGGACCTTGAGCAAGTCAAATTCCCCTCTAAGCTCTCCTTTCGGTGAAACCAGCTCAGTGATCTCCCCTCCTGCAGAGCCAGGCAGGGATGAATCAGAAGAAGCAGCCTGCTCAGGGCCTGCTTCCCAATAGTTCTCAGCAGGCATCCTGCCCCCTTCTCCATGAGACTCTCTTTGAACAAGTGCTCAGGCCCGAGAGCAGAAACATGGGCACAGGGAGCCCCCAAGTCTTCAGTCCCAGCTGGCATTTCTGAGGACTTTTCCTAGAAAGAGTTCAGGATCCCAGATCTGCACTCACAGGTTCAGCATGGAATGACTTTCCTTAGGGCTCAGGGTACGGGCCTCTGAACCAGGCAGCGGAGCAGGAAGGAAAGACTAGAGCGAGGCAACAGATTCACACACAGCAAAGGTGTCCATGGTCCTCTGTTCACCACTGATGGCTCTTCACCCATCTGTTGCTGGATCCCGAGGACGCATGACCCTGGCGATCCCATCCCTCAGTAACTGAATTATCATTAACTGACTCATTGAACGAAACACCAGCATCTGTAGGACTTTACAATTTGTGACCTATTTATACACATATAAACACATATATATATTTTTAATCCTCACAGCAACCACGAGTGATGGTTGTAGAGGAATTCTTCTTAGACCCACTTTAAAGATAGGAAAACTGAGTCTCACACACTGCTCAAGCTCATGCCAAAAATGAGCTGACGCAGCAGGAGACCACCGAGCCCAGCTTCTTTTGGTGCCCCAGCATCCTGCATGAACTGGCTGTGAGGGCCTTGCTGCCCCTTGAGGCCTCAGGGGGACTGTGACCTCAGGAGTCAGGAGTCCTTGAGTCTGAGAGACGGGAAGGGCCTCGTCTTCTCCCGGAGGACAGTGGTCTCTGCGGAGCACGGCCTCCCTGCTGGGGCACCAGCACCTCCTCTGGGGCCGTGGGGAGAAAGAAAGGCAGGACAGCCGGGCACGGCGGGTGCCCACTCAGCTGAGCTGGGCTGGGCGGCATCTCCCCTTTCTCCCGCCCAGGCCCCCTCGACCCTGAATCCACACGTACACACACACACGCACACACACGTGCACACGCAGCCATGGCCTTTGCTCTCCTCTGGGGCCATCGCCCACCCTGACCCCCACAGCCATTCTTTCTGGCGTCCCTACCGTCACCTGATGCAAAATTCCTATTTTCTATTTCCCTAGTCCTCGGCCTTCGTCGTCACGGGAAGTGTTGAGAAGCCGGGCAGCCTTGCTGAAATTGTGTCTGTCTCGTGAGGTGCACTTGGAAGCATTTGAAGGGAAATTTCCAGTCCCTTTAAGACACTGGTCATAAAGGAAGCAACATCTGGAGCAGGAACTTGCCATTTCATGTGAGAATCCGGTGAGACCTGGGGACTCTGTCTCCAGAAAACCAGTGCTAAGTGCACAGACGCTCACACACACACACACACACACACACACACACACACACACGATTCCAGGGGAGCGTCTCTTTCTCTCTCTGAGTTTCCCCCCAACCCCCGCCGCCCCACCCCTCGGCTTTGTCTCTCTCTCCTTCCTGAACCCAGGCCCTTTGCTGCTGAGCGACCCAGCAGCAAAATCATTGACCTCCAGCCAAGCAGAACTTTCCAGGACCCCCCTCCCCTCGGCCCAGGCCTCTCCCAGCCCGGGGCTACCTCACAGGCGTCACCCCGTGCCCTTGGCATTCAGGGTATCAGGGCTGCACCTGCCCCTGACCCAGCGCCTGCGCCCGCTCGGGGCCTCCACACTGCCCTTGCTTCCGCTCACCCTGAGGGCTCTGCAAACCACGCCGGTTTCCCAGACACGGTGATCCTTTTGAGGGACAGAATCATGTTTGTTTGCCTTCCCTAAGGGGATCCTAGCAGAGGTCTCCCTTCTCAATGCCAGGGTCCAGCCCGTCTCAGGGCTACAGTGGGAGGTACCTCTGAAAGGTTACCCATCCCAAGAAGGGGTATGGCAGGAGGTGTGCTTGAAAACAGGGAATGCCATTTCCATTTAAATTTGGTAAGACAACGGTGACCAAAGATGCTGTACTTTGGACCCTGGTGGCAAAGCTGAGCCTAACAGAGAGGAAAAAGAGCTTCACCACCCAACCCAGGACAGCCTCAGCTGGCCAACATCTGGGAGCCTGGCCCTGATCCCAGCCCTTTGCCTGCACGTGAAATTGAACTTCACACAGCCTCCTGATTAGGATCACACTCCTTTTACAGATGAAAACACTGAGGCTCAGAAAGGCTAAGTGGTTTGCCAAGGTCACTTAGTGAGTGAGAGGCAGGTCCAGCATTCAAACCCAGGACAGGCTGCCTGCAGTGTCCATCCTCCCGGGGGTCACAGCACTGAGCGGCTCCTACCACTGCAAGTCCTGCGGCTGTGGGGACGATACCCGTGCCTGTCTAGATGGTGTCGCTCCCCAAGTCCCCACTCTTGTTGTCATGGCTGCACCATCTTCCAGGCTCGGCCTCAGGAAGGAAAACCAAATTCGAACAGCTGCAGATGAGGGGACACTGTCTCAGGCCCTGGGCGCCTTGCTCCCTGGTCAGGTGAGTGCGTGGTGCACATGGCTGGACTTCCGATGCCCGGCAAACAGGGCGGGCGGGGAAACCCAAGACGGGCCAGACCCCAGGCAGCAGGGGACTCTGGGGTTGGCTGCTGTCATGACACCCACAGCTGGCTTCTCAAGGGGCATGGGACCAGGGACACAGTGGGCAGTGGGGCTGTCTCAGCTGGCAACCCGGCCCTGGACAAACAGCACTTCCCTCTTGGTTATTCTGCCGAGGCTTTCCTGTGGTTCTGCAGGCCAGGAAAGCAGTGCTACGCCCACAGGCCCCCTCCCGGGGCAGATGGCAGAGTGGACACCACGCTGACCCCCAGGAGAGAGCTGCCCCCGCCTTGTTCTGCTCTCCTGCCCTGAGAGGCCGCTGAGGTCTGGCGAGGGACACCTGCGTGAGCGTGGTGGCTGTCGGCCTTCGAGTGAAAAGTCTTCATGAATCCTTTGTAAGTCAAGCGGCTTCTGCTCCCAAAGCATCAGTCGCTCTATCCAAAAAAGGTGTTTTGCTTCTCACCTGTCTCTGAAGGGGGCCTGGATTTCAATATCCACTGACCCATAACCTCTAGGAGGACAGAAAACCTGCTGAGTTAGTCACTGCTGTATCTCCAGAGCCTAGGACAGTGCCTGGCATGTTGTATGGTCTCAATAAGTGTCTGTGGAGAGAATGAGTGAATGAATGAATGAATGATTGAATGAATACTGCAGAGCCTGACTGGAGAGTCACGAAGATTCATATTTTTTAACTGATTGCAGGAATTTTGAAAAAACAGCACACCAGGCTACCTGTCTTCTCTTCTTCACCTCTCTTCCCCACTTCACGTAGAACCTAAAAGTCTAGAAAAGACTAGATTCCAAAACTGCTATGAAATGCATGCAGCATCAATCCTAAAGAAAATGTGCGTTTCTGAAACCTAACAAAAGGTTGAAAATACTCCCTAAAGAATCTTACAGGCAACACCATTTGAGGATTATGGTACCTGGCTTGTTAAACACCCTCAATAAACAGCCACTTGTTGGTTGACCAATGGCTCGTTTGAGTGTCAATGTGATTTGTCTTTGGCCAAATTTTTCCATCAGCTTCTGGGATTCAGAATAACATTCAGATATGGCCAACATGACCCCATTTTGCCTTTAATTTTTCTCTGTGGCGCATTTGCTCCCAGAAGTACATGAAAAAAGATCACCTGAGGCTAGTCCTGCCAGGGCTCGGCAGACAGGTGTTGGTGTACCTGTACCAGACTGCCCTGCCATCTGGGCTCATCTCCAAGGCCCTGGCACCAGGTGGCTCGCTGGCTCTTGGCTCCAGGTCCTCCGTGGCACATACACAACCTTGTCCCAACGCTTCACCACCAGGGCCAAGACCCATCCCTAGACAATGTCGGAGCCCGTCACACAGGGAAACATCGCTGTTCCTAGAGACACAGTCCCCTCCCCCCACCCCATTCTTGATCCTGGACATTAAATATTTATGAGTTCTTAAAAAAAATAATCCACAAACCTCCAATAATGCAAGTTGTCTACTAGGCAGGGAGATTTCAGGACGATAAACATTATTTAGAAACACCATGATATGCTTCATATTGTGATGTGATTGGGGACCATATTAAAACCCGGCAAGGCTATTATACCTAATTTTTGTTTCAATTCAGGCAATATCGCCACTGCTTAATATGATTTCTATTTACTTTTTTCTATTGTTAGTATTTTATTGGGGTTGTGTCTGCTTTATCAAGCAGATCGCCTCTGAAAGGGAGGTCAGACTATGCTCAGACCTCGGGATTTTCTGTCATCTTTCTTTTAAAGGGGTTTTCATTGTATTCTGCTTGGCCTGAATTCACTCAAAAACCCTCAACGCTAAAATAAACTCTTTTTCTTTGCTCTTGTCCAATTACAATATTTCTACCTGCACAAAACCTGACAGCTTGATATTTAAAAGCTATATAAACTCTCATCATCCAGTTTTATGTTCCCGTTTTTCCATGGTACCGCTGGATTTGGGTGAATGCTACATAAAATGTGTGCATTGAAGGGTTTCAAATCAAGTTATCTCCTCCATCTATAAAAATTGAATTTTAAAGGTTATTTTAATTATAAGTTTAAACCCAAGCTCTATTAATGACAGAGGCAGCCTCTTCCACTAAAGCATTCATTCGTCTTCTCCCCAGGGTCACAGCCAAGCTGAGGAATACTGTTATTTCCTGAACGAAATGTAATTTTGCAAAACAGGATATTATTTTTTAAAGTATTATGCACTTTGCATAACTCTCTTTTCCTGGACTGGTCCAGGGCGGTGAGAATAAGGGTGATTTGTGGCTCTGCCTTCTGAACAAAGTCCGCTTTTGCACAACCTGCAGGAATCTTTATCACAAGTGTGAAGGAAGAGATGATATCAATATCCCGACTACTTTAAGCCATGTCCAACCCATCCGACTGTCTGCAAATCAGGCAAGGGTGTCACATAGCCAAATAATTTGGAGGAAAAAATAATGAATAAAGTAAGTAAAATCCAAATTGTAAGCCCTATTTCTTCAGATTGCAATCTAAACTCCTTTAGTTTAAGACGAAAATAAAATCATTCTTCTGTGGGCTCCTAGACTCCAAGTTTCTAAACGTGTTATTGAAGCCATGATTGAAATCTGACAAAAACAGACTGCGGTTTATAACAATGTCCCGCAGCCAAAGTATGGCACCAATAACTAAACAATACTTTATCACCTTTGCCACTTTCAACAGCTCCCATTAATATTGAGATCATAGTGTTCGGCCCTCTATTCCCCAGCTGACTGCCTTAGTGACAGCACTGGCTAAGGCGGTGACATTGAAAAATATTTGCCATGACACAGCCACAAATCACAGCAAGACAAGTTTAAAACTCAATATTCACTCAACTTGCCTCTGCTAGCTTCTTGTTCCAATTTCTAAAACACAATTATTATATGCTCCTTTTCTCTGAAATAGCGGCACACAAACGGGTGTATGCTAAGCCAAGAAAGAGAGAGTGATAAAAAGAAATACGATTCTTTAGGGTTTGCCAGCAGTATCATTTTATAAGCCAGAAACTATCATTGGGAGAGGGAGCTTAGGATACAGACACTCATGTGGGGGAAGGTCCCTGTTTTCTGGACTGTTCAGGACACTCACAGCAGCCTGAACTCAGATTGCAATTACTTGTGGTCCTGGGTTCACACGGCAGCCTAATTTTACACGTATCAATTTTTGTTTTCAGCTTTCTCAAGATGCTGAAGCAGATGTTGGTCCACTTGGCAATTGCCCCTAATTCACTTTACAGAGGCTGTGGTCAACACGCCCCCCTCCCACTCTACTCCCGCAAACAGTGGTGGGATTGTGCCAGCTGTCAAGTATCAGGAGCCCACGAGACCTTGAAAGCGATGCCATTGACGCTGGTTCCCTTAAGGAAAAACTTCCAAGAGGCTTGGTACCCACATGGTTTGGACCAAAGCCATTCTTCTTTGGGAGTGTAACTGACTGCGACCCAGCATCTTCACAGCAGAGAGCATGTGTTTTCCTCCATGGTCCTCACGCCTGGCGCAGCAGCTAGCACTCAGCAGACACCCCGTGAGTGGGTGTGGATGGAGAGTGAGCATTCATCCAAGACCACGTCATTGTACAAGAGCATCCTAGCTCTGCCCCCATGGAACCTCCGCCAAGTTACTGCCCTTCCTGGAGCTTCACTCTCCCTCCCCTTCAGAATGAGAAGACTGTGCCGGATGATCCAGGCCACCCCCAGCACTCGTGTTCCATTTCATGAAGAAAATCCACACTGTGAACAGAAACGACCAGAATCCGTCATCCTAAATGGCTGACGCACCATGGTGACCTTCTTACCCTGGATATGCTGAGACACTCCTCAGACCCTGAAAACCTTGGGAAATTGTTAACTGTTCATTCTTGCTGCATAGATACATGGCTAGAGTTTTTTCCTATTACATCATTTTTGTAGAGAAAGGTGGCTGTTGACCCATCACCTATGGGCATCAGCCTTGAGTATCACTGAATTCAAACAAGGTCAAGATTGGGAATTGTTCTTTGGATTTAGCAGCCCGAAGTCATTGGTGATATAAATGAAAACCACTTCAGCATATATAATCATAGTAAATGTGACGTTGACCTTCGCACATTAAATTCATGCTGGCACAAACAAGTCTATTAGGTCGGTGCCCTTGACCCAAAGATGGCTCTTCTTATTCACTTCTGTTTGTCTGCAGGATCAACAGGACGAGAGCAATCACCGCCTTTTCTGAGCAGGACTGTCTGTTGTAGCTATCTTCTCCCTGTCTCCCCATAGCCTGTTGGGTCTCTTTTAGTTCAGGGGTCTCTGCTCTGAAAGAGCTACACCCAGGAGGCTCCTCAGCATAGGAGCTGACTTAGATGATGGCAAGATCCTGGAGCTCGAGCCTGAGTCAGATGGTGGGATAGGATGAGACTTTGGGGGGAGGAAGTGGGTGGGTTTGTTACATGAGGGATGGATGTGAATTTTTGTGGCCTGAGGCAGGCTGTGGTGGATTACGTTTCCAAAGACGGCTGCCACAATATCTCACCTCCTACACGATCGTGTGACATGTGACTTGCCCCTTCCCCCTGTCAAGAGATGGGGTCTGTTTCCTCTCCCCTTGGGTCTGGACAAGGCTTGTGAATAAAAAGTGGCAGGTGATGCTGTGTGACTTCCAAGGTTAAGTCATGAAATGTCTTTGTGGCTTCTCCTTTGTTTCTGGGTCTGTTTCTTCTTGGAACCCAGCCACCATGCTGCAAGGAAGCCCAAAGAGCAACACAGAGAGAATCAAGGCACACGGCCAACAGCTCTGAACTCCTCGCCATGTAAGTAAGGCCATTTTGGACATTCCAGCCATCATGGTGCTCCAGCCAACACCATGGGAAGCACAATGATCCCTCAGCAACCCACAGAACCATGAGAAATAATCAACTTAAGCCATTACATTTGCCGTGGTTTGTTTTTCAGCAATAGATCATTGAAACAAGGTTTGATCTAAATAAGGGCTACACATGTGTTCATTGTGCCATATGTTCAACTTTCCTGTCTATTAAAGATTTTCAAAATAAAAAGCTGAGAAAAATTCTTAATTTAAAAGTCTCATCTACAAGAAGAAATCATAAACAACAGAAAACACTGTGGGATAAGATAAAAAGATGCACCCAGAATTTCCAGAAATTCTGGAAAAAGAGAGGGGAGGGGGATCTCTGGGACTCTTTCTATACGATACCAGATATCTAGAAGCAAATGTCTGAGTGAAAAGGAAAATTAAGTCTATATTTCACAGGTGCTCTCTCTGTCCACTTAACATCACATGACTATTTCAAATATCCAGATGTTCATCCCATTGTTCTAGCCACGTACAGCAGAGGCATTCAACCATACAGGTTGGAGGAGAGAGCAATTTTTGTTTCTCCAAACAGCCAAATATCTATATTGTAGCTATGACAACATTCAGATATGTGGTAGGTCAGAAAATAAAGGATTGGTTGACTAAGCAATAGCACATCAAAATATATATATGGACCACTCAGCAGCCATCAAGAGTGGTGGAGAAGTACACTGGGTTTCTTATGGGGGCAAGATATTCCTGAAGTTCCAAATCGTTCAGTGCAAAAAGTGAGCTATAAATCAGTATGCACAGCATGATCTCATTTTGTATGAAAAATATACTTGTTTACAACGTGCTTAGGAAAAGTCCGGAATGCAATACACCAGAATGGAACACAGTAGTAGTTATTGCTACTCTAGCTGGTAGAGTAACAATAATTTTTATTGTCTTCTTTATACTTATTGGTATTTTTGTAATTTTTTAATAGCAAATGAGTTATCTAAGCAAGTAAATTAATAAATAGGGTAAATCTTTTGAAAAATATTCATATTAATGTAAGTTCCTCTTTTAATTTTCCCTGAGTACCTGTCCTTCTCTCTAGGTGGCCTACACTAACAGTTTGCTTGAGGGAAGATGAGAATTTGTTACAAAAGAAGATTATATTTCAATTCTGACACTCAAAATAGAACTTTGCAACAGAGCAATGTGCGTGAGAACTAGGCTTTGTTAGAGAGAAAAAATTGTCTTAGTTCCTTGGCCCCCATGTAGCCAACCTGAGTGGGCTGTGTCCTAGAGTTTGGGGTTAAAAAAGCCCAGGCAGAGAGAGGAAGGCGAGAAGCCAGCCCTCTGTCCCCAGGGAGGTGGGAAGGTGGCACACCAGGAGGGGAGTGGGGAGACCCTCTGAGGGCCAGAGGCCTTTGCCCCACTCTGGGAGGAGACCACTCTTCAGGGGAGGCCGCACCAACATGGGGTCACCCAGACAAAGCAGGGGGGCAATCAGACTGAAGGTCTCCACAGTGGTCCAAGTCTTCCAAGCAACAGGGTTACAATGGACTCCCCACTTCCCTCCCCAACAGCAGACCCTGAAGCCAGACAAGCCCGGGGCCAAATCCTGGGGCCACATCTTCACTACAAAAACTTGTGAACAATTTCATTTTCCCTGAGCCCCCGTGTGTTGGTCTGAAATCCAGGAACGTGTGGCTTCATGTGCAGCGTTGCTGAGACAGCCAAGGTGATGCGTGTATAGCACTGGCCTCAGTCCCAAGGCTGAGCGTAGGGCCAGGCAGGCAGCAGTAGAAGCCCTTGAATGACAGACGCAGGTTCAAACCCAGGCCCACCACCCACCTGCTGAGTTGGTTCAAACCATTCCCTCAAGGCCCCTCTGGGCCTCAGGGTCCACGTCTGTAAAATGGGGAGTTCATAATACCCCTTCCCAAGGTTCCCTCGGTTTCTACCACCATGACCCCGAGGCCTCCTGCTGGGGTGTTTCTGTGTCCAGAGATGTCTATCTGGCCACAGGGTCTGGCCAGGCAGTGTTCATGCCCAAAGACAAGCCTGGACTTCTTGGAAAGAGCCTGAAAGAGAACCAAAGAAATCCCCCTCTTCCTGACTCCAGCAAAAATGAAAACATCTGGATTTCTACTGATCACCTAAGAAGGAGACAGAGGACATGTTTCAGAGGGGAGCCTGAACACAATTGTCATGATTACAGAATGAATTCCCTCATGTGAGACAGGCCTTTATGAATAAACTAAATACGGCTGATATTAAAGGTAATGGTGCAAAAGATTGAATAGCTTGACAGTCCTACCCTCCGAAGAGCCTCACGTGGGGATGGAGGTTGAATGACAAGAGCTCAACTTGCAAAAAAAGCAAATACAAATGTACTCCCGGGCCGAGGGAGGATTTGGACAAAGTGGAGGCTGCCGTTCTTGAGAGAACACAACTCGGGCCAAGGTTCAAGGGTGACTGGCAGTTTCCTGGGACGGGCCCTGGCCAGGGCTTGCAAGATTACAGGGGTTCACCCACAGATTGGGGACCCCTTTTCTCCCTGCAATGAGGTGTTTCCTTACTATGGTCTCACAGAAGCAATCAATGCTGAAAGAAAGGGAAAAACGTGTTTCTTCCCACCCTTCCGTCCTGGCCACCAGGTGAAGCCCTGAAGCTCGAGACTGGATCTGAGAGCCGTTGTTGTTTTCAGAGACCTGCCTCATCTCCTGCTATTGATCAGGGCAAGGTCCGTTGGAAAGGTTGGGGGTGGGGGGGCATTTGACAGTCAACACTGTCTCCAGGTCACTGGTACCTGGTGTATTTTGGTCTCTCACCTGGTTGCCTGCGACCACCTCTGACCAGCCTTGCACCTCCAGTCCCTCTCGGGCACGATCACAACTGCACTTTACCTCAAAGACTTCCTCCCAGCATCTCACCTGGGTAATGGCAGAGGAGGTCTCCTATCAACCAGCAGTGATACCCACCTTCGCCTGGTGGTCCAGGCCCTCACACTGTGTCATTGGGTTTTCCCTCCACCCTGCCGTCTCCTCACCCTCCCACCATGAACCTGCGAGAATCTCTGTGCCGGTCATTCTGGCCCCCTTGATCTCCATCCTACTGGCCTCTGCCCATGGAAGCCACCAGCCTCCCTTTTTACCTGTCTGAATCCTGCACACCCTTCTCTGACCACTCCAGTCCTGTCCCCCACTTCCTCAGCACACATATGACATCTGACCCTGCTCTTCTTGCCTCGGGCCCTGTGACCAGTCACAGGTTCAGTGGAGGCACCCGTTATAGATGGCCTTGTTTGAGCCTCTCCCTTTCCTTTGAGCCTCTCCCTTCCTTATCTGTCCGACTTGTCTCCCTGATGTCTGAAGGCAGTTTTCTGACTGTCCTCCCAAATGGAAAATTCATCTTTCTCCTCTGAACTCCCACAGCATTTTACATCCCACTTAGGGCACACACGTTAAAGAATAAGTACATGTAAAGTACTTGCCTGGATAATAGTAAGTACTCATTAGACATTAGTTATTGTTATTGATATTATTATTATTCCCTTACTAGAATTCATCATAAACATATTTCAGTACCCTTATTCAACAGGCATTCATTCATTATTTCACAAATATTTATTCAGCACCTACTACGTAAGGCTTACAACTCCTGGTGGCAACATTGCTGCCTGAATAATCTTTGCACCTCCTGTAGCACCAAAACCACACTGAGGCAAGTGGTAAGTGTTCAGCGACTACCCGGTGGGTGTGTGAATCAATAGATTCCCACCTGACTTCCCACCTAACTTATATATAAAGTGTATATAGCTCTGTAACCCAACTCAATGTCAGGGGTCCAAGGGGTCCAATCTCAGCATTGTCACATCCAACAACCAAAAGTAACTCCAATCTTTATTTGAATGTCTCACATAACATTAAAGGGAATCTGTATTATTACTCATAGAGACGCTTCTTTACAGGCTCTCTGTTCTTGCTCTCCAAGCCTTGCAGGCTCTGCAGATGCTCCGAAACTTTTCATACTCTTCCTCTCTGCTCCCAATTTCCACCCTGACCAAGCTCTCCTCTTTCCTTTTCTCTGTATTTCCTTTTGATTTATTCTTTTTTGTTGTCTGTTTGTTTTTCTTTGCCCTGCTAAGCAAGGCTGCTAAACTTTTCCTTTAAAAGGGAAAGACTGCTAGCCTGAGGATCAGGATTCTATTTTGCTTCCTTTAGAATCATAAGGCCTCTGAACATGGCAAGAGCTCAAAATGTTGATGTTTGCAACCCCTGATAATTGAACTATCTAGCCATCAAGATCCTGTCCTGTGGAAAATCTCAACTTTTATTTTAATGAAATGCAAGGCTGTGGTTATTTTTAAGTGTCTCTAAAGCAACTTGATAGAGGCATGTGACAGAATAAGTAGGATGAAGTCTCAGGAAACCTAGTTGGACTGCTAAAGTAAACCTTTTTAAAATAAATAAATAAAATGATTTATAATTAAAAAAAAAAAAAAACAGGCCACCAAGTTGCTTTGTTGATGCATGTATTTCCAGGACGCTGCTGATTGTGTACCAGTGTGGCTTGCTTCATTTGAAAGAGCCCAAGACCACCTGTACTGGGGAGTTAACATGATGTCTTACAGTAGAAAGACCCAGATATAACACATGGACATCGAAGGGAGTGCATTCTAAGGATGGTTTACTTGTCTGCAAGGTGATCTTATTATTTCTGATATTTTAGAATCCACTTTGAGGTTTTTCCACTCAGACATTCTACAAAAATTTCTTTTCCTTTTGTTTTTAATTTAAATTTTTACCACTTTAAGGATGTTCAAAGTGTGTAACACATTGAGTACTGTTCAAATGAAAAGCAGAATGAAAGCTCCTTGGATTCAGAGACTCTGTCTGTCTCGTTGACCACAATTTCCCGCACCTACAACACACCCTGGAAAATGTATGTGTACATGGAGAAAACTGGCTCCAAAGTAGGGAAATGTTTAAAACTTTTAAAACGTAAAGCAAAAAAAGCAAAAAGTTTGGACTTTTCAAGTCACCAAATTCTCTAGTCAATGAGAAGAGACAGTAAAGGATGATTTTTTCAATTATATTTTTAAAAATCAAGCTATTATTGATCCAAAACTCCTGAAATAAGAGGCTGAAAGGAGAAGCTGAATAACAGCAAAAGAACGCTCTCTAACCTTTGTGTGCCAGACACTGTTCTAAGTGCTGTCACAGATCAGCTCAGTTAACCCTCCTAACAATGCCCATCATCCTCATTTCAGTAGATGAGCAACGGGGCCACAGAGAGGCTCACTCACTGGGCCAGTTTGCACAGCTAGAAAGTGGGGAAGCCGGATTCGAACCTCGGAATCTGCTCCAGAGACCGGGCTCCCCACCACTGCACCACACTGCCACGACTGCACCCAGTGAAAGCTGCCAAAGACTGAGCGGGCTCCCTGGACCAAGACTCAGCTCCTTGGGGCCACAGCCCTGTGAGTATTTGAGCAGGAACATTCTAGAGGAAATTCAGACATTGCGTGGGAAGAGGCAGGTTTGAACTAAATTACTTTTCCAGTTTCTTTCAGCCCTGAGATCCACAATTCTAAGAAGGCTGGTGTCTGATTTCTCTAACATTTTCTATCTAAATTCACGTTTTCCTTCAGTGCATCCAGTATGCTTGGGTTTACACGGGTGAGTCCATAAAACTGGCTAATACATTTGGAGGGGAGGGAAGGAAATGGATTCACCCAGATGAATATCTGCAGAGAGCAAAATTTGCCAGATAGCTGCCAAGCTTCCAAATTAGCCAAGACCCCAGAGGTTAACTCAGGAGGAGCACGCTGACACCCCAAGAGAACACCAGCCCAAACAACTAAGAGCTGATCTGATAAGAACACGATAGAACCCCTCCAAAGTCTGAAGAAACGAACTTCCCCGGGCGGAAAAAAAAACCTTGCTGGGCAACTTAAGAGGCCTAGGTGATCCCGGATGCTTTTTCTTGGGTTCCTTGGCCCAACCCATAAAACTTTCCAAGCTGCGTTTGTGTTAAACTGTTCCTGATGTGCTCCAATAAGTGTGCTTTCGACACATTGTTAACATAAGGCCAGATCTGTAATACAGCATGGACAATTAAGCCCACAATTTTTGTATAAATGCAAAATCCCTCACTGTGAATTATTTAATTAATGCTCTCCAGTTCATTTAATAGAGCTCTTTCAGAGGCCATTTCACTCACAGAAAACTAATTTCATTCTCCGGGTTGATTTAATTAGATCGTATGATATATGGATGGTATTGCTAATTCAGCGACTCCGGACGCCGTGCCTGGGCCCGTTGTCCCTACTGTCGGCAATCTGTCAGTCCCATTTTTAACAGTATTGAAAAATTCAAGCTTTATTATTGCTCGTTCACTCTTTCTCTCCCATCAGGAGGAAAGTAATGAGCTTTTCTTCTTACGAGGGCCGGCAGAGAGCGTGGTACCCTCAGTGCTTCAGGCATGAGGCAGTATTAACAGGGCTGATTCATGAGTTAAGTTTCCAACTGCTCCTGGCTATTAGCACTCAGTCCTTTGCTGTCATTTAGTTAAAAAGACTCTTCGGTTAATTCACTCTTTTAATGAGACGGCGCTATTCAACTAATGTATTTTACTGTATGAAAGGTCACACCAGGAACCAAAACAGATTGGAGGGAATGTAGCAAGAAGCCTGGCTGTCAAGAAACAATTCAAGCCTCCGAGGCATTTAGCAGCCCCTGCGTCTGTAATAAGCTACGGAACTGATGGGCCAGCATTCACCTCCAGAGTTGAGCGCCATAAATCAAGGCTAAAGAGAAGGCAGATTAATCAGAGGCTCAGACAAAAAGAGCACGTGTTTCATTACCCATATAATCACTAACATGATTGCCAGACAAGCTGAGGAACTGGATGCGGGGCTGGAAAAATATAGTTGAAGAGAGCGCTGGAACTCAGTTCTGTTTAGCTGCAAGCACTAAATCTTTTCATTAAGGCCCCGTTGCCTCCATTTTCTGAGCTGCCGCGCGGGGTGCGGGGCAGAGAAGAGGAGGACGGAGGGGCCGTAAGTTTGGGGTGGGGGGCATGGTCGGCGGGAGAAGGCTGGGCCGGGGCGGGGTGGCGGAGGCAGCTTCCACAGCCTCCGCATAGGACGAGGGTGCAAGTTGACAAAAGGGTCCATCTGCGCTGGGCTGCGTCAGACCTGGTGGGAGGCTCCAGGCCCGTCCTCCTGGAAGCTCGCGGACCAGGATCACAGGACCAGATCCACAGCCCTCATTCAGCTCTTCAAACACACACGCACACGCGCGCACACACACACACACACACACGCACACATTTCTGAGGTGGTGTGTGTGAGAGACTGCTGACACCTCCTCAAACTTCTGCTGTCTTATATCATCCTGCCAGCCTACATTGGCAAAAAGGCTCTGCACAGATGTTGCTTATTTGGGATTCCTAAAGCCACCTCCCACCCAAGGCCTCCGGACCACATTAACTTCTGGGGGGACAAATGAGATGACTGGACATTGTGACCTGCCGGTCTCCAGCTTCTTTCCCAGTGATTTGCAGATCAAGTTCACGGTTTCCAAAGTAAGCAGATCATAAGAAGCTGCCCTCCCCTGGCACGGGACCCATCCCTCCTTCTCAGATGTCTCTGTACACTTCATTCATCTAATTCCTGTTCTTGGGAAGCAGAGCAACTAGGACCTCGGGTGTGGATGAGGGATGGGGGGGCGAGGGAGTAAGAATATTTCCTTTAGAACTCGAGTTTCCTCCAAGTGAACAAGTCATGACAATTTGAAATTCCCCCAGCTCTCCAAAACAGGGAAACCGTATGCTTAATTATGAAACATCTGTTGCCGAGAACACCCCTACGCTTTTGCGCAGCTCCGATCTCGCGGTCTGAATTTTAAAATCTGTCAGCAAGGGATCACCAAAGCTCTGGGAGCAAAGAACTTTTCATGTTAACCTCTGAACCAGATAATCTAACGGTAATCCATTCAGAACTAATCAAACATTTACAGAACCGCACCGGCATGCCGGCAAACAATTCGTCATCTTCACGCACTCATTACCTTGCACCCTCTCAATCTACCTATGCAAATGAAGCAAGGGAGCTGACGTCGGGACCGTGGACAGAAATTATAAACAAATATTCATCCATTATGCTGCTGAAATTTAACAGCTGAAGTACTAACAGTAGCTGAACTTCAAGCCCTGGGTATCAATTATTTATGAACCTAAAACCGACAGGACTGTGTAGGTGAATTAGCTGCATATGTCAAGCTTTGTTATAAATCCCAACCTACTGTAAAACTCATTTTCATAGAATGTATGTACAAGGCTGACAATATATCAACAGCACGGCATTAATAATTTAGAAGAATGGAACCGGGAGGGAACACCTTGGTAACTGCGCTCTGCTCCGTAGTTGATATTACAAATAAAAAAGTCAAATACAATGAATTTCCCATAAACAGAGAATCAAATAAAGCATTTTCTTCATAATTTTATTTTCAATTTTCAAAAACATACCGGTTGATACTTTCATGTTTCGGTACCTTAAGCATCACCTTAAGTTATCTTAATTTCCGTCTTTTTTTTTTTCCCAAGGAGATGGCGGGGAAATTTCTAATCCAGTGATGAACGGAAGGTTTCCTTCTCTTTCTTATTTTTATGACAAGCTAAGTTCAAGAAGGAAGAGGACCTGGAGCCTGCATAGCGCTGTTGGCCATAGTGAAATTATTTGCTATTGTTTGCCAAGGAAAGTATATTTTAAAAAAGAAGTGCTGCACAGTAATAAAGATGGTTAACTGAGACTCTTTCTCTGGAAAATGTTAGGATTTTCCTAATTGTCGCTCTCTATTCTGAAATGCAGAGTTGTAAGCAGTTGTGAAATCTCAGTGACTAGCTTGATTTGCATGGTGCAGATATTCTTCTGCAGGGCTCCAACCTGAAGATGCTAAAGGGGGAGGAGTGGCAGAATTCTCCTGGATGAAACAGTGCCCGGCCTCGCCCTGCCTCCACCCCATGTGCCTCTCCTCTGACTCGTCTCCAGCCTTAACCTTCGCAATCGTTATTAGGCAAGCGATGCTCAATTATGGGGCCCCTTTGTCACTGCTAATGACTTCTCCCTGTCCATCTTCTCCCGACTCGGGATATTTATGGCTCTGTTGCCACATTTGTCACCTCTGGCCAGTGAGGAGGCATCTCTCAGTGTGAGGGGAACTTCAGAGCACATTCTGGGTCCTGGCCTCCTTTGAATGAAGAGACGGGAAACACTTCCTCTCCTCCCATTTCCCGCTCTCCACAGACTTGTCCTCCAGGTCGGATGAACTGAGAGTCTCTATCTCTAAGCCCCTTCTTGCATCTCTGCTGGTGGGGCCATCCTCACTCCTTCCCAGTGTGAGGCCCCTTCTGAGACCCGGTAACCCTGGCCAGGTGAGCCGCAGGGAGCCTAAGCCCACATTAGGCACCACTAGGTAGCCCGTTCTACCCCCTGACTGACTCCCATCCAGATGCCAAACAAATAAGGAACAGCAGCCAGAGGCCCCAGAGCGCCCCTCATTTGCACGAGGCCAAGGTAAAAACCAAACATTTCTACCAGCTCACAGCCCAAAGGCACAGGCCAAGCTTTAAAATCTCCCGGCATGGCACAGGGAGATCAGCTCGGTGCTTTGTGACCACCTAGAGGGGTGGGATAGGGAGGGTGGGAGGGAGGGAGATGCAAGAGGGAAGAGATATGGGAACATATGTATATGTATAACTGATTCACTTTGTTATAAAACAGAAACTAACACACCATTGTAAAACAATTATACTCCAATAAAGATGTTAAAAAAAAAAAAAAATCTCCTGGCAACAGACAGGTTATCTGGGTCTCCACCCTGGAGGCCATGCTTATGTCAGGCGGAAATTTCTGCTGGAGACAGGCAAGCACCTTCTGAAGTCTCCCCGGCAAGGCCTGTCCTAATACTTGCTGATGCCAATACTTTTCTTCCTCTGCAACCTTTCAGGGCATCGTTAAGCTTTCCAAGTTCTCCCAAATGGTCTTTAGTAGAGGGAGCCCTGGCAAGGAATCATTTCTTTTTATGCTACGTGAAATTGCACTCTGCAAAGTACCTGCTTAGACAACCTGCTTGGGCCATGGAAATTCTCATTTGTGAAGGTTCGTTCTGCCCCATAGAAAGACAGTGGCCCTGTTCTTTCTTTTTAACCTTGATGTCAGTGATTTGGAGAAAGCACTATCTCTTCATGTGTCTTGGACTTGGACTGGCCCAAGCCATCTTCCACCACCGCCACTCTGTCCCAGACAGACACACTCAATTTATTGTGCCCAAGGCAAGAGAAATCTCCCTGTCCCTTTACGAGTGAATTCCTGAGTCCAAAGTGGCAGAAATGGGAGGGAGGCAATGGTGCGACTGGGTTGGAGTTGGACCATTCTGCTCCCTTGAAAAATGACTCTGGAAAGCTAATTGATTAGAATGGGTAGGAAATACTTGCTGTTATTCAAAGGACTGTGAAGGTAGCCTCGTATGTTTCTAGTTTTATGAAATGCTAAAATATTTACACTCTTTTTACTTCAGTCAGGGGGAAATCATTTGGATCTGTTTAAAAGGGAAAAGAATTAAGAGAGCTGACATTTCCGGGAGAAACAACACTCGTGCACGCAAGTGGAATTTAAATGAGAACCTGCGGACGATTCTGACAAAACAGGCTTTCGTTCCAACGTGTGGATGGCTGCAGAACCAGACCAACCTCCGGAAGCCCAGAAAGGACGAGAGCTCCGACTCTCTGGGGTCAGGGGCTGTTGGTTTTTGTTGCATTTTCTGGGATTAAATATTTCGAGGATTTAAAAAGAGCATCTATTTCTTTTCTGTTTACGGTTCCCTTCAGATCATACCTTTTTCCCCTTCCATGCTTCATGCAGCACAGGGGAAGGAGAGGAAGTGTCAGCTTATTCCCAAGAACAGCTAAAAGCATCACAGGAGTTATGGGTACGTGTTCTACGAAGGAGGAAAATATATATATTTGGTCTTGAAAGTTATTGCTTCAATTACTTAGTAATTTCTTAAGCAACCTCAGGGTGGGCTTTTAAGAGGTGGGTTTGACAGAAGCCTGTGGAGACTCTCTCCCCAAGTATTACCATTCACACCTGTCAGAGTGGAAGCGGAGAACCCTTTCTACGTTAACCCTGCCCAGAGAGGCTGCCAGGACAAGAGGGCATGTCCAGGGCACCTGGCCCCAGGCTTGTCTCTGTCTGTGACTTTTGTGATTTTAAAAAACATCCAAAGACTCTTCACAGCGACACTATTCACAATAGTCAAAAGGTGGAAACAGCTCAAATATCCATCGACTGATAAATGAATAAAGAAAATGTGGTAGATCCATATAATGGAATATTATTTGGCTGTAAAATGGAATGAAGCACTGACACATGCTGTAACATGGATGAACCTTGAAAACATTATGTTAAATTAAAGAAGCCAGACACAAAAGGTCACCTGTTGTATGATCCTGTTTTCCAGAATAGGCAAATACATAGAGACAGAACACAGATTGGTGGTCGCCAGGTGCTGGGGGTGAGGGGAGAGGCAGGAAATGGGAGTGATGGTGTAGTGGGTGTGGAGTTTTATTTAGAGATGATGAGAATATTTTAGAACTAGACAGTGGTTTTGTGAATGTACTAAATGCCGTTGAATTGTTCACATTAAAATGGTTAATTTTATGTTCTGTGAATTTCACCTCAAAAAGAATTTTTTTAAGTATCATCAACTGTGGTTCTTTAAGTGTGTGGAGAGACCTAAGCTCAAGGTCAGGTCCCCCTGGTGATCATTCAAGAGCCACCACTCTCCAAATAAAGCACGAGCCCACCGGGGCGGACTGGGTACAAGCCATCCAGGCTTTTGTGAGGCTCACGCCACATTTGTTATCTCTTCGCCTGCTGGTGACCATGCGGGTTGTTTTCACCTTTCGGCTGTTGTGAATAGTGTTGCAATGCACAGTCCCTTTACGTATTCTGTGTGTTAGGTTAGCCCCTCAGCTGTCAAGGAACAGACATTCTCAGGTGACCTAAAGCAAAGCGGGCAAGAATGCACCTGGCCTTGAGGATGGCGAAAACAGCAAGGGTACCACCTGCCTTTGTGGAGACGGTGCACAGCTCGAGAATGGAAGGCCATTCAGGTCACGTCTAGGCTTGAGCCACCGGAACCTGCTTTCCTCAGAGATGACACCTCTCCCTCCCGACTCGAGGCCTCGGCCACGAGAGCAACGTGGCCTAATGACACTCCTCTCCCGGACGGTTCTCCCTCCTCATCCATGGGATCCCGGCTTGCTCCTGGCTTCTGCTTATCCTGGTCTCCCATCCTCCATGGTCACACTCTCTGCCTTGTCTCTGTTTCTCCATTTCTGTGCTCTGGAATGAGCCATTAGCCCACTGTTCTCTGTATAGCTTCAAGTCCAACCTCCGTCTTAGGCTCAGACATGTTCATCCATTGCTACCATCTCTGCTGGGGAAGGCCGTCACGTCAGGGGAATAACAGGCCTACGTCCCGGGGGCCTGACCAGTGTAGCGGACGCCTGTGAGGGCAGCTTCTCCCTCAGCAGTGCCTCGGTTCCACCCTGCCCTGCTGGTTGTACAAAGTCAGATGTTCCATTTAAAATGTGCTGATTTGGGTGCTGCCTTTTTCTAAGCCTGTGGTTGTGCAGTGGCCAGAACTCTGAACGCCCGTCCTAAACTGAAGGAGGTGTAGAAATAGCTACCTGGTATCCTGCAGGCTGGGTCGGGTGACTTCCGTTACTTTACTTTGTCAGTCATTGTCTTGGAGAAAACCAAGGCCCCGAGCTTCCCGTTCTGCCAGCCGGCTGCAGGGCGGCCGCAGGGAGAGAGAGCTCATCAGGGGACGTTTGACTGGGGACTTTCAAGTGACAGAAACCCAAGCAGACCTTCCTGAGGCAAAGTGGAGGAAGTGTTGGCTCCCACAAACCAAGGAAACATTGGAGAAAGAAGCAGCCAGCCCTCAGGGACAAGCTCTCATCCCCTGTCTGCTTCTCTCCGCATGAGGACCAGCCTACTCTTTCTCCTTACAGCTCGGTTTTCCCCAAATAGTTGGAAACATGACCACTGAATCCTCTTAAGTTCTACTTCCACGAAAGAGACACCACCCTGAAGGTCTCTGAGAACCCCGGGGAAACACGCACCAGCCCAGCTGGGTCAGGTGCCCACGCCTAGACTTATCAGCCATGGCTGGGGACAGGGTCACTGGACAAGAAAGACTATTCTAGAAGAAAGATGCTTCTTTGGGCTTTGGAGCTGGACTTCCTGGTTCACATCCTAGCTTCACAACTTATAAGCTGTGTGACCTTGGCAAGTTTCTTAACCTCTCTGTGCCTCAAGTTCCTCATCTATAAGATGGAGATGAAAATGGAACCTGGCATAGGGTTATCAAGAGGATTAAGTCGTCGTCACGCGTAAAGTGCTTAGAACAGTGCCTGGCACGTGGTGAGAGCTCCTCGTTGATTGTTTCGTTGACTATAATCTTAGAAGGTAAGTGAGGCAAGTAGAATGGAGAAGGTATTCCCAGGGGATCACGATGTACCAAAGCCAGGAGACAAGATGAGAAGAGGCCTTCAGAGACGTGCGGGAGGTGCCACGGGGTCGGAGTTTAGGACTGATAGGTGGAGGAGGGGCTGTCTCGGATCGGCTGGGGGGTGGCTGGAGCACAAAGGGCCTCCAGTTCTCACTGACGAGCCACCGGGCTCCACCTCCATCTCCGGGAGGACCCTTGAGGCTCCCTCAAGGCCAAGCTCCTCCACTCCCTTCCTTCCTGCTTCGCTCGGCCAGGAAGGCTTCCGATGCCCACCCAGCTCCCCAGGGCTACAGGCTGACCGTCTCCCAGCAGTGAGGGAAAAGCCGGGATGATTTCCTGGGAAGCGGATGCTGAGGGAAGCTCTGTGGGCAGGAGAGTTCTGTCAGCTCCCACATGGCCAGGAGTGGCCAGGGCTAGTGATCGTCTCATCAGGACAAAGGCCTCAGCCAGTCCCAGGACAGCTGTGGAGCTGGGACGGCCCCGTAGAGTTGCCCCAAGTTGAGCTCAGGGAACTGGGCCTTTCTACCTCCTCATCAACCAGTCACTGGAGGGCAAAACCTTGGGACCCACAGTCCAAGCACGTTTCCCAGCTTCAGCAGTGAGCTGTCGGCAACCACCACCCCCAGCAGCTGGGGAAAGATGGCCTCAGCCAGAAGGGAGGGCTCTGGGCAGCCCACCCCAGCATCCACTACACCTTTATCTAGATCAGGGCTCAGCAAACGTTTTCTTAAAGGGCCAGATGATAAATATCTTAGGCTCTGCAAGCCAAAAGGGAAAATCAGGTACTCATATAACCATTATAAAACGTAAAAAACTATTCTTCTCTTATGAGCAAAACAAGCAGTGGGCCAGATTTGGGCTCTGAGCTGTAGTTTGAAGACCCCTGACCTGGGTCTGTGTTGTCCACTAGGGGTGGCAATTAAGGCAATGTGCTAATTAACCTCTTAAAGCCTCAGTTTCCTCAACTGTAAAATGGGTATACTACCCTATCCCTTATGGTGTGTATTTTTTAAAATACTTTTTTGGCCACACCGCACAGCATGTGGGATCTTAGTTCCCCGACCAGGGATCGAACCCGTGTCCCTTGCATTAGAAAAGCAGAGTCTTACCCACTGGACCACCAGGGAAATCTCCCTTATGGTGTGTATTAAATAAGGGAAGAGAGAAAGAGCACATCACCCGGTGTCTGGGCATAATTCTAGCCCTCCCATCTCTTCTCCTATCTCTTCCTATGGCCAAGTTCTTCTGTGCCTTGTTCAGCTTCTTGTAGCCAAGAACTCTTTATCCAGTGAATAAATGATTCCATGGCTTGTTAAAGAGCCAGTGGAACAGATTCTTCCCCATTTGCTGGGAAGCCAATGTGCTCTAAGAGCAGCCTGGGTGCGGGGTTGCCGTGGATACCCTGCTCCCAGGAGCGCCCCCCCCCCAGCCTCCCAACGATGCACAGCCTCTTCCGTGTGTGGCTCCTGCTGGGCCTCGAATGCCTTGGGGTGCATTTGTACACAGTAAAGAGCGTTAAATATACTTAGATAATAAATGGAGCTACCGATGCTACTCAACATGCTGAACACTCAGTGTGTTCGTTCTAAACACACTGCAGACAATTAAATTTACAAACCATTTCCAACTCAGCCAGCAACCCGGATGAGGTGTGTGATATTTGCATGGGTGCGTCCGTAAGACCGGTAAACTTCACTTTCTCTCTCTCCTCCCTCACCTGGGAGTGTGGAAAATGGTTCTGAGGGAACTTTGCTCCCTGGGGTTTTAAACGGCAGATCACACTCACCACCATGAGAAGAAAGCTGGCATTTAATGATGTCTATAAAGCACTCAGGGCAAAGTCACCCCTCCTTTATTGAGGGGCTATGGACCAGGAATAAGAAGCTGCTGGGAAAAGATATGAAGCAGGTTTCTACTATTATTATCAATATCTGTGAACTGAGCACCTACTTTGTGCTGAATTCTGGGTCTCCTCATCTCAGGAGGAGGACACTTTGGCCTCTTTGCTTCCTCAGGTAGTTGAGCAGTTAAAGGACCGACACCACCACTCCCATGATCCTGATGGACTCAGGTCACAGGCTCGTGTCAAGAGATGTGATCATCTTGTTAACCACTCATACAGCCATAAGACAACCCCATGGGACAGGCACTACTGCCCTCACTTCTCAGGTTGAGAACACTGAGGGCCAGGGGATAAGTAACTGGCCCAAGGCCATGCAGAAATTACTTCAGAGAAGTCAGAATTTAAACCCCAAACTCCCTCATTTGAAGTCCAAGTCCTTCCCACTATACTTTGCTGCCTCAAGAAGTGAGTGTTAAATCCCAAAGAAGGCTGAGAACTGGGTAAAGTTCTGGAATTTGAGTAATGGGAAAGCTGCCTCGGTGCTGAAACTAAAGTGCACAGTAAAAGGGGCGGTGGGTGTGGGCGTATGTGACAGTGTTGAGGTTCCAGTTTCCACTAAGCTTTTCCCTATGAAAACATAGGGTTGGCCCAACCTAGCACTATACCTTCCAAGAAAACCCCACAGAGAACATCACTGGCCCCACAGCTGACAAGTGTCCCAGGCTCGGTGTCCTATTGTCAAATGAGGCATCAAATGCTCTAGACAAAAGGCTTCTTCCTCCTCTGACACTGTGGATTCTGTAATGATAGTTTCTTGACCATATCACGGCATCATTTCCAACAGTGTAAATGATCCTATTTACACAGTTAGTCACTTATTCACTCAATAACCATTGATTATACACCTATTATGTGGTTGACAGTCCACTAGACACTGGGATACAAAGAGAAGTAAAGTAACATTTCTGTCCTCATGGAGCTCAAACTCTAAATGGAGATAGATATAGATATTCCAGTCTACTAGGCTACACTGGGGATGCAAAGACAAAGAAGTGAATTAACAATTCTCTTTGAAAAGAAATGGACCAAAGAATTAACTGCTGGCATCTGCCTTGGCAGAAGCAGTAGTGCTCAACAAATATTCCGTCAGCTTCTCCACATCTCCCAGCCACCTCTGCAGTTAGGAAGGGTCAGATGACCAGTTCTAGCCAAACGTGTCACTTTTGGGCTGAAGCCTAGAAGAGCCAGTAGGCAACCTTCTGTCTGCCCCTGCTGCTATGGCAACCATACATTCTTGGCAATGGCACCGCAGTTACCTTGGGTCCCTGAGTGACTATGTGGAACAGAGCCCTTTGATGATCCACAATGGACAGAGAGAGAAATGAACCTGTGTCATGTTAAAGCCTATGAGATTTGGGGTCACTTGTTACTGCACATTATCCAGCCTATCCTGACTAATACAGATGGATTAGAAGCCAAATCACATTCTGGACAGGAACTGATTTCTCTACATAAAAAGATATGATATGGGTTTTGTTTGTTTGTTTGTTTGTTTGTTTTCATTTATTTATTTATTTATTTTTGGCTGTGTTGGGTCTTCGTTTCTGTGCGAGGGCTTTCTCTAGTTGCGGCAAGCGGGGGCCACTTTTCAACGTGGTGCGCGGGCCTCTCGCTATCGCGGCCTCTCTTGTTGCGGAGCACAGGCTCCAGACGTGCAGGCTCAGTAGTTGTGGCTCACGGGACTAGTTGCTCCACGGCATGTGGGATCTTCCCAGACCAGGGCTTGAACCCATGTCCCCTGCATTGGCAGGCAGATTCTCAACCACTGCGCCACCAGGGAAGCCCATGATATGGTTTTAATTAACCTTTTTTCTATATAGTCTCAAAAAAACTCACTTAGACTTCACATTTTAAAATCAGTGAGCACCCAAGCCAATTTCCATTTCCTACAAATTTGGAATTCATACCATTTTTCATGAATTTGTTTTCCAAAGTCTAGAGAAGCAAACCTCAGACAAAAAGAATTTTAAAGTGTAATTGGTAAGCTGAGAAAATAGTGGCATGGAAAAGATCTACTTTTAGGAAACCAACAAAAGATAATGGAAATACAGAGGCTGTGCATTGTCCTGTTGCCATGGTGAATGCAAGGTCTAAATTGATTCTGGATGATGTGATGGCAAGGACAGCCATGGTTGGTGAAATGTCAGCCTGCTAGCAACTGGTTCAGTCCCACCCACTGACCTGGAGGGCCAGGAGATGCACACAGCAAGGAGTGGAGATTGAGGCATAAATCGGAAGTGAGTCCTGGGGTGGTGAACTAATTAACATAAGCTACTAGTTGAGTGAATAACCAACTCAGCTTCTCCAAGAAGACCAGGATCAAGATGGGGTGTTTCTCTGAAGCGTGGGCGCGCTAATCACCTCCTGATGAGGAAGGCGCTTCCTCATCTTTGCTTCCTCATTAGTTGAGCAGTTAAAGGACAGACATCACCATTCTAACCAACCCAATGGACTGAGGTCACGGGCTCGTGTTACAAATCTGACCATCGTGTTATTCACTGGTTGGGTAAGTATATGGTTCAGCTTGGGAGGGGAAGCAGAAGCAGAGTAAAGAGGGCTAGGAGAGAAGGAATGAGAACGTGGAATTCAGCCAAATGTAATGGGCTTTTTAATCCCTCTCACAAGTACTTGTATGAATGCATCAGGCTGAGTGGTTACCAAATAGCAACTACCCAAATGTATTCAATTCCATTCAACCAATTTTACTAAATGGCTACTCTGTGCCAGGACACAATGGTTATACAGAGTTGGAGATCAACTATAAACTATTTGAATAGAAAGAAGGAAACAAACTAAAATGTTAATAGTTACCTCTAAAAGGTTGAGTTATGGGAAATTTTTATCCTCTTTGCTATTTTTTCTGTATTTGATATGTTTTCTGCAATGGGGGATGAGTTAATTTTATAGTCAGAAAGTTATCATTTTAAAATAACGTGATAATCAGCTGAACAGCCCTGGTGATCTAGGTGGGTGAGGTCTGAGGTCTGGTGGTCCCAGCTCAGCTGTTCAAGTGTTGGAGAGACATCAGCCTTTGCAAAGTATCACCAATATTCCTTAAGCCATTAAATACACTTTATAATTGCAATTGCTCGCTCTAAATTGCCTGTTTACACTGTTAATGACTTTTTTTGTGAACCACTGTTTACAAATAAGGCATTTCCTAGAATCTACTAGCAATTAGGGACTTGTTCTGGCCTCCTAATGAAAAGTAAACACCGTTAATAATGCCTATCCTAGCTCATATTCATGTTGGTTTTGTGTCATTTACTTTGGGGACAGAAAATAACAATCCTAAAAAAATGCATTTAGCCTACAGATAGGTCCTAGGCACTGCACCGTGAGCTAATCTCATAGCAGGGAGAAGATGCGAGGAAGGGTTTTCCCTCCTCCTTCAAGTTGGTTTTCATACACAATGGTCCCCTGACAGTTGCTTTTACTAATTTAGCTATTTTATTTTGTATACTCACACCAACCTCATAGGCCAAATTAAAGGTGACTTTGACCAGGACCCACGGGCTACAGTTGTCTCAAACTGGGGTGTACAAACACCTTTAACCCCATCCTACCCAGTCTGTGCAGAAGCAGTGGGAATGCAGCACGTTCTTAAAAAATAAGATATCTGATTATGAGAGAAGTGAAAGTTAAGATGATAGAACTACCCAAGAAAAAAGAAGACATATGTCCATACTAAGAATTGTATATGAATGCTCATAGCAGCTTTGTCTGTAATAGCCCCAAACTGGACGCAAACCAAATGTCCATCAATAGGTGAATGAATGAGCAAAAAGTTTTATATTCATACAATGGAATATTACTCAGCAAGAGACATGAATGAGCTACTGATACGTCCTACAGGATGGATTGCAAAATAATTATGCTGAATGAAAGAAACCAGACAGAAAAGAGTACATACTGTGTAATTCCCTTTTAATAAAATTCTTAAAAATGCAAGCTAATCTGTAAAGACAGAAAGCAGATAAGTGATTGCTGGGGGTGCAGGGAAAAGAGTAGGGGAAAGCGATGTTCGTTACCTTGATGGCAGGGATGGGTTGACAGGTGTGCACGTATGTCAAACCTTAAACTTACAATTTGACACACATGTATGTCAAAAACTTATGCTTTGGGAGCAGTTTATTGTATGTTGAGGACGCCTTAATAGAACTCTTTTTAAAAAACTAATGAACCACATGTTATCACATTTTCTTATAAAATTATAACAATAATTTTGATAATAATGAAAATCTTACCTTTAAAATAAACTTTATTTTTAAAAATTAAAATAAAATAGAAAGTGGTGAGGGAAAAGACTAATGTTCTTGCATATAGGATGAACTTTTAATTATTCTTCTGGCGGGGTGTTAGGTTCACATATTTTCTGTGTATGTTATATAATATTTTTTATGTATCATATATTTCATAATGCAATAGATAAGAGAGATTCTGAGGGACAGAGGATAGATTGTGCAACGTGAGAAACGTTTAGAGCCTATGAAACATGGCCCTACATAGCAAAAAATGAGGAAAAGATTCAGAGAATGAAAACTTAAGGCCAGAGGCTCGGAACAACCTCACATGCATATTCCCATGCCTATGCTAATGCCTGATGCTGATTCAGAAGTCTGGGAGATTGTTCCAGAAGCTAAAACTAAACAGAATGAAAGGGCTGCTTCCAAACTGTATCAGAAAGTGCAGATGCTTCCACCCATTCGAGGTCCATGCAGCGCTGGGTCGCAAGAGCCAGGGCCCCCCACTCCCCCTGGGGACCCAGGCACAGGGGTCTCCTTTCCCTGCTCCAGGGCTCCCGTGCCTTCTCATGTCCCTGAGGGCTCAGATATGCCATTGACCTGGAGCATCTCCACCCCATCCCCCATACACCCAGCACACTCGGACTAGTCCTCTAAATTTCACTTCAGATGCTCAGGAAAACTTCTCTGCTCAAAGACTAGGTCAGTCCCCTTGCTACTGCTTCGTATCATGTGGCCCGGTCCGCTAAAGATCTGGGAGACTCGTCGTGGCTTGCTATCTGTCTCGCCCTGGGGTGAAGACTCTGACATCAGGGCTTCCATCATCTGTGCCTCCTCAGGCCAAGATCAGCACCTGGCACACGGTGGACACTCAAGAGGTTATGGGACAGGGAATTCCCTGGCGGTCCAGTGGTTAGGACTCTGCACTTTCACTGCCAAGGGACCAGGTTCAATCCCTGGTTGGGGAACTAAGATCCCACAAGCCTCTCGGCGTGGCAAAAGAAAAAAAAAAAAGAGACTATGGGACAAAAGGGAAAAGAAGCCACCTGAGCCTCCCAAGAGGGCAGGTAAGGAGGTGTGGTTTCAAAGAAGCATGACCTAACATAGAGGTATAAAGAGGACCAACATAAGGAAAACTGGCAACCATCTAAGGAGCCTGTTGATGGGGAAATTCTTTATTAGGTCCCTGTGTGCAGAGCCCGGGGTGAATGTGCTAGAACATCCTGGCACCTCTGGACTTTACCTCTTGCCCACCCCAACAGTACACATTCACACGCACAGATCGCCAGGATGTGATATCACAACTGGTGATTTTGCAAACAAGTGCCATCACTCACTCGCTAAGCCACTGATGTGCACAAACCAAATAACAAAAGCTAAAGGAGCAAGTTGTCAGGAAGCCAAACAGCATAGCAGTTGAGAGCCTGGGCTCTGGAGCCGTATACTTTGAATCCTACTCTACAGTTTACCAGTCATTTGTCTGTATTTGGGAGGCTAACAGCTATAAAAAGCCGCCCCAGCACAATAAAGATTTATTTCTTTAATCCAATCAGTCCTCAGAACAGGCTGTGACACGGGGATCCCTTGTCACAGATGGCTTTTGCCATCTTATGGCGCCATCTTCTAGGGCCTCCTCAATCACCCACTGATTCACCGAATTCAACCAGCTGATAAGTGAAGGGAGAGTGTGGAAGATTGCTCAGGTGTTTCATGGCCAAGCCTGGAAGTGATGAACACCTTTCTGCCCACATGCTATTGGCCAGAACCCAGGGATCTGGCCCCAACCTAACTGCAAGGGAAGCTGGGAGGTGTGATCTTCATGTGTGTCCAGGAAGAGGAAACCAGACTGGAGAGTGCACTGGGTTAAACAGTGTCCCCCTAAAATTTCCAGAACCTCAGAAGTGAGCTCACTTGGAAATCGGGTAGTTGCAGATGTAATTAGGTACATGAAAATGACATCATACTGGAGTAGGGTGGGCCCTTAATCCAATATGATTGGTATCCTTATAAGAAGAGGAGGAGAAGAGACACACAGCAAAGTCAGCCATGTGATGACAGAGGCAGAGACTGGAGTCGTTCTGCCACAAGCCAAGGAACACCAAGGATTGCCAGCAACTACCACAGGCTAGGAATAGACAAGGAAGGAGCTTCCCCTGGAGCTTCAGAGAGAGTGTGGCCCTGCCAACAGTTTGATATCAGACTTCTAGTCTCCAGAACTGTGAGAGAGTAAATTTATGTTGCTTTAACCACCCAGGTTGTGGTACTTTGTTCTGCAACCCTAGGAAATAAATACACCTAGTGAGTGTCTCTGCCACAGTGCCTGTAGACAACTTACTTCTCTAAGCCTCAGTTTCCTTACCTGTAAAGTAAGCATGTTAATAGTAGCTAACCAAAAAGTCTCTCTGAAGATCAAATGAGATAAAATATGTGAAATGCTTAGCACACTGCCTGGACCATAGTGCCTCAAATAAAGATATTATGATTATTACTATCATTAGTCAATTCAGAGGTAAGTATGAGGCATACAGAGCATAGGAAAAGAAGCAGGCTAAACGGGTTAATCAGCTTTGAAAATCATCACTTGCCTATTGGCCCTTCTTTTTTTTTCTTTTAGAAAAATGAACATATGTTTTTATTATCACAGCTACCCTCTCTTTTTGATAAAAAGGACCCTGTTATTTTTCAAAGGTTTCAATTTTTCAATAAGATATGCAGGTATTAGAGACAGTATTTACTCCTGAAATAATATATTTCTAATAAACTCAGGTGTGGTTTCTAGGAGATGCACAGCATGAAATGAATAAAGTCTTCTCTGTTCTTCTCATGGTAAGATGAGAAGCATCGAAGCCTCAGCATCCTAGAGGAATATCCCGAAGTGGAGAAAATGAAGGATTAAGAGCTTGCAAAGCTGGGACTGAGCCCAACTGTAAATCATTATCTGGGTGTCATTGAGCAGGTAAATCCAAGCATCATTTCTTTATCTGAAAAATGGGGACAATAATAAGTGCCTACCTTACCTACTTTGAGAGTGTGTTTGGAGTCTGAAAGGAGGTGTACAACCTTTACCTAGGAGTACAGCTTGTGAAAAGCAAAAAACTTTACCAGAGATGAATTCATCCAGGATCAAGTTCTAAAAGGCTGTGTGAGGCTGCAATCACCTAGAAGCAAAGATGCCCTTGGAAAATCCACTAGGAACCACCTGTTGGACACCACCGTCCTGTCTCCCAAAGTTCAGCCCTGCCAGGTTTTCCTCCAGGTCTGAAAGAAACCAGTTTCTTCAGCTAAGTTTAATAATAAGTTTCTTCAACTAAGTTGATACTGAGCTGGCTTGCATTTAGGAGCTATGTTGTATGAATATCTTTAAATTGTAGACTCACACTCAGCATGGTGAGACGCCCCCATAGGAGAGGCAGAAAGCACAGCACATAGGAATGGGGACCAGGAGGGAACATCAGGGTCACCCACTCCGTGGCAAACCTCTGGTAGGGAAGGAAGCAAAGACTTTCTCTCACTCTCGCTCTCCCTCCCTCCCTCTCCCTCTAAAAGGCAAATAGCTGAAATCTCATAAATTAAAGGACAGTAATCCACTGTACCTAACTATTTATGGTCGTGGTTGTTTTATGGGGAGAGAGAATTCAGATACCTGTTTGTGCATCTGATGTAGAAAGATAATCCTTGGGATCCCACGGCCCGCTGGCAGAGAGTTGAGAACCTAACCTAATCTAAGAAAACTGATTTTGTCTGCAGGTAAAGGCACAAAGCAGCAGTAGATAAGTGGGTGCAGAATTTGGAGGCACCAAGATGACCCTGAAAATGCCCCTTGTCCACCTATTCTGCGAGCAGTGTCCTAACATTTGGGTGCATCTGGTGCCTCCTTAGCCATGAGCCAAATTCTCAAAGGGTTGCTTGGATGGTAGCTAAACCCACTGCCCCTGCAATTTGCAAACTTTTTCCAGGGCCATGGGAAAAATTTAAGTACAAGTGCATTCTTTCATGGACCTTTGAACTGGATTAGAGTCTGGCCACTCGGCAGTACCCTTTAAACTCTATATCGGCTTCTGCTCGATGATGAAGTCAGGAGTGAGGGCAGCTGCACCATCCCAGTTGACCGTTTCCCTTTCAGCTGAAAGCATTGCCGTGATTTTCATAGCTGTAACCTTAACTTTGGATCCAAAGGATTACTAAAGTGTATTCATGCAGTTTCTGAGCGATCAGAATGGATTTTATGACTACAGCTATTGAGGACCCAGAAACTCAGGATCAGAGGTGCTCCAAAGGACACAGGTCATCAAATTCCAACTGTATCATAAGTATCTGTGATGACGTCGAGATTAATTCCCAGCTCCCTGCATCTCAACCACACTCTGTTTCTGACCTTGACTGCAGTCAAATTGATACCCAGACCAGTGAGCTCTTCAGAGGCAGGCAGTGAGCACATCACTTTGCTATAAGAACAGCAATAATAATCAGAAATCAAACAGAACTGCTTTTTAAGATGTGCTTTTTATCCAACGTCAGTATTTTTCCTGAACACGCTGCTGATAATTCCTGAGGACTCCAGAACTCTTAAGGCTTATACATCTAACAGGGCTATAATCAATGGATATAATCAAATAAGAAAGACCTGTGGGCCCAGCACATGACTCCAGCTACCTAGAAATTGGAAGACAAGAAGAGAGACAAGGGGACATCCAAGAAAATATGTTTGTTCTACCTCTGGTGACATTTGAGAATAATTGGGTCACGTGCGGGAGCCCCAGATGAAGAATAGTCCGAAGTACCAGGAGACACTGCAGATGGCAGCCCACGCTGTAGACAGAGGTCTGGACAGGCGGCACTAAGAAAGAGCTGTTGAATTGAGATCAACCTGAACAGGCGTCTCCGACCACCTCCCAGACCCTACATGGGCACCAGAGTCCTGAGCCGCTGGAGATGAAGCAGAGAAGCAAATGTCTGCTCAGGAAAAAAAAAAAAAAAAATCAACGGCTACAGGCAAGAGAATCTATTTTGTAGACTAAGGTCACCCTGAAATTCTAGAGACTTAAATACCACATACCCACTTAAGGTCTGGCATATGAATTTCTCATTTCTTGTTAATTAAAGATCTTAATGTAACTTCGGGGTAAGAGTATTTTTCCAGTGTTTTCAGAAGCATTCCCAGCAATGCCAGAGAAGGGGAACTCTCTCTCAAGAATCATACAGTAAGGGCTTCCGTGGTGGCACAGTGGTTGGGAGTCCGCTTGCCAATGCAGGGGACACGGGTTCAAGCCCTGGTCTGGGAGGATCCCACATGCCACGGAGCAACTAAGCCCGTGCGCCACAACTACTGAGCCTGCGCTCTAGAGCCCTTGAGCCACAACTACTGAGCCCACGTGCCACAGCTACTGAAGCCTGCGCGCCTGGAGCCCATGCTCTGCAAAGGGAGAGGCCACCGCAATGAGAGGCCTGCGCACCGCAACGAAGAGTAGCCCCCGCTCGCCGCAACTAGAGAAAAGCCCGCGCGTGGCAACGAAGACCCAACGCAGCCAAAAATAAAATAAATAAATTTAAAAACAAAGAATCAGACAATAAAACAGATCATCTGATGAAGTTTATGAAAAAACATGCATGCAAGGATGTGCATCTACAGCAAAAGGTGGAAGTGGGCAGGGAGGAGACCTAGCCCTTTCAGCCAGGAGCCAGGAGCAACCTGAGTCCACCTAGATACCTAATAACAAATTGGGCTGGAGGGGGAAGGATGGGATCGTTATTTGTCTCCAGAGCACAGTAATGGACTACTTTATAAAAACTAAAATAGAATAAGAAAAATTACATAACTCTAGTAAGAAAATAACCTGAGATATAATAGGGTTCCATAAGAGAATGAAGAAGCTGGAAAGAGACTTTGAGGTCAGCATTCACTTCACCCTTTACTCCCTTTGCTGGCTCCTTCCATCCCAGCCTCCAGCCCGCGCCCTACCACACACACACATACACACACACCTCCTTGAAGCCTGAGTCCCAGACAGCTAAGCAAAGATCCTGAGATCATCCAGCTCCGGGCTGCCATTCAAACCCCACCATCTGTGCTCCGGGGCATGGTGCTCTCCACTCCATCACATTTGCCTTTCGGGGCAAGTCTTTAGATGATAAATGCCTTACAAAAAGTTTTGCCACAAGGCTTCTTCAAAAAGTCATTTGTCCTAACTATTTGTAGCATGATTTGGCTCTGAGAAATTTCCTTATCATGAACAGATCCATGACCAAAAACAGGGTCTGTTTGCAGAAAACAAAGACCACTTGCATCCAAACCTTGTCCAATGCAAACATTTAAATTAGGAGATAGAGTGTCTTGATATTTCTCCTTTACCAGGGGTTTCCAATGTGGCTTATTAAGAATCATAACCTCCTGGACCTCAAGCCAGGCCTGCTGAATCAGAATCTACAGGGATGAGGTCCAGGAATGTATATTCTAGAATCATCCCTGGCTGATTCAGATTCAGTCTGATGCTCGCTCAGTGACCACTATTTGTGTATATATCATAGAAAACACCAGAGTGAGACCCGCTATTGCATTACAGCAGGCATGCCCCACTGGCCCAACCATGCAGGCAAAAATAGTGTGTTATGATGACTGGTAAGGTGGAAAAAAGTATCATTTCATTCCCCAGGTGACCAGTTTCATTTTTGACTGTGTACCCTACTCAAGAATCTTAAACATCTTTAAAACATCATTTATGCATCCACTTTCTCTCTGAGAAGACTAAAGGAATTCGGTGCAGAGGTAGCATTTGCTCCTAAATCACATGCCTTTGATTTCAGAAGCATCCCCCCCATCTCTCCTCGTGCACACAGAGACCTCCCTCCCAGAGCCCCCAGGCTTATTGAGGTTGGAGCAGGAATGCCAAATTTTATTTTGGATCTCGCTTATCCTCTCTCTCCTCTCCTCAAAATAAAAATTGATCTCTAAGGAGCACAGGTATTGGCTTAACTCGTTCTGAATTACTCTAATCTCAAGTGACTCTTTGTCACTCACCATTTTACGGGAAGCAAGTAAGATACCTATTATCCTGTTATCTCCTCCCAGAAAAGAACATTCTAATGGGAACTCACTGTTCTGGCTTGCCAGCAGCCAGGCCTCAGAGCCTCTGCACAGAACTGTATGGGGACTGAAGGTTTCCTTCTCTGCTTCTCTTACAGAAACAAGGGAAAAAACAGATTTCTCGCCATCAGCCATGTGCCCACCTCGGCGATGGAGGACCCTGGCACTGGGAGTCAGGCAGACCTGCGTTCAGATCCTGGAACTGCCACTGGATCACATGGAGGAGTCTAGGCCTCTGATTAACGCTCTGTAAAATGGAAACCATGGGGTTATAGGATGCATATGGAGAGATAATGGTTTTCAAAATGGTATAGCTCTGTATGAAAAGGCTATGGCTTATGTTATATTTTAATTAGGGTAACTAGATAAAACACAGTTGCCCAGTTAATTTGAATTTCAAATAAATGAATAAACTTTCATTATAAGTTTGTCTCATGTGATATTTGGGACATACTTAACTTAAAAAATTATTCCTTGTCTATTGGAAATTCAAATTTAACTGGGATTCTTGTATTTTTATTTGCTAAATTTGGTAACCCTAATTTTTTTTTTTTTTTTTTTTTGGTCGTGCCGTGCGGCTTGAGGGATATTAGTTCCCCAACCAGGGATCAAACCCACGCCCCCTGCAGTGGAAGCATAGAGTTCTAACCACTGGACCGCCAGGGAATTCCCTGGCAACCCTAATTTTAATGGAACATTTTATTAACATGATTTAATCAAATTCCAAGATAGAGGAAAGAATGTGCTATTTGTTTTTTTTAACAACTTTATCAAGATATAATTCACATATCTTGTAATTCACTCAATTCATCTTTTTTTCAGTATGGAACTGTGTAACCATCACCACAGTTTAAGTTTAGACCATTTTCATCACCCGAAAAGAAACCCCACACCCAATGCAGGAACTCTGCATTTCCCACACCTGACACCCCTGACCCTATACCAAGCTGCTTCATGTCTCTATGGATTTACCTATTCTGGACATTTCATATAAATGGAATCATACAATATGTGGTCTTTTGTGATGGCTTCTCTCACTGAGCATCATGTTTTCATGGTTCATCCACATTATAGTATATATCAGTGTTTCATCTGTTTTTATTGCCAAATCATATTCCATTGTTGATAAACCAAATTTTGTTTATCCATTCATCAGCTGATGGATATGTGGGCCACTTCTACTTTTGGTTATTATGAATAGTACTGCTATGAACATTCATGTGCAAGCTTTCATGGAAACTTATGTGTTCATTTTTTGCACATATACCTAAGAGTAGAATTACAGGGTCATGATGTAACTCTATGTTTAACTTTTTAAGCAACTACCAAACTATTTTCCAAAGTATCAATAGCTGCACCATTTACATTCCCACTAGCAATGTCTGAGGGCTGCAATCTCCCCTCATCCTCATCAGTTCTTATTATTGTCTGTCTTTTGGGCCCTAGCCATCTTGTGGGTATGAAGTGGTATCTTATTGTCACTTTGATTTGTATTTCTTTAATGACTAATGATTTTTAGCACCTTTCCATGTGCTTCTTGGCTATTTATATATCTTCTTCAGAGAAATGTCTATTCAGATCCTTTGTCCATTTTTTAAATTGGGTTATTTATCTTTTTATTATTGAGCTGTAAGAGTTTTTAATATATTCTGGATACAAGTCCCTTCTCAGATACATGATTTGCAAATATTTTTTCCCATTCTATGAGTTGCCTTTTCACTTCCTTGCTGGCTTCATTTTCAGCACAAAAGTTTTTAATTTTCAGGAGCCAATTTGTTTATTTTTCCCTTTTGTTGCTTGTGCTTTATCTGAGAAGTCATTGCCTATCAGAAAATCACTAAGATTTACTCTTTGTTTCTGCTGCTGACAGATTTTTAAGACCTTTAACTTACACTGGATTTAGAAACCTTTTTGTTCCTAAATGCAGGTTTATCAGGCTCTAAAATTTGAGTCCTTTCTTCTGGACCCCACTGACATATGCTAACCTGTTTTAATTATTTCTGCTATGAATGAGAATATGGGGTGGAATGAAGTGGGGGGAAGGCAGGCATGTGTGATTTATAAATAAAAAGGGATGCTGAAATATAAAGCAAAATGCCCTTCCAACTTACCAACCCTCAAATAAACTTCAGTGTGATTTCCAAATGGAAACTAATCATAAAAGTGATACTAACATTTCCAATTTCTCTTCTTCCTGTATGTGCCCCCATCCCTGACCTGGAATTGGCTGGGCCAGGCATTAACAGAGAGGGTGGAGTGAGCACTGGGTTCCCAGGGTAAGGCTGGTGCAAGGAGTTTCTGGGCAAAATAACAAGAGGTGATGGGACTGGAGAGACTGATTAAGTCAGAGGCTGGGAGAGTTGAGGTCCAAACACCAGCTTAACACATTGAGAGCAAAGGGACAGAAGGAAGGCAAAGGCAGAGAGAATCCATAGTCACAAAGCCAAGAGTTGTGGGGAGATGAAGGATGCTGAGGAAAGAGGAGTGGTTATCTGGAGCAGTGGTCCAGAAAACTCCAGAATTTGAGGCTTCCTGGGATACGGCTCATCGGAAGTGTGAGGAAAAGGGGGAGGGGGTGTCAATCCTCCTTAGAGCAGCAGGAGTGGGACAAGCAGAATAGGTGATTGATAGCCACAGCTTCTGAAAGCAAAAGTTATTTCAGATACGTTACTTTATCTTCTAAACAGTCTCATGAAGGAACCAGTGTTGTCTTGCCCGTTTTATAGATATGAACACTTCATCCATGAAAAGTGTATGGATTTGGACTGTCCTGCTCCATTTGTTTCACTGATAGCCTTATAAGAGATAAGGTCAATGTTTAGGGATCTCCCTTTCCCCTAAATAAATAAATAAATAAATAAATAAATAAATAAATAAACCTGAGCTTAATATAACCTGCAGCAAGCAAATAAGATGGGGTTGCACTGAGCACAAACGCCAGCACCAGCTCTGCAACTAACATAAACCCTGGGTTGTCACTAAGGTGGAGGAACTAAGCGTAAGACTATGATATTAAATTAGAGACCTTCAGCAGAGTCTCAAGTGACCCTACATGTGTAGCCCTTCTTATTAACCAAAAAGAAAGCTAACACAAAACCTTTCCAGAGGAGAGCATCTCTTACCAATTAAAAGCATGCAAATGTAATTCCATAATAAAAGATCACCAAACACATAAGGAAGCAATCACCATGATTTAAAGTTAGCAGACACATCAAACAGTAAACTTAGATGGCCAGTAATTCAGACAGTGGAATTATTAGATAGGTATCATATGAAATAATTATTCATTAACTGTTTAAGAAAATTAAAATTAGAATCACAAAAATAAACAGCAGTAAAAGACCATCAAAACAACAAGGTTATCTGAGAAATAACCCAATAAAACCTTTAGGAATGAAATTGTTGTTAAAATCAGAAATACAACGGATAGTTAAACAACAGGTGAGACACAACTGAAGAGATATTAGAGAACTGGAAGATAGAACTGAAAAAAACTGCCCACAATGTATCACAGGAGGCAAGGAAATTTAAAGTATGAAAGAAAGGCTAAGACCTATGAAGGCTAGAGTTAATAATTCTAAATCACATTTAATCAAAATCCCAGAAAAAAAAAAAAAAAAAAGAATGCAGAAAATGGAAAGGGGAATTTTTTTCAAGGAAAATGGCTGAGAAATGTTCCAAACTGATGAAAGACATGAATCCATAGATCCAGAAAGCATCAATCCAAAAAGGATAGAAAAGAACATAGATAGCTCTAAACATATTATATAGAAATTGCAGAACATCAAAGACAAAACAGCTAGAGAGAAAAGACAGACCACCTGCAAAGAAACAAACTGATAGCAGACTTCTCAACTGTGACAATGGAAACCAGAAGACCAAATGGAATAATATCATTTCAGTGCTGAGAGAAAATAACTGTTAACCTAAAATTTGTTCTCAATAAAACTATTTTTCAATAACATAGTTTGAACTAAAAATGCAACTTTATACAATTCTGTAAGCAGAAATAAAAATTTAAAAAGAGGCTTGCCACCAACAAATCTAAAGGAACATCTTCACTCAGGAACATCTAAAAGACATTTATTAGGAAAAAAAATTAAAGATTACCGAAGGTATGACTGTGCTACAAAAAGGAATGATGAACAAGTAAAATGGAAAAACACACAGGTAAATCTAAACAAATTTCTATTATAACTAAATATGGAACTAAAATACCAAAAAACCACAAAGTGTAGGTCAGAAGTAGGTGAGGGGAGAAGTGTATTTAGGTTAAAAAGTTTTCTAAAGTCCTGTGTTTTTCATTAAAGATTTTGCTAAAAATGCATGTACATTTTAAAACTAGAACTGTCCTGGGAAAACACCTGTTATCCCACATGACTATTAATAGCAGTCCCTTTCACTCTCAAAAGTGTCCTGGTTTGAACAATACATTGTCATCCTGTCTATGACCCATGTCTCACTCCTGGGTACACACCCCAGAGAAACTCTTGTACATCTGCCCTGGGAGATGTGTACAAAAATGTTCACTGAGACAGATATTGTCTAATGGGGCCTTGTAAACTGTTCAGCCTTCTTCCCAAGAAAGGGAATGGCGGAGGCGAGGAACAGATACAGAGCCCTATCTGGTAAGGAGTACACCATGAGCCCGCCTTGCTTGTCCCCCAGCAACACCATTCTCCAGCCCCGAGCCCTTGGTCAAGTTACCAAGCCTCTCTGAGCCTTAGCCTCCTTACACAGAAGATGTGGAGAATAACTGCATCTACCACATAGGGCTGTGGAGGTGCCCATCAGCAATGATAACAGAAATTTCCATTTACTGAACACTCACTATAGCCACACAGTCTGCTAGAGGCTTCATAGAGAGAACTCATTTTAAAAAATTTTTATTTTATATTGGAGTCGAGTTGGTTAACAATGTTGTGTTAGTTTCAGGTATACAGCAGAGTGATTCAGTTATACATATACATGTATCTATTCTTTTTCAAATTCTTTTCCCATTTAGGTTATTACAGAGTATTGAGAAGAGTTCCCTGTGCTATACAGTAGATCCTTGTTGGTTATCTATTTTAAATACAGCAGTGTGTACATGTCAATCCCAAACTCCCAATCTATCCCTCTGCCCCCACACTTCCCCCCTGTAACCATAAATTCGCTCTCTAAGTCTGTGAGTCTGTTTTCTGTTTTGTAAACAAGTTCATTTGTATCATATTTTAAAATATTTATTTACTTATTTGGCTGCAACGGGTCTTAGTTGCAGCACGTGGGATCTTTAGTTGCAGCATGCGGGACCTTTTCTTAGTTGTGGCATGCGGACTCTAGTTCCCTGACCAGGGATGGAACCTGGGCCCTCTGCACTGGGAGTGCAGAGTCTTAACCACTGGACCACCAGGGAAGTCCCATTTTTTTTAGATTCCACATATAAGCAATATCACATGATATTTGTCTTTGTCTGACTTACTTCACTCAGTATGATAATCTACAGGTCCATCCATGAGAGAGCTCATTTAATCCTCACAATGACCTTTAAGTGGGTATTATTATTATTCCCATTTTACAGGTAAGAAACCTGAGGCTTAGCAACACTAAACAACTTGTACAAGGTCACACAACTAGCAACACTCAAAACATCAGCGGCCCGACAGTAGCCCCAAGGCTCCTCACACTGCGGCCCCCCGTCGCCGCCCCCCCACTGTGAGCACCTCATGCAGAGCGATGATGACCATGACAGTGTCATCCTTGTCGAACCAACAGGGGGCAGCAGAGGATGGAGGGCCTGCAGACCCTCCATGAAAGGTGGCCAAAGACTGTGCACGGGGTGGTCTGTGGCCCACTGTGGCACCCAACAGATTCTCCTCTGATGCCATTGGGTTGAAACACCAGTATCCCCTGTGACCAGCTGCTGGTGACAATCCACGCCCCAGCTGTGCTTGGAGAAACCACCAAGATTCGCAGACCCTGGCACACTGCCTAGGTTATGGACCAATGTCTCTCTTTAACAGAAATGTGGACAAGCTGGAAGGAGGATATGGGAGACTTTCTCTTGGTTTGTGTTTCTCTGGATGTGCTTTACTGTTCAACATCAGGCAGGGAAACAAACAAGAGAAGCGGGTGAGAGTCTGGGACAAAATACCCACTTCTTTCTTGGCCAAAACAATAGAGCAGATTCATCTCCAAGGATATTGAGGTTTAGACTAAACTTGAGCCTGATCTGCCCTTACTCCTTTTTGGTTCCTTTCAGTTCTAACTTTCTACAATCCAAGTGATGAGAGAAGAAATGGGCCATCTTTTTTACAGATGAGGAAACAGAAGTTCCCCTTGAGGCAAAGGGGCCATGAAGGAAGAGGACTGGGGAGGAGGCCAGGAAGGTGGCCAGGAGATGGCTCACCCCAAAGGGCAAGGGGGACCCTGAGGTTCATGAGAAGGGGAGAGGCGAGAATGCCCTGTCAGAGTGGACTGTGGGGCTGGGGGAGAAGTCTGCCTTCCCCCTTTTCTGTAAGTCCCTTACGTCTCCTTCCCTCCTTCCTTCCCTCCTTCATGTAAATATGTATTGAAGGCCTATGGAGGCTGATCTAGGCCCTGGAATACTGTGGTGAACCAGCAGCTTATTCTGCGCTCTTAAGGAACCAAAGAATCTGTCCCCAAAAGATTCATAGGAATCTTTCTGTGAGCCCCCATCAAAGACAGGTGGCCCTGACCTCAGGTGCCGAGCCTCCTTAGGCGGTGATTAGGCATCCAGGCCTTGCTGTGGGTCACTGCCCCCCAACCCAACTTTAAAGCCATTAAGACTCAATCCATGCACTCATGCCCATGTGGGCCACAACCCAGGCCCCAAAACTGGCCTCGCTGCCCTCAGGACCTGACACGTTCCGCATCTTTCATGTTTCGATGGATCCAGAGTCCCCACCTGCATTTTGCTTGTTCTCAGGCCTGGTTACGCTTGCCTCGATACAAAGCTCTTTCCCAGGAGCTAAAGTAAAATGATCTCTCCGGTTTGCAGCCATGCTGCCTGGCTTTCTGACGCTAAAAGGCTTCATTTGCTACAGCCGCAGACAAACCCACTGCCTGTGTGGCTTTGGTCTCCGAAGCTGCCCTTGTTCTCCCAGGCGGAGTCAACGGGGCCAGTATGGGGGCCCATCCCACCACCGGCACTGAGGACCCCCATCACCTCCACGGGCTGCCTGACCCTCAGGCCTTTGGCAGAAGGGGTTTCTGTGGCTTGGCCTCCAGCCCTTCTGTGTGGCCTCACCTGCTTTGCCTATCTGGTGCCCAATTAACACCCCAAGGCAAGCATGCGACTCCCCAGCTGGACCTCTCAGTCCTCCCGGGTGTGCTGAGCACCCACGCGTGCCAGGTGTGTGCAAGGAACTGGAACCCACTGCTGACCCAACTGGACCCTGTGCTTGCCATCCAGGGAGGGAGGGCAACGTTCCTCAAATCCTGACAAAAATACTCAACTCCAACTGTAACGTAGGATAAACCATAAAGGAAAAACACAGGGTCATGGGAGTGAGTGGCAGAGGGACCTGACAGGGACAGGAAGGTCCTCTTCTCTGATCTTTGAGCTTAGAGAGAAGGATGAGTGAAGAGGTGAGTGCTGCTGGGAGGTTTGGTTGCAGGAAGGATGTTCCACGAGAGGGAACGGCATGTACAAAGGTCCTGAGGCAGGAGGGAACACGTGTGCAAGAAGCAGGCTGCCCAGGAGCTGTGGCAGCAAGAGCGGCTGGGGAGGGGGCAACGGCCAGTCCAGGGGGAGCACCTGCCTTCCTCAGCCACCCTGCGCACAGGGTGCCCTCTACCCAGTACGCCCACTGCCCCTAGCTCTGTGCATGCCTACCCTTCCCCTCGCACCCAACCCACATACCACCTCCTCCGGAAACTTCCTTATTCCCTCATTTGCAAATGTTCTCTCCCCACTCTGAGTCCCCACTGGTGAGAGGTGCTCCAACACGCCCACAAACCTGCGCTGAGCTGCCACTCCCCGCCTGACACCCTGCCCGGGAGATGCCAGGACAAGGAGCCCAGTGCCTGACCCCAGTGGGCAAGACCGACACGTAACAAATGTGAGCAGGGTGATTTGTGCAGGTTTAGGGGCATGGGTGAGGGGCTCTGGATCCACAAGGGACGCACCAAATACTCCTCGAGCCCCCATGATATGCCGGGCACTGTTCTAGGGACCGGGATGCAGCAGCCAACTGAACAACCGTGGTCCCTGCCTTCATGGGGCTGGCGCTCAAGCAGGGACAGAAATAAATGTGTATCAAGTCAGGTGGTGGTGAGACAGAGAGAGGAACATAAAGCAGGTTGGAGAAATAGGGAGTGTGGAGGAATGTGCGTGTTATTCAAGGCTTAGGGCAGCAGAAATCTGACGAAAGTGAAGAGATGAGCTCTGAGAATATCTGGGGGAAGAAGAGTCTAGTCAGAGGGAGCAGCAAGTGCAAAGGCCCTGAGGCAGGACCACGTCTGGCATAACTGAGGAGCCGCAAGGGGGCCAGCGCACCTGGAATGAAGTGAACAGGGCTGGGGCAGGAGAAGAGGCTGGAGAGACAGTGGGGGTGTTTCATCGTGGCACCTGGAGTTTAATTTGTGGAAGTGACTGAGTGACAACATGGAGGGGTCAGTGCCATTGAAAGAAGTGTTTATATACTTACAGTCCCAAGAGGAGGGGACACACCGGGCCATGCAGGGCCACACAGGAAGGAGGAAGAAGGAGGCCAACGCAGGCACAAGCCTCTAATGTGGGTAGGGAACGGCAGGGCAGGCAGGGTAAACAGCTTAGGACCGGCCAATGTGAATAATGCCTGCAGACTCTGGGCTGTCAGGGTGGTCTCCAGTTCTCTGGTACCTGGCCATGGGGTGACTTGGGGCAGAGGCAATACTGGCACGGTGTGTTGTTGTGAGTTAGGTTAAGGAGGTGACGTGAGCTTTGGATTGGTTGATTTGCCTAGGAGCGGTGCAGGCAAGCTGTTTGCTATCTCTCCCTGGCCAGCAAGATCCCCAGGATGTCAAAGCATAATAAAATATAGAAAATTTTAAAAACATGATTAATACAGGGGTCCAGATCACACAGGGCCTGGAAGGAAATTGGGAAGACTTGAGATTCCGTTTAAATGAATCCCCTTTGGGATTGCTAGATCTGCCTAAGGATGACTAAGAAAGATGCAGAGAGTAGGCGCCCTGGGAGCAGGATCCAGAGAAGAGAGGAATTCTAGATAGAGGAAACAGAGTGAACAAAGGCTCAGAGGTGTGCCCATGCATCTGGGAGAGGGGCGGTCAAGGTGATAGGGCTCTGAGCCTATGGCTAGGGCAGCAGGGGCCAGAGTACAGAGGCTGGGCACCGGAGACTGTGTTCAGGGTTGACACAGTAGCCCCTAGGCCCAAGGATCAGCTGTCAGAGGTCCTCAGGCAGGCTGGGGAGTGGCTAATCAAATCTCTATATTATTAGACTTTTATATTTTATATCTGGACCTATGCCACCTCCCTCCCAGGATACTGACATATTCCTGGGGCCAGAACCTAATTTCGACTCAGCTGTGAATCCCGCTGAAAACCCAGTGCTGTGAGCTTCACACACACTATATCGCTTCATGCCCTGTGACCCCTTTAGGGCAGGTGCCACCTCAACCGCCACACAAAGAAACTAAAGCACAGAGAGTTCAATAACGTACTTAAGGACACCCAGCTAATAAGATGCAGAGTCAGGAGTCCAATGCACCAGTGAATATTTAGCCAGGTCTCTGGGAAAAGAAGCCCTGATTACTAGTGTTTGCCAATTGCTGGGGTGTAAGTACTACCACCACAGTTGATTTCAAGCTACCAACGTGAGGTCACAGAAGGTGGGGTTGGGACGAGAGGAGCAGGAACACAGTTACAGAGCGTTTCCGGCAGGCAGATGTCGCAGACATAGATAACTTCAAGGGCATGGATCAGGGGCTGGCAGACTATAGCCCAGACTGTGGGCTAAATCTATGCTACCTGTTTTGCAAATAAAGTTTTATTGAAACACAGCCATGCCCATTCAATTAGTGCCTAAGGCTACTTTCACCCTAGTACAGCAGAGCTGAGTGATTGGGACAAAGATCATACACCTTGCAGAGCCCAAAATATTTACTATCTGGGCTTTTAGAGAAAAACGTTTCTGTCCTCTGACACAGATGATAAAATCTTGTAAAATAATTAGGCAGTCATGAGTTTTGAGTGTTCATTACCTTTGTTTTTGATATAATTTATTTCATTCATCATTTAATTTTTAATAACGGCTATATTTAACAACTGGCCAATAAAATTCCTGAAAATTCCACGGGCAACTTTCAAAAGCTGGTGCGGTCCCACCCCAGCACAGCACGGAGTGATGCCCGCCTCCCCATCGGGTGCCCTTCCCTTGACACTTTGTTAATGAAGGAAGGAAGGAGGAAACAAGGGAGGGAGGGAGGACGGACCTGAGGACTCTGGAGGCTGGAGGGGAAGGCTTTTTGGCTCCCGCGTTGGGAAAGTGCTGCATGTTTGGGCAAGGCCCCCGATTCAGTCAGAGCAGAGGCTCCTTCAAAAAAGCCCGGCGGACAGGAAGAAAGAAGGGCAGCAGACCTCCCTAAGTGGTTAAAGGAAGAATGGGAGTCATCAGGTCTGAGCAGGAGACTCAAGAGGGGCCCTTCACGCCACAATCAGGCTTAATTCACACAAGCAGCACAGAGACGGCCGCGCCACAAAAGGGCTGTGTCCACTTCAGCGGCAGGCCTGTGGGTCCCATTATCAATAGAAATGAAAGTCTAATTAACAGATGCTGTTTTGCCCCGGGCTGAATGCAGAAAAGTCTAACTTGGTTCCTTAAAAAGCCATGGATGCGGAGGCGGCTGGCGTCTTGTGTGAGGCACTTTGTCAGTTTTCTTGTAGAATCCTTCGCACCTAATGGGAAACCATTTGGAGTGAAAACCACGTGGGCAAAAAAAACATCAGGTCTAAGATGCGACTTGAACATGTCTTTAGGAAGGGATGCCGCAGGGATAAAGATGCCCGCCCTCGAGGGGCTACACACACACACACACACACACACACACACACACACACACACACACACACTGCATGTTAATACTGGGCCTGTCTCTTCCCCCAGGCATAGCAGTCCCTGGAGCCTCTGGCCCTTCTGTCCCTCGAGAACTGCACGCAACACGGTGCAAGACACACAGGCCAGAAGTTCAGCCACACAACACCGTGAAAGGGGAGAGGGGCCTTAGAGGGGACGGCGGGGGAATTTGCAGAATCCTGAGCACTGGGAGGCCACGGTCATGCTTTTTTCTCCCAGATTGTTCCATGTGACTTTTCTGGCCTGGCCCAGCCAAGCGGCCCCAACAGACAAAGAGCAAGAACTCTGACTTTCTTTTCTTGTCAGGACACTTCCCCCCGAACCCTTGCCCTTTCCTATTCTGGACAAGGCCGCTCTCTGGCCTCAAGATCGACCCTGCACCGTCTCTTGGATGGGATACCCGAGGCTGCTCATGCCCAGAAGAAATGCCTGCCGCCCTGCCTTCAAGAGATGCCCTCGGCCAAGAGATGCGCAGTCCTGCCGGTCCCTCCCGCTTACCCCGGGCCACTCGGGAGACACAGGCAAAGGGCCCCATCTCCCAGCCCCGGATTGACGGGCTCTCATCACAACCCCACACAAGTGCTTCTCCATGAAACAGACAGAGAAGGGGACCCGCCCAAGGTCCCTCAGCTGGGCGGGGTAAAACCAGGCCCAGAATCCGGGTCTCCTGTCTTCCAGGCCTCTCAGAAACTGAGCAAAACCCAGCTGCCGAGAGGAAACTGCCCCTTCCTCCTACTTTCCTATTATCCGCTAATGACACAAGTTATCAGCACAAACTTTCTAAACAATACACAGGGCACAGTAAGTGTTCTTATGGGAGTGGGAGGGGAGGAAAGAGAAACTTTATACATAATAATTTTTGATATTGAATGAGGAATGTAGGTGACGAGCAGAGGCCGAGCATGGCACATTTAATTTAAGCTGTGGCAGCACAGGGCAGCTTCCATTGCAGCCATAATAAATTACATACAAGTGCCACCGAACAATAACAAAAAACTGTGGGCCATCTATTTCAGTCCCATTTACAAGAAATCAATATCAATACTTAATGCAATACTGGTGAAAAATGAGCAGAGATACAGAAAGCATAATAAACCAGGAATGGGAAGCTCGCAGTGTTTCACTCTGGAAGAAAAAACTAACTGTCTATATTTTCATGTTGAGGGATACTTCACCGAAACCTTGTGCTGGAGGTATGAGGGTTTTCCAGATCTAAGTTTAAAATAACTTCTTTATTAAATTAAGAGAGTTCTTTAAACTGTGGATTACTAGCTGGATAGAAGTCATACATATGGAAGGAGGTATTTCCTCTTTCCCAATGTACTGGACATCATTCATCAAATTTTCTTTCTTAAAATAGCCTTACTTTTATCATGCACATTTCCCACAGTGTTTATGCTGTAAGTAACAGCCTACCTTTGTGTTGAGGGCAGATAGGAAAAACTAATCTCTACTTATTCTTGGCGTCAAACCAGATAAATTGGGGCAGCCCGGTCACAGGTGGGGCAGGGAAACCACACCAGAGGCCCAAGGTACGTCTGTGTACACGCACGACCCATCCAAAAGCTCCACCCAAAATGCAGGGCAGACCCTGTCCCCCGTTCCTTCACCTGGGTATGCGACAAGCAGACACTGACATCTCACTTTGAACGGCCTGCGGCCGTTCAGCTTGACCAGAATTAAGGCCATCAGACCCCTTGTGCACCCCAGCAGCAGGCCCAGAGGGAAGCCTCTGTGTCCCAGAGGTGGCCAGGAGCCAGACCCTCCAAGCCAACCCGAGGCCGAGCAAGCACTGCCAGCCACACGCAGTGGTTTATCAACCAGTCCCCCACCAAGCGGGGTGAAAATAGGAAAGAATTTTATTTCTCTGAACACCGCCCTGACAGTGCCATACCAAATGTCCCTTCCCTGTGAGGAACATATCCTGTAAGGGTCTGCGGGGCAGATTCTAAAACTTTCAGGTTATTTCAGTTGTTAAAACTGAGTCCAGTTTAAAACTTCAATCTCATGCCCAACTTGCCCACCAATGGCCAGGCTCATGGCTCCCGGGGCTCGGGGAGGAGCCAGTCTGTTCTGTCCCTCCCCTCCCTTCTCTCCTTGGAGAAGGGCCTGCATCACCTCCTCCCCCTGCTCCTATAGCTCTCCTCCTGGAGGCTGTGCTGAAATGCAAACCCAGAGGTGTCTGGCTCCACTGGAAGTGGGACGGGGGAGGGGTGCAGGGATGAGGTCATTAGGAGACGATCAGAACAAGCCTCCTATGCCTACATGCTGCTGGACACGCAGTGGAGATCACTGGGGAGCAACATGGTGAGGTTTTGTGGAATTAATTAAAGAAACCGCAACTAAAATTGAAGTCCGGGAAGGCCTGTAGGGGAAGCTCTCACGCCCGCCATGCAAGGTCAATTACTCCCAGCAAAAAGAGACTTAAAAATGCATACACAGGGACTCCCCTGGTGGCACAGTGGTTGAGAATCTGCCTGCCAATGCAGGGAACACGCGTTCGAGCCCTGGTCTGGGGAGATCCCACATGCCATGGAGCAACTAAGCCTGTGCGCCACAACTATTGAGCCTGCGCTCTAGAGCCTGTGAGCCACAACTACTGAGCCCACGCACCACAACCAAGAGTAGCCCCCGCTTGCCACAACTAGAGAAAGCCCTCGTGCAGCAAGGAAGACCCAATGCAGCCACAGAATAAATAAATTTATTTTTAAAAAAATGCATACATCTCCCACAGGAAGGTTCTACTTTACTATCCAGCACGAAGAAGAAAGCTTCTCTCCACCCCCAAGGTACACAGCTCAGCCAATCAGAGACTGTTGCAGCCCAACCAATGAGAAGCCTCCATACTTTGGACTATCAACTTCCTCCAATGGATTCTTTGCTTACTGCAGCCCCTCCCAACTCCCCCCTTTCCCCTATAAAAGCAAGCCTGGCCTCCTTTCTCTCTGGATTTGCCTATGGGCCTCCATAGTTCACACTTGCCAAATTGCAATTCCTCTGGCTGTTCTCAAATAAACTCACGTTTACTGGTAAAATAACTGGCTATTATATTATTGAAGCTGACATATTGAACACTGGGAAGATACTCTGATGGAGGGAAGGACTAGCAGTGAGAAATGGAGCTGGAGGCTGTTAGAGGGTACAGGTGAGGGAGAAGGCGTGGCAAGAAGCGTGTCCAGGAGAACAGAGAGGTGCGCGGTGGAAGTGAGAGACACTCAGGAAGAGGAATTAAGGGGGCTCGTGCTCAATGGAACATGGTGGGAGGGGGGCGGGGAGACTGTGAAGATGCCCAGGTATCCAGCAGCACACCTGAATGCACGACTGTATCACTAAGCAGGACAGTGGGAAGGTGCAAGCTTGAGGGGGCTGGAGAAAACGTGATGGCGTCATGTAGGACCACGTGACTTTGAAGAGGCTGCGGGTCTTCAGAACCATTTTTTTTGTTGTTTTTTTTTAGATTCTATGTATATCTAACACACCATTGTAAAGCAATTATACCCCAATAAAGATGTTAAAAAAAAAAAAAAGAGGCTGCGGGTCATCCAGGATGGCTGGGGCTGGAGATGCCAGCCTGGGGTCTCCAGTGTCACGAGCGGGTGGAAGTCACTGTGTGGACGGACAGCCTAGCTCCACCTCACTAAGACTGCACAGCCCCAGTGCCTTCTGGGGGTGAGAGCTGTGTGGGCTCACACCCCAGCCCATCTGCAGCGCCTTGCAGTCTGTTCAAGCCTTCATGCTCTGTGTCGTGCATGTGTCATCGGGTCCTCAAATTTGAAGAGGATTGCTAAGTGAACCAGAGTGTTGACCCTTTGCCCCCAGCCGGTGACTTCTCTCCTTCACAGAGAGCCAGGGCTTTTGTTTCCTTGTTCGTTTGGTTTCATTTGCGATCTTCTGTGGTACTTGCAGCACAAAGTAACCTTTTTTCAAGCAACTAAAAACATGTACATAATACAATGATCCAAAGAGACTGGGCAAACAGCATCCAATGCCTCCTCATTCTACTATTAGGTAATTGTGCATTCATTCATTCATTCATTCAATTATTCACTTGTTCAGCAGCATTCCCCAGGGAGAGGTATGGAAGGAGTGAGAAGATGCGGGTACTTCCACCTGTAAAAGAGCAGCTCAGCCGAACTGGCACTTAACTGAGCCTTGCAGGATGGGGAAGCTCATTAATCAGAGGATGGGGGAGAGTGTCCCACACAGAGAGACCAAGTGAGGAAAGTCTGGGGGCTGTCTGTCCAATGGCAGTCTTGAGAATTGTGAGCGGTTAGAGGGTCACCATGGATTTGTGAAAAATTGAGATGATCGTATTGCAGTCTGCTCTTCCCTCTGACAAACTCCTATTCACCCTTTAAGTGCCAATTCAGTCATCACTTCCTCCAGGAAGCCTTCCCATCAGGCAGGGTTGGACGTTCCCATCTTTCTATCTTCACAGCCTTGTTCATGCAGTGATTCCTCACTTGTCTGGCAGGGGCAGGGGGAGGGGCTTACCTCTGCTGGTTTAACTCCAAGCTTCCACAGGGCACAGACCTTCTCACTCTTTTCAGCCTCCTTAGCCCCTTGCACAGGCCTGAAGCAGAGCAGTGCACAGCCGAACATCACAGCTTCGGCTTCCTGGGCTTGCTCAGAGGATGACAGGAAGCCAGCTTTGTAAAGGGTTTAGCATGGGGCCCAGCCATGGGAAGTGCAGTCAATGTCAGCTATATTCTTACTAAATGTTTGCTGAGTGACCAGTGGCTCCTATAATACGCGACCTCTCTTCTTATCGGTCAGTATTTCAGAGCCACGCGGGATGAGAAAGGGGCCGCAGAGGTGGGGATCATTCTCCCCTCATTCCTCACCCATGGAAAGGCCTGCAAGAGTAATTGAAGAGAGGAAAATAATTCTTAAACATTCCTCCTTTTGTGCTTTTATTGTTAAATGAAAATGTCACACTTTTTGAAATGCTCTAAGCAAGTTTGCACAGCCCTTTCTGCAGAAAATACTGTGTGTGTTGGGGGGAGATTTGTACATGTGTGTGAGTGTGTATAACCTCTATCCGTTCTTCAACAATTAATTGGCCAAAAGCAGGTGGCTTCAAAGGTGAATTAATTCTCTACTGGAAAAATTGAGTTGTGAACACCTAGTGATGAGGGATCTTAGACTCTGCTGTACCAGGAAGATGTCTCAAGCCCCAGAGCCAGGTGAGTAAGATGTGTAACTTTAACGTATGTGAACCTAATTTTTATCTTGAGTCCTCATTTCCCTGAGGAAATTAGCCCTCATTAGCCCTCACTTTCAGCTAATTCGGCGCTGGTTTAGCCAGCCCTGGGGCCGTACTTGGGTTTCCATTGGGGCTTACATGTGGTCAGGTCTGGTCCTGGCCACTGTCATCTCACCGCAAGGCTGCTGATGTGTCCTCCCTCCCTGCTGGTCTTAGCGCTGACCCACTCCCGTTGGTCCAGGGAGGACCCTGCTGCGCCCCCTGCCGCCCAGCTCATCCCCACAATCTCTCCCCCTCTCCCTTCCCACACAGCCCTCCTCCCCCCAGAGCCTCTCCAGCACCCAGAGCCAGCCGGCTGCTCCTGCACCCCTCTGGGGTCACTCAAAATCCCTTGGCCTACACACCCAGTGCCTAGCTACTTCTGCCCATGGCTCTGGCCCCGTGATGGGTGAAGGGCAGCTCTGGGATCCCACCATCTCCCCGGACCTTACCCCGGGGATGGGACATGCAAGTATCCTCTGCTCTCAGTCTCCAAATCTGGAGAAGGGTCCGCTTATCCTCCCCTTCCTGTGAAAGTCAAAGCCCTCTCCTCCCCCCTCACTTCCTCCTTCAAGTTATCTAGCCACAGGTTAGGAAGACTGGCTTTGGTTGATTTGCATTGTTCCAAACATCTTTCTGTGCTCAGACCTAGGCTGCTAGAAGTCAAAAGCCCATTACCTGACTTTTTGCTCTTCTGCTGCCTGTGTTAGGGGATGGAAGGAGGGTAGCAGGAAATGCCAAGAAAAGAATTTTGTGATTAATCTCACAAAATAGTATACTTCCAGGGCGGCATGCCAAGTCCAGGCTTCCCAGACTTATGCAGATAACCCAATCCAGCGGTGCTGCCCGACAGCTGCCTTAGATGCCTCCGCATAGCGTGCTGACGCTGGCATGGGGGTGGGGATGGGGACCACTGGGGCCACAGGGGGACGCGCGCGGTAGAGAGAGGACCAGAGAGCGCGGAAGGCATCTGCCACCTCTGAGAAAAGTAACTCTACCCTCTTTCCCAGCAACTCACAGCCGCTTTGGAACAGCCAGAGGCGCAAAGCCCCCAGGTTCCTTGCAACGAGGCTGTGGATGAGACTCAAGGGCACAAAAGAGGTGGTGCTCACACTGCCAGCTTTCCAGAGACTTCCTGCACCGCTGCTAATACTGCTGCTTCTCTAAGAACAACTCGCCCACCCGGACAGCCCGACCTGTGTTCCCTGAACTCCCTGGAAGAGGAGCAAAGGGCCCCGGTGCTGGGTCTCCTCAGGTGCTCTTTCTAACAGGATCCCCCCGACCTCCTGCTCCCCCGGGCGCCTCCCCGCCTCTTGGTCTCTCTCCGGGGGACAGCGCTCAACCTCTGTCTTGTCTCAGTGGAGCCCGGGAGAGGGCTTCCAGGGGAGGCGGCGAGGTTCCGTCCTGTGCTGCGTTCTCATCCCCAGGGCCGCGCAGCCCTCCCGTGGGGTCTCCACAACTGAGCCCGCTCTCCATGGATTCTGCTTCCGACCCCATCCGCCTCCTTTTCCAGGCAGTCCCAGGCCGGGGGAACCGACGCCCCTGTTGTCACTGTCAGGGACTGGCCTCGGGCGTCTGTGTCACCCGTGGACAGCGGCCCGTGGAAGTGCAGGGGGGCGGGGGGGGGGGTGCTGCACGAGCGAGAATCCACTCTCTCAGGGGGGCTGAACATCTGCCCACACCTTGATTTAGGCCCAGTGAGACTGGCCTCCAGAACTGTAAGAGAATAAATTTCTGTTGTTTTAAGTCACCAAGTTTGTCATAATTTGTTACAGCAATAACAAATTACAGTTACAACACAGTGCTACACACACAAAAGACGTACGCTCCTGAGAAAGAGATACAGAAAATTCAAGCCAGTCCCAGCACTGAACATGGATTGGTGTGGGAAACTGGGAGTTCCGCGTCCACAGAATCTCAGGTCACTGGATAACTGCCCAAACTTTCATTTCATTTGCCTAAGTGTCCCCCTCAAACCTGGGCCTGTGTTCACTCTCATATTTTATCTGTGCAAGTACAAAATAGCACAACCCCTCTGGAGGGGAATTAGGCAAAACATTCAGCCCTTGGCCAAGCTGTTGCAGTATGAGAATCTGCCATGCTGAGATGCATGCCCATAGGCCCCTGGCTGGATACACTAGGGCACATCCCCAGACATAGTGCTCTGCAGCCATAGAAGGGAATGAGGAAGATCTCTACAGATAATATGGAGTGATTTCCAGGATCTCTGTTAATTGAAGAAAAGCAAGATTCAAAAGTATATGTATACATACTTTTAATATATATTACCTTTTAATATATATATCACCTTTTAATATATACATTACCTTTTAATATATATTACCTTTTGTATAAGACAGAAGGTAAAATTTATGCATGTATACACATACATACATGCTTATTTTTTAACAAGGTACACAAGAAGGATAAACCAAAACTAATAAAAATGCCTACCTGCAGAAAGTCAGTGGGAATGGGGTGGAAGGAAGAGGTTGGGGGTGAGATTACTCTGAGTAATCCCATTTATATGGTTTTTGACTTTTGAACCATGTTTGTGTTTTATACAATTTTCAAAATATTAAATCAACAAAGATGAACAAAGCAAACCCTAGAATCTAAAACAAAAGGAAATAAATGAATCTAAATGAATAGCAAATTTATAACATAACCACTCAGAATAGAGAATAAATTCAGGGAATTTTTGAACTTACGCCTCTCATTCTATACCCTTAGTGTGATACATTCCAAGGCCAAGGAGAGCTATGGAGAAATCTGTCACTTTAACTTGGTGATTTTCTTATTGGTGGGAGTAATTCTGACAGTATTCTGATGGTATTTTAGGTGCCTTGAGGATACAGCATATTAGCAACTAGATTGGTGTTGGTGAAAACCATGGTTGTCCCTGGGAGAAGGGAAGTACAAATATGAAGTGAAGGAGGTATCAGTGTCTACATGTGATTTGTAAAAATACAGAGTACATTAAGGGCTCTGCTTCTTCGCTCCTCCCTGCATCCACACCCTTCGCCACATGACTTTGCAATTCCTCCCACTAAGGAGGCAGAGGACACCTCCCTGTCCTTGACTGTGGTTTGACCACATGCCTTGCTTTGGCCAATGGAGTGTTAGTGGCCATGATGTGGCCAAAGGCTTGACAAGCGCCTGTGCTGTTGGGTTTGCCCCTTGTGCCTTTGTCATCACCACGAGGAGAATACGTCCAGGCTCGTCCACTGGCCCAGGAGGATGAGAGGCATGTGGAGAAGAGCTGAACCACCCAGGGGATCCTAGCCTAGATGGTCTGATCCCAAGCAGATCCCCAGACACATGAATGGGCACAGCCAAGATCAGCTGATCTCCAGCCAATCCAGCGATCCATGAATATAAACGATTGTTCTCTTAAGCCATTGAGTTTTGGGGTGGTTTGTTAAGCAGCATTTTTGAGACAAAAGCTAACTAATACAATCAGTGGGTTGATGGGAGGGAGCGGCAGGAATTAAAAGAAAGGAAGGACTCTGCGCAGGGCGGGGCACGAGCCAGGAGCACCGCAAACAACAGTTTGACAAACACACCTGGAAAGACGTCACCTTCTGATAACACGTGAGCACAAGAATTGCATTTTCCAATTGAGAGCTCGGGCTAAGACCAGAACCGAGAGAACACTGGTGAGCTCTGTGGCTGTGACTTCACAAGGCATAACTCAAATTTGCAAGGATTATACAAACTCTACGTTTTTTTAAAAAAAAGAATAAGATTAAGGTCATCACATTTTAGAGTTGAAGATATCGCCATAGGTCATTTAGTCCAATCCCTCCTTTTACAGATGAAGAAACTGAGGCCCAGAGAAACCCAAAGAGACCATTAGGACATAGTGGACGCAGGACAGACCGTGGGTCTCGTCACTGCCTCTTCCCACTCCCCCAGGCTGCCCATGAAGGCCACAGAGCCTTCTTCCCATAAGGGGAGACTCTTGGAAGACAGCCCAAGACTGATCCCAGAGGCTCCAACCCCCTTCCTCTTCCATCTCTCATCATGAAGCTGGAGTTTCCATCACACCTCCGCCCAGGAGAGGGGCTGCCCCCTCTATAAAAGCACTTCATGTCCTGAAGATGCTTGGGCCACAGGCTGACCCCCAGCGGTGTCATCAGGAAGCAGGGGCCGACTGACTCGGCCCTCCACTTCTTTAAGTTGTGTATCTGTTGCATTTATTGATGTCTCCCCTTGTTCCACCCCCACAAAGAATCAAGATGCAGATCATGTAACCAGATGGAATAACATTTAGGAGAGAAAATGAATTAGGAACCATCTTAAGAGGCTGACATGTGCTTATGGATACAAGTGGGACACCGTCAAGAGGCATCTAATAGTTGCATGGTGAGAAGAAATTTGGACCAAGCACTAGGAGAAGTGAGAACCAGTTTCTAGTGCCAGTTTTGTCACCGCTGGGGCACCCAAGGTAGGTTACTCAGCCTCTCTGGGACCCACCCATCTGTAACCTGGGGATGGCGGCAGCCTCCTGTGTCTCTCAGAGATGGGGCTAGGGGGTAGTTCCAAGACTGTGATGCTTAAATTGGCCATTATCATGGGGGAGGGGTGGCAATCCTTCCTCTGTCCCAAGGCAGCCTGGCCCCTCTCTGCTCCACATACACAGGCGATTTCTGCTGAAAGCCAGTCTCCTCTCTTCCTCTGTAGGTGGTTTGGTCCCAATCATTCCTTCATTATTTATACATCCGACCATCTACCTTGTATCTCGCGAATCCCTCCGCTTCCCTGCCCCCATCGGCCCCTCCACCTCCACCCTCGGTGGAGCCATCCTCAGGCGCCCTCTGCCCTGCCTGCTCTCGAGCCTGCCCCTCCAGGGCTCCCCACCCTGCGGCAGAGAGGCCTCACTGTCATGCCTCGCTCTTAGGACGGAGAACACATCTCCAGCACGACTACAAGACTGGGCGGTCCGGCGCCGCGACCTCACCAGCCTCCCTCTCCTTCTTCTCCCTCCTTCTCCTTCTTCTCTGCAGCCCAGCCACGTTGGGCTGTACTCTCTGTTTCCTGAGACCTGCTGTTTCCAAGCGCTGCCATAACAAAGCACCACAACCTGGGTGGCTTAAGACAACACAAATTAATTCTTTCACATTTCTGGAGCCAGAAGTCCAAAAGCATGGTGTTGGTGGGGTCATGCTCCCTCTGAAGGCTCTAGGGGACAGCAGCGTTCTTCCCTTTGGGGACACGCTCCTCTGCCCACCTTCCCACCCACCTTCATGCCATCCCGCTGTCCCACCCTGCAGCTCAGGTCAAGCACCCCCTGCTCCAGGCAGCCTCCCCTGATCTTTGAGCTCTGTTGCTGTTATACTCGTCCCCTTCTCTCTAGTACCCGTCCTCAGTGTGGGTCTATCTGATTAACGTCTGTTCCCTGCCCCCCCCCCCATTAGACTGCCCGCTGCACGAGGACAGGATCAGGCTGTTTGCTCACCACTGGGGCCCCAGCACCTAGAACAAAGCAAGCGCTCAGCACACTGAATAAGGGTGAGTTAATGAATGAACAAACTGATTGACAGCCCTGTGTGCCAGGCCACAGGGACACACAGATACCAGGATAAGGAGGCAGGGTGTCCTGGTCTCTTGGCTTGGTAGGGAAGGCGAGTGGACACACGTCTAAAATGGAAGGTGACACACTCTGCACCCCAGGGATGAACGAGGCCAGCGGGACTGGGGAGCGGGGAGGGGATTACCTGCTGGGACAGCGAGGAACTCAGCTCAAAGCTGCTGGTTCAGCTGGGGTTTAGGGGGAAAGAACAGAGAGAAGGGCATTCCAGGCAGAGGGACCAGCCTCCACAAAGCCACAAAGGTGAGAAAAGGTTCCGTGGGTATGTGAATGGTGAGAGCCAGCCCTTGCCCAGTGGACCAGCCGGGGCCAAATCAAAGGCAGTTATCCAAGAGGAGGAGATGCTCTGCAGGTATAGACGTGCCTCTGCAACCCATCACTGCCACATCCAGGGTGAAAGAAATTCAGTGATTAGGGTGCCTTTGCCATGGCAAGTGGAGGAAGCTGGCTGGCTTTGCATCTGACTGGAGCCCCTCACTGTAGCCACGAAGCCGTGGCCTCTGTCAATGTATATGCCATATCAGTCAGCATCTCAGGGGAACCCAAACCCTGGGATTTTTTTCTTTTTTTAACCAGGTCTCTGGAAAAGCACGGCCAATGCCTTTTAGGAAACTGGGAAGAGAAAGGTCCCCTCCCCCTGCTGGCCTGGCTCCTTGCTCCTCCAGTGGCCGCGAGTGACCCCGGGAGGCCCATGGCAAGGCCTGGCCCCGACAGAGCACACGTGAGCACCCAGAGCCATCTCATCTTAAGAAGTCCTCACCTGGCTTCCAGAAGCACACTTCAGGGACGTTCTGGTGTGTTCCGTTTCTGTTACTTCCTGAGTGTGACTAATGCGATTCGTCCCTTCCCCGCCATGTACACGGAGCCCTTCCCACTTTCCTCACCACTGCAAGAGTGGCCTATTGCGCAGCAAGAAATCCATGCTGATCAATTCGGGGCAGGCTGCATAAGGAAGGCAAATTACACGAATATGAGTTAGGGATAACTATGATTAATCCTTTGGCCAGGCAGAGCCCTGATTCCCGTCATGCCCTTGGGCAGCTCCGAGGTGACAGGGCTAAGGACAGCACTTCTGATGGCCGCGGCACCCAGCCATTCATTACGGTGGCGTCCCCATCACTGAGCCTACTGATGAGATTATTGATCCCAGGAAATAATCGTATGAAATGCATCGCGGTAAGCGCGGGCCATTGTCTTTGTAAGTATTTATTGGCAAGGGATTTTTGTCATTTTAGTAGAGCCTCACTTTTATGAATTAATCGATGGCACCTTTTCAAACTAACAATCGGTACTTCTGCTGGAAGAAAGAGCAGAGGAGAGAGGAGGAGAAAACAGGAAAAAGGAGCAAAACCCAACGTGCAGGAAAGGTCTAGAAAAATGGGAAATCTAGCACCCAGTAGATGGTGCTGTAATCAAATTCTAAAACCTGTTACAGCAGAGGTTTAGAAAAGTGTTAGAGGGAAGGAGGGGATGGAGAGCTTGTTAGAATTAAAGGTACATGGTTAAATGGATTCAGCCATTTCCCTCAGTTTGGATAAAGATACGATGACGATGGTGATGAAAGCAAGGCCTCCTTCCAGAAATCGCAGGCTGGGAGGGTTTCTGCCTCTCAAGAAGTCAGTGCAGGTAGATGGTGGGTGATAACAGCCCCACCCAACCAAACGGACTTGCTCGCCACCTACACTGGTCCCTTGGAAATACCAGGAAAATCCGTGAAAAGGCCCTTTCCACACTGAATATTAAGGTGGCACCCAAAGATATCTTTAATTCCACCCCATTGAGAACAAATGCCATTCATACACATTTTCGTCACTTAAGGAAATTTGTCTACACAAAACTGTCCTCAGATTTGGGGACGGAAAACTGGAGTGGAGCAAGGTGGGAGCTGAGTGTGCAGATGCACAGCCTCTCGCGACAGTGTCGCTTTGCTGGCCCGATCCAGAGCCCTTCCGGACCTGTCTGAGTCCAGCTCTTCTCCAGAGTGGCCCAGGTCCCTCAGCTAGAGGGGAGACGTGCCCTGGAAAACACCTGACCACAGCCTGTTGTTTTGTGGGCAGCTGGGGGAAGGAGGGAGACGGGTGAGCTGCCGATGGCTGGGGGGCAGACGTGCGCGGGGAGAACCCCCTCTAGACTTGCACACTCAGTGGTGGGCGGCCCTGGCGCCTGCGAGGCTCTCTGTATCTCTTAGATCGCAGTCGCCCCAGGCGGCTCTGCCAGGCTTCCAGCAACCCTAGGAGCACCGGGCCGTCTTCATGAGGATGTAGAAGCCCCTCCAGAGCTTCAGGCTCATGACTGACCAGTTGACAAATCCCCTACACTCTTGAGACAGCATCTGCATTCTACAAGCCATTCCAAAGGTATCTGGGTGGAACTGGGGTAAGGGTTAAGGCCGGGCACCTAAACTGCTGAGTGGTGGCCTGATTCCTAGGGACAATGTTGAGCTGGACACAGATAGGGGCACAAGGCTCGTTGGGAGTGGAGGTTGGAATGAGGAGGATGCTGGAACCATGTATATTTCCACGAACAGGCAACTGATCAGTTGACCCTGGTCCCATCTCAGAGACAGAATTAAGGCAAGGAGGGCTGGGGTGGGCTTCGTGGGTGAGGTAAACCTTGAGCTTGACCCTACAGGCCCAATAGAATGTGATCGGATAGAGAGGGGACAGAGGAGTCAGGAAGGGGGTTCAGGTAGGGGTGGGGACAGAGCAGTCAGGAGGTGGGAGGCCTGGGGAGGATTGGGTCCCACTCAAAGACAAGGGAGGAGCTCTGAGCAGAGACCCCACGAGACATGGGCCTGAGCAGGAAGGCCTACCTCCCCACCCCCAAATTCTTCACCAAGAACACACTGCAGGTCCCTGTGGGACAGGCACCATGTGCTTCCCAAGGGTCACCAAGCTGCTGGTGTCACAGGCTCATTATAAAAGACAAAACTTGAGGCAGTGTCCCTGCAGCTACAAAGCCACAGAGCCTTACTACTGTCAGCAAGACTCCTCTCTCCAGGGAGCAGTGCAAACCCATTCAGGAAACATTTTCATCCTGACCTTCTCAGGCGAGCACTTTGTACACGTGTAACTCTGCCACCCCTGCCTCCTGCTCAGCGTGGTGTGGTTGAATTCCGCAGTCAGCCAGGGCCCCAAAATAAATGAACTTTTTTATCATTGAAAAATTGAATCAGAGGTCCAAAACCAAAGGAAGAACTCTGTAAGCCAGCCTTCATATGACAGTTGCGTGGAAACATCCAACGCTTAAAGTCAGCCAGAATGAAATCCATTTTTTACCAGATCCAAGTGGCCACCAGCCTCACATGCAGTATCCTCAGGCCCTGATCTTCACTACCGTCCCAGGCCCAACGTGAGGTCTCACAGAACCTTTGGCCAGGGTGATCCAGTCCTGAGGGCTAGGACCTGCCCCACGCCTGCTGGCCTCTCCTTAGCAGCACTGACCGAGGAGGAGCTAGGGCGTGGCTGGGCACTACAGATGCCTCCGGGCTGGAGTGAACAACAGCACATGTGACGGTTAATTTCATGTTGTCGACTCGACTGCGCCATGGGGCGCCCGGATGAAGCACTATTTTTGCGTGTCTGTGGTGGTGTTTCCAGATGAGAATAGCATTTGAATGCGGACTCAGTAAAGCAGATTGCTCTCCCCAACGTGGATGGGCATCATCCAATCCTTCGAGGGCCTGAATAGAACAAAAGGCAGAGGGAGGGAGGATTTGGTCCTTTCCCACCTGCCGCATAAGCTGGGACAGAGGTCTCTCTTGCCCTCGGACTGGGATTTACTCCACTGGCCCCCTTGGTTCTCAGGCCTTTAGACTCAGACTAGAGTTACACTTGCAGCTTTCCTGGCTCTTCACTTTGCAGGGGGCAGACTGTGGGACTTCTCAGCATAGCCAGATAGATAGATAGATAGATAGATAGATAGATAGATAGATAGATAGATAGAGATATTCTATTGGTGCTATTTCTCTGGAAATCCCCGACTAATATAAGCACGGAACAAACACCTCCATAATACAACTACCACTTTATGCTGAGGAATCAACCAAAGACAGACCCTGCAGATTGTTTTATCTGAGTCACATAACCATCCTTTTAACTGCTTCTCAACAAAGCCATGAAAAGTCTCTCACAGATGCCTCCTGCATCTGATGGAATTCTGGAATTGAAAAGACGCCCAGCTCGCTGCAGGGTTCAGGGATCTGCCGGGTCTCTCTCTTGAGAGGCATCATCAGGCAACATCTCCTCCCTCACTTGGCCCAGTGGAGCAGGGATTGGCAAAGGCCTGGGCACTCTGAGACCCGTCGGATGGATGCAAGGGTGGGAGGGACAGGGTTGGGAAAGGCGGGCCCGGGGAAGAGGCCACCTCAGCCCCACTGCTTTTTGCTTTCCACGCCCAACACTTGGTGTGGCAGTTCATTTCCAGCAAATTGTAAATATTTAGACTATTGCCTAAATGTTTAGCATTAATGGATTCAAAGAAAACAGCTGCAAATTCAGAAAACTTTTTCATAAATCACATTCCCTTGGGTAACACTTCTCATGTTACCGGACTATTGACCCACAGATATGTTTCCTTGGGCTACAGAATTTCATTTAATCCACAGTGGGTTCCTGCTAATAAGGGATTTCAGCAGGCTGATACTTTCGAAAGTGTGAAAGTCAGTTCTAAATACGCTGCATTGGCACTGGGTTGGGGGGTCGTGGGAAGGTTGCCAAAAGTCACGTTATGCCTGATAGTTTTTACTGATGACTAGATTTCTAGTACTCACTGGTGATCAGTCTACCACTTAGATGGCATGCCCAGAACAATTCGCAAAGGATTACTATAATCCCGTGTCTTGTTTTCATTTACATCTTCCTGGCGCACCAGCACCCACTTGCCATGGCCCCGGGCAGTGTGGGGCAGTGGGTACACACTGATTCTCAGCCACTTAGAAATGGGCTGGTCCATCCACTACCTGAGCCTCAGGTAAACTGCAGACCTACTCTGTGTCATGTTCACAGTAGGCATTCCAGAAATGCTTTCTAGATGGATGCCTGAAGGAATGGTTGAATGAAGAGAAAGTGATTTGTAAACTGTAAAGTACTTTACAACTCAGGAGGAATGAAGACTCATTGTAATTTAATTTTATGATCTAGTGTGCTACAAAGCTTCCTAAGCAATGATCTAGCTTTGAAAATAATAGAAAACATGGCTTCACCCCTCCATTCAAACAGCAGATATTTTTTGAGGGCCACACTGCAGAGAATTCTGGGGACAGAGCAGTGAACAAGAAAGAGTTCCTGACCTTGTGGAATTTAGCCTGGCAGGGGACCAGAAGAGTAAACAAGTAATTACACAGATGAGCTTTTCATTACACGTGTTACAAGCCATGAAGGAAAAGTGTAGGGTCCTGCGAGAGCAAACAATGGGGCCTGCCTGGGCTTAGGGGTCAGGTGTCCCTAAAAGAGTGACATGGAAGCTGAGACCTGGGGAGGAACAGGAGTTGGAAAGATAATGGCAAAGCGAGAGCATGAAAGCGTTCCAGGACTGCGAGGAGGGAAAGAAAATCAGACCCAGAAAACCGGAGGAGGCAGGGATGGATGAGCAGGAACTTGACTGTGGCCACGGCCAACAGAGGTCCCCCTACCGCGCCCCAGACTCAGGCTGGTGGCAGTGGGGGAAGAGAGGGCCTCCGTGCCTGGACGGAGGTGAGGGAATGCCCCGGATTCTCCGTGGTCCCCGGCGCATCCTCCTCTGCACCACAGGGGCAAAGCCAGACTGAATCCAGGATCCCTCTCCCCATGTGGTTCTGGGTTAGGGTCGGCGGATGAACTTGCTGTGCAAGATCTGGACGGTGGAAAGGAGGAAGGAGCCATTATTAATCTCCAGGGGCAGCTGCAGGCAGATATACGGACAGAGGGCGAATCTGTGGGCTGAAGTCCAATCCCCCACCTTGGAGATGCAGGCGGTGAGGCTGGCAGAGGTGGCCCCGACTGAGGCTACGGACGCCCAGGATGGGCAGTTTCTAGGGGAGACGCTGGGCATCTCCTAGGCAGCTGTTCCTCAGCCCTTCCGAAGGCAGCGTAAACCTCTATTCTCCTGTATTAAATCCCTTTTCTACTTGGAATACCTAAAGGTCCCTCCTGTCCTGGGGGGAAAGGGCCCCGGTAAAGCAGCTCACACCCAGACTGCAGCATCTGATGACACACAGCTGCCCTCCCAGGATGTTTGCATTTGAAAAGTCTCAGCTTGGTTGGGGGGATTGGAGGGAGGCGTCTTCAAGCAAGTGTCACAGAGTCACTCCCTGTAGGCAAATGCATAAAGAGCAGGCAGCATAAATGCATTTGCTGACACTATAAGGGAGCAGATCAGCGGGTCCAGGACAAAACCACATTCACATTTATTCTGTGGGCTGAGGCTGCCGAGACCCATCTCAGCCCCAAAGGAAGGAGAAGGGGAGTCCAGGCTAATTAATTCCTCTCCTATCACTTTGAAGCCAAAGTGAATGCTTCAAAAATGGGTGCAGAAGCAACTGGGATGGGTGAGAGGTGAATTTTGCTCTCTCTCACGCCTACCTTCCTGCGGGGAGGCAAGACTTCTGCTCAGAGTCGACCCCATCCCACTAAGATGGCACTGGCTGCAGGGGACATGGCTCGCTCGTCACTGCTAATCCAGACTGAATCAGGGCTCTTCCCCCAAAATACCCTAGCCCCAGAGGCCAGATTTCATACGAAGGCCTTCCTTCATTTTCTATACCATCTCTGCCTGTTTATTTCCAAACCTTGAAAGAAAGAGAGTTTTGAAAATGCAAGAGTGACTAAAAAATAAAAGTTTATTATCCAAGATCCCACAGGCGAAATTCCAGGTAATTCTCTTCTGAAAAATTGCTACCTTTTTTCTTTCGATAGGGTAATAAAAATTCCATAAACCATCACAGCTTCAGCAACCGGGAAGCTCAAAGCCAAAGTGAATACACAGGGCCACGTGCTCCCTCCTTGTGATAAACAAAGCTGCTTCCTCTTCTTTCATTTTGTGATTTCGTAGTTTGGGGTCTAAAATCTTTAATGTATGCCTAACTTATAGAGAAATTTACATTACAGCACTTCTAAATAGAGGCTGATTTTAAAAATATTAACCAACCCATAGATACCAGGAGGAAAAAGAGACAACGAGAAAAAGGACGAAAGAATAGATGAATAGAATTATACAGATCAAACCTTAGCACCAGGGGAAAACAAGAACTATGGCAGAAATTTCATACCCCCTTAAACAGAGAGCTAGGGCCAATAGTGAGTCCAGGTCTTATTTCAAATAGGTACCATTTGAGAAATGTCCTGTTCTGAAACATGGGAAAATGAGAAATTATAGAGCCTATCTAACAAATCAAAAATAAATGAAGTAACAACATAAAGGTAGATTTACCATTATTTATAATTTACCATTTTTACCTTGTTTTCAATTGTCTCTCGTCCTCTTCATTTGAGGAGCCCGTTACATTTTATTATGCTAAACCCTATCTTCTGTCACATAAATTACAGTTAAAGATCTTAATATTAAAGCCTCTTAGCTCTGAGATCATATTTCAAGCTTTGTTCAAACCAGACGTTAATGCTGGAATTGAACACAGAACACTTTGTCATCATTACCTATGATCTCAAAAGTATAATACAATTTTTGCTATATATGGCACAAAAATTCCTCTTGGTATAACACTGAATTATGGAGATATATTGATTTCTGCAGTATTTTGACAAAACAATAAAACTAAACCTGTTAGCTCCTAAACAGATACCCAGACATCCACCCAGCCATGATAGCAATGGTCATGAAGATAAAGGTTTCATTTAGCCCAGTTAAAATAGAAAACTACTCAAACCCATGTCCATCCTGGCAGTTCCTGCAGCTCATAATTTTATGGTTCCTTTCTCTTCGCAGGGGCAGATTACGAGAGGAAAGAGAGAGCCAGTTTTGCCATTGGGTTGGTTCAGGTGGGAATCCCAAACCAGCCCTTACTTACCATCGGGGGAATCTCAGGCCACTAACCTCACCTCTGGGAGATCAGGCTCCTCATAGGTAAAATGAGGACGACATCAGCCTCCTGGGTTTACAGAGGGGAATAAAATGAATGAATGCACCTAACTTACCCTCGGGCCCCGTATGCAGTAGGTGCTTGATAAATGACGGCTGTCAAGATTATTCCTGGGAGAATGTTGCACAGACATGTGCCTCTTGCCCACACGCTGCTGGGAACGAGTTAGAAGAGCTGACCAAGTTCTCATCATGCCTTTATCACTACCTTTTCTTGGGATCCTGGGCAAATCATGCCTGTTTCCAAGTCTCCATTTCCTCATCTAGAAAGCAGGGATAAGCACACCTGCCCAGCCAACCTCAGAGGGTTGTTTGGTGATAAAATGCAGTAAGAGAGGTGACAGTGCTCTGCAAAGCGAAGAATGCTACACTCGCATAAAGGATTATGACCGCAAATCAGTCTTACGGTTTGAAACTGTAAGCACCCTCAGAGTGCCATGGCATTCCAAATCAGGCGTTTGGCTGGCACAAAAAGAGAACTTCCCAAGGAATAAATCAACGTGTCCTTTCCCCCTTAGTAATGGTGATGTTAATAGCACTGCAACCACAGAACTAACTTTCCCCCTAGTAATGGGAAGAATAATGCTGCCGCCATAACAGCTCACATTTATTAAGTTCCTACTGTGAGCCAAGCACTGGAATAATATTTTCACGTAAATGTTTATCCCATCTTATTCTCATGACTACTATGATCTGTATTTTACAAATAAGGAAACAGAGTGTCACGGCTGCTGAGTAGATGCCCAGGGTTCAGATGCAGGTCTGCCTGACTCAAATACAAGGTTCTCTCCACCACGCCTCTTGGGATCCAGCCAGGATGCTCATGTCCAGGTCTCCCTATGTGGTTGCAGAATCGCTGAGATCACTGGGTTGGTTTGCAGTCGTCGGAAAAAGACTATCTCTGAGCCCTAAATCGCCAGACCCGGTCTTCTTTTTTTTTCTTTTTTTTAATAAATTTATTTATTTATTTTTGGCTGCATTGGGTCTTCGTTGCTGCACGCGGGCTTTCTCTAGTTGCGGCGAGCGGGGGCTACTCTTGGTTACAGTGTGCGGGCTTCTCATTGTGGTGGCTTCTCTTGTTGCGGAGCACCAGCTCTAGGCTCGCGGGCTTCAGTAGTTGTGGCTCGTGGGCTCTAGAGCGCAGGCTCAGTAGTTGTGGCGCACAGGCTTAGTTGCTCCGCGGCATGTGGGCTCTTCCTGGACCAGGGATTGAACCCGTGTCCCCTGCATTGTCAGGTGGATTCTTAACCACTGCGCCACCAGGGAAGCCCCCGGTCTTCTTACACCTGCTCTGAACCAAGGGTTTGCCCACAACCCAATCCCCAGACCCGCCATTGACCTGGAAGTAGCCCCACAGCATGAGCCAGTGGAAAGTTTGAAGCCTGGAAAAACACATCTAACTGGTCATGATTCCTGGTTATGGGTGATGTTGGGGAAGGAAGGGGGCTTTGGAGCAGGAAGGCCAGGTTGACTCTTGCCTGGCAGAGCATTCATGAACAAAGCCCCCACCTTCTCTGACCCTCGGTCTCCTCCTCTGTAAATAGGAAACTGTAAGAGATACAAATAGCAATGACTCTTTCCTGGTCAAATTGTTGTGCAGTGAAGTGAGATCCTAGGTATGAAACAGCTCTGCAAACAGTTGAACGTGGCCCCAGTGTCCCCTCACCTTGTTCCCCATGGGGTCTGAGGTCCCACCTTGGTGCAGTCACTGCAACTGCATCAACCACATTTCCTGTTCCAAGACCAGGTTCACCCACAGTGAAGTGCAAGTTCTCCCCAACACCTGCACCCCACTGTCCACACAAGCCTAGCACACGATCCTACAGAGCCTCATGCTCTGTGTCTCTATCCCCCCCAGGCAGCAGGAGAATGTGTGAAAAATGCAAACAGATGCACATGGCGCACACACCCCTTCAAACACTTCAGGGTCCTCCCACTGTTCTCAGGATAAAACAAAACAAAACAAAACAAAAAACTCAGCACTGCTTACCAGACCCCACGTGTGGACCTCCAGCCAGACACAACACACCCTGGGGTCCCTCAATCCACCACCCCATTTTGCCTAGTTACCTCCTAGTTTTCCTTCAGATCTCGATTCTGTCATGATGTCTATGTATCTTCCTGGAAAGCCTTTCCCCAAATATATGTGAAACAAGAGACATCTATTTCTTAGTTCCTACCACAGTAGTCATTTACATTTATTTGTGTAATTCTTTCATATCTGTCTATCTATTTTCTAGAAAATAAATTCCACACAGGCAGGAGATGTGTCTATTTAGATACTATTATGTAACTCTAGAGCTCAGCCCAGTGACTGGCACCCAGTAAATTCTCAAAATAATTGTTGAATTAGTTAGTTTATGGTTGAAAACCAACATTCCTCTCACTTGCCCTCTTCAACTGGCCTATGCCTTTTAATTCAATTGAAAAATATTGATGAGCCTAGACCCCCTACCTCACACCATACATAATGTTAATTTGAAATGGATCACAGAGCTAAATGTAAAAGCTAAAACTGAGATGAATCTACAAGAAAACATGGAAGAAAAATCTTCATGATCTCAAGGTAGACAAATATTTCTTAGGACACAGAAAGGATTAGCCCTGAAAGAATAAAATAATAAATTGGACTTCATCAAAACTAAAAATGTCTGTTCTTCAAAAGAAACCATTTTTAAAATGAAAAGACAAGCCACAGATTGAGAGGAAATATCTTAATGTATATATCTGACAAAGGTCTTATGTCCAGAATATATAAAGAACTCTTCCAACTCAGTAATAAGACAGATCAATCAATCAATCAATCAATAAAATGGGTAATAAATAAAAGAGGCAAAAGACTTGAACAGGCACTTCACACAAGAAGATATACAAATGGCCAAGAAGCACATGAAAAGATGTTCAATATCATTAGTTGTCAGCAACATGCAAATTAAAACCACATGAGATACCACTTTTTAACAACTTGAATTGCTAAAATTAAAGATTGATAATAACAAGTGTTGGCAAAAATGTGAAGCAACTGGAACTTTCATGTCCTGCTGGTGTGGCTGTAAAAATTCCAAAGTGACAAAACCACTTTGGAAAACCAGTTGGCAATACCTTATGAAATCATACACTTAACATCCCAGGCATTTACCTAAGAGAAATAAAAACATATGTCCACACAAAAACTTGCTTTATTCATAATAACAACAACTGGAAATAACCAAAATGTCTGTCGATCAACAAGGGAACTGATAAACCATGGTATACCCATTCAGTGGAATACTATTCAAAAATTAAAATGTCCAAAATGCTGAGCAACAACATGAATCAATATCAAAAACATTATGCTGAATGAAAGAAGTCAGGCATAAAAGAGGACAAAATGTATGGTTTCATTTATATGACATTTATTCAAGAACAGGCAAAATGAATCTATGCTAATAGAAATCAGATCAGTGGTAGAATGGGGCAGGAGGTGGGATAATGGAAATGCTCAGTAAGGCGTTAGTTACATGACTGTATATGTTTATCAAAAACTATCAACATGTATATTTAAGACCTATACTCTTACTCTATGTAGGTTATACCTCAATAAACTTGAAGTTGAGAAAGAAATAATAAAACAACATTGACTAAGTCCTTACTCTGCCACATGCCTTACACTGAGTCCAGGGGAGCAAAGAAGAGGGGTCAGGCCACTTTCTCACCTTCCACCCCCTAAACTTTGATCAGAGAAGAAAATCAAATTTTAAAAAGGAATTGATGCATGGGGTCATGTTTTTCAAACAGTAAAGGACTAAGTTGTCTCTGCCTCTTGTCTCCCTCCCTTCTATCCATTCTCCACAAGAGAACCAGATGATCATTCCAAATCACCACCCTAAACATGTCTCTAGCTGCCTAAAAAATCTTCTCTATTCTCACCCCCGTGTAGACTGAATTGACTTAGTTATATTAGTTTCCTGTGGCTGCTGTAATCATTACCACAAACTGGGTGGCTTACAACAGAAATTTATTGCCCAACAATTCTAGAGGCCAGAATTCCAAAATCATGGCAGGGTCATTCTCCCTCTGAAGACTCCAGAGGAGGATCCTTCCTCGCCTCCTCCAGCCTCTGGTGGACCCAGCATTCCTTGGCTTGTGGTTGCATCACTCTGTTTTCTGCCTGTCTTTACACAGCCTACTCCTCTCCCCCATGTGTCTCTCCAAAGAACACTTGTCATTGCATTTAGGGTCCACCTGAATAATCCATAATGATCTCACCTTGAGACACTTAATCACATCTGCAAAGACCCTTTTTCCAACTAAGTTGAATTCACAAGTTCTGAGGGTCAGGACATCAACATTTTGGGGGCCAGCATTCATCCCACTGCACTGGAACAGGCCAATTTTTAGTGGCCCCAACTTTCTTTTTATTTTACAGTGAGATCTAATACATGTTTAGTAAAGAGCATACATCACAAGTGTTCAACATTTTCACGAACAGAACCCACCCATGCAAATAGCACCCAGATGGAGAAACAGAATTTTCCCAGCTCCCAACAGTCCCCTCATGTCCCCTTCCAGCCACTATCCCCCCCCCCCAAGAAGATGTCCCCTCCCAACTTCTAGTGGCACAGAGTAGTTTTTCCTGCTCTTGCCCTTTGTATAATTGGAATCGTACCCTGTGCTCTCTTCTGAGTCTGGCTTATTTATGCCTTATATTTGAGATCCATCCACAGTGCTGCATGTCATGGTAGATGATGCATCCACACTGTGTATGGTGTTCTATCATGTGGGGAAACCACAACATATTTATCTTTTCTACAGTAGATGGGCATCTAGGTGCAGTCTGGTCTGGGGTTACTATGATGAAGGCAGCTCGGAACACCCTCGTCTGTGTTCCTTGGTGCACGTGTGCACACAGCGCCGTTTGGAGCATGACCAGGAGCAGGCTTGCTGGGCATGAAGTGTCTTCAGCTTTAGAAAGTACAGCCAGACCACGTTCCAAAATGGTTGTACCAGCTACACCAGCACCAGCAGAAGAGGAGAGTTCTCCCATCCGCACCAGCTCTTGGGACTTTCCATCTTTTAAGTTTCAGCCCTGCTAGGGGATGCTGCAAATCCCTAGAGTGTCTTTTGATGAACATAAGTTTTGCTACAGACTGGATGTGTCCCCCTAAATTCATCAGTTGAAGCCCTAACGTCCAATGTGATGGTATTAGGAGGTGGGGCCTTTGGGAGGTAATCTGGTCATGAGGTGGAGCCCCCCATGAGTGGGTTTAGTGCCCTTATGAATAGAGACAAGCGAGAGATAATCTCTCTTCCCACCATGTGGGGACACAGAGAGATGGTGGCCGTCTATGAACCAGGAAGCAGGCTCTCAGCAGATACCAGACCTGCCAGCACCTTGATCTTAGGCTTCCAGCTTCCAGAACTGTGAGAAATAAATGCCTGGAGTTTAAGCCACCCAGTCTATGGTATTTGTTAGAGCAGCCGGAACTAAGACCAGTTTTTTTGCCTTAATAGGGTCCACATGGCAATTTCCCCCTTTTGATTAGTGCTTTTTGTCCCATTAAGGGGTCTCTGCCTCCCTAAGACCCTGCCTCCTGTTCATCCTTCCTGCCGTCCAACACGTCCCCAACGCTGCAGAACCTCAGACCTTCTTTCTTTCCGCCAGTGCCTCAAGGATTTTCCTGGTTCTGTGCCTTAGCTTTAAATACATACCCATCCCTTCTCTGATGGGGAAAAAAATCTCCTTTTCATCCCTTAAGGACCAGTTTAAAAGCCTCTTTTGCGTTGCCTTCCCTCACACAGCCCCATTCACCCTCCTACACACAGTCACCCTCTCACCAGCCACTCCCTCCGTCTGAGCCTCCAACCCTCCAGGCTTCCCCCCACCCCACGCTGCTCTTTAGTATAATCTTTCCTTTACACGTCTGACTCCTCCACTCCAGTGATCGCCTCTCAAATGAAATGACCAAACCTGGCTTTTCCTGTGTGTCCCTGTCCTGCATAAGTCCTGGAATACTTTGCTGAAGTGAAACATACAAACATAAGGTAATACTATACTTATAATTTTATTACAACTATTAGGTAGTATAGCCTAGTGGTCAGGATTATTAGGGGCTTTGGATTCTGAAAAACCTAGGTTTGAATCCCAGCTCAGCCATTTGCTAGCTGTGTGACCCTGGGCAGGTTACTCAATGTCTCTGAGGCTCAGCTTCCTCATCTGTAAAAATGGAGATGATAATAGTAATCGCCCTCATGGGTCTGTTGTAAGGATACCATAATAGATGTAAAATGCTCAGCTCTGTGCCAAATACATAGTAGGCACTCAGTAAAAACTACTATAATGTACCCTCCACAGAACAGATTGTAGAGCCATGGTTTGCCTCTGGATACCAAGGGAGCCAAGCCAGAGTTCAGCAGGAGAAAACATTTGCACATCTTTACATAAAGCCTTGATGAAGAGCAGAACAATCCCACCCCCAGTTTCCAGCTGGTTCCAGACAAAGGGGCTGAAGTAACAAGGAAAGCTACAATTTTCACACCTGTAACAGGCACATCACCTATGGAGGTACCAGGAAAGCAAATTGGGTTTATGTTGCAAACAAGAAATGATGACACTAATTATGTTACATTGTGGTGGCCTGGGAGGCTTCCCCGAGCACTTTGCCTTCCATTATCTTGTTTGATCACACTATGAAAGACGAGAGACTCCCATCTGGGTTGCTCACGGCTGGATTCGAGATTTGGGACCACCTCCCCTCCCCACTGCAGTCTTTTTTTTTTCCGCAGGAAAGAGAGAGGCATTACTTCTTTAGAGGGAAGACTTCCCACGCTGCAGTGGAAAGGGAGTTCTGTTTCTGGATCTGGGGTGTAGGTCCCTGTCCTTAGGGCCTGGAGAGCAGCGTCACTAGGAGGTCACCGTGTCTGTGTGATATCCAGAGCTGGGACACCGTTGCCGATGTCAGAAGATGTTTCCCTGGGACCTCCCCGGCGGTCCAGTGGTTAAGACTCCGCGCTTCCACAGCAGGGACCGTGGGTTCAATCCCTGGTCGGGGAACTAAGATCCTCAATGACATATCCTGGGATTCACATGGTTTCACCTCTCAGAGTTGCAAGGGGGCTCCACCATTCTGCCTACAGCCCCTGAATTATTGGGATAAGATGAAGGACTGGGGTATAACTGCACCTGAACATCACACAAATCATCCTAACCTGACACAAAGCCATTTCCCTGACAAGTATCTCGAATATTCTGCCAGGTCTTATTGGCAGCAGAAGAATCACCCTCTTCAAAATACCCAGACAGGGTGTCCCATCTTGGATTCCATTTTGATGTTTGAGAGTTCCCCCCTTCATTAAGAGAGAGATTTTATTTCAAAAAAGAAAATTAATATATATCCTTTTTTCCTTCACAACTAAAAAAATGGGTCACGAGCCTTCCCGCGATGAAGGTATAAATATTGCATTCCAGAGGTGGAACGGTTTGCCTCTCACTTTGCAGAATCCCCTTGGGTAAAATTTCATCCAGAGCTGCAGTAGCCTTGCCTCTTTTGACATGCTCGATTGCAAAAAAGCTCCCAAGAAGTAATGTGGGCCCTTTCATTTCAAATGCTGCAGCTAGTCTCAGGGTAATTGACCAACCACATTGAAGGACTGCTTAGGGAAGGGCCTCTGCATCTCCATCACTCTCAATTTTCCCTTTTTGTGGGCAATCCAGGAAATTTTGACCTTTTCCTATTTGGGGGAACAAAATATTTACCAAGAGATGAAGCATTCTTCTAGGGGAACACCCCACTCCCCATCTCTCAAGGAGGGCACCATATTCATCATCCAGGAGATCTTTAAATGATAGGCTTCCTCTCTCTCTCTCTTTCTCTCTCTCTCAATTTTCAGCTGTCCACATGGCCTCTGAGAAGAGCTCTTCCGGAAACATCTCTCAGCCCTGATGGAGCCTGCTTTCTCCTATTACCTTTAGCATGCTAAATGGTGCTTTTTCATTTTGTTCATTTATAGGGCTACTCTTTTATCTGAGGCATGTTTATTAACTGGTAGCTGTTAATTATATAAGAAGATAATTTCATGTAAATGCTGGATTTAAAAGCAGCCTATCTAGCATGCTTACTGTTTAACAAGAAGGCTTTGGGATTTGTTTTTTTTTTTTTTTTGTCCCTATGTGAGTAAAGCAATTAATTGATTCAGTTGATTGAATGAAAAATGCATCATAATTGCTTTACCTCATCAAGCAGCTACTAGAATGATTTAGTGCTGGCAGAGGGACAACGGCCTCTATGATACACCATCTCTGTTTATTGCCCTAATAAGGCACAGGGGCTGGGGCCCTTGGTGAACAAAGGGATACACAGATGGGCTTCTGGTGGTCCTTTCTCTGAGAGCAGGGAGAACAGCCCCAGTGACTTGGACTATTCAGGACCCCCAAAAAAAAGGAAGAAGAAAAAAATCCACTTTTGTCTCAATTATTCAGACAATTGCCACCCCTCTCCTTGTAGACACAAGCCCAGGGGCTGGAACGCACTTCAGTCTTGGCGTTCTAGACTTCTCGAGTCCAGAACCAAAGGAGAGGGTCTTACGGGATCTCTCTACACTATCCAAGGACCGCATATCTGATTCATCCGCAAGTCCCCCGTGCCCAGCGTGGGTACTGGCACTCCACACAGGCTCAGGCTGAATGGGAGTGAACAAAAGCCACCAACCCGGACCCTCCGGTGCCACAGCTGCAGATTATTAAGCTCAGGCCAAATTATGTTGCCAAGCCTGATCCAAGCTCTGAGTCCAGGCACATTCAGAGATTGAACCTTGCAATAGTCACAAGATGAGCTTCATTTGACATTGAGAATCAGCCCTAATAGTTTCTCCCAATAGAGAAGAAAAGTCCCTATTAGGCATCTACTATGTGTCAGGTGCTCTGCAATGAACTTGGCTTACATTGTCTCATATGCATGGATTTATATTTGACAATAAACTTACAAGGAAGATTTCATTATCTCCGTTCGTGGAATGGAGAAACTGAGGTTCAAAGAAGTTGGCTGGGGGCTTCCCTGGTGGCGCAGTGGTTGGGAATCTGCCTGCCAATGCAGGGGACACGGGTTCGAGCCCTGGTCTGGGAAGATCCCACATGCCGCGGAGCAACTAGGCCCGTGAGCCACAAGTACTGAGCCTGCGCGTCTGGAGCCTGTGCTCCGCAACAAGAGAGGCCGCGATAGTGAGAGGCCCACGCACCGCGATGAAGAGTGACCCCCACTTGCCACAACTAGAGAAAGCCCTCACATGGAAATGAAGACCCAACACAGCAAAAATAAATAAATAAATAAATAAATAAATAAATAAATAAATAAATAAATAAAAAGAAGTTGGCTGGTTTGCCAGTGAACACGTCAGTAGGAAGCAGCAGAGCTGAAATTTGAGCCCAGCTCACGCTGCTCCCAAGGCCAAGCTCTCTCCATATAAAGTGCCTAGTACTGACCACATCAGGCACATAGAAAGGGTCCCTTCCTTGTTAGTTGCTACTGTTGTAGTTGTTTTCTTATTGTAGCTGTTGTCATCATACATCATGATGCTAATTGCCTCTAAAGGGACACACAATATCATCTAAGATGCGTGTATCCAGCCCAGGTGGCTTATATTCCATACAAGTCTTCCGACTTCCAGGTGGAGCCCCGTGACCGTCCTTGTCTTCTTGTCCCATTTGTGATAGGCATTCCAGTTGACTGGTTCAGACCCACTCCCGAAAACTGTTAGGGAATGACATCGGGGCCGCCAAACTGGGGCTTCCTCAAGTGCGTTCCAGCCCCTGGGCTTGTGTCTGAATAATTATAATAAATAATCCAAAAGTGGATATTTTCTCCTTCCTTTTTCTGGGGGGTCCTGAATAGTCCAAGTCACTGGGGCTGTTCTCCCTGCTCTTAGAGAAAGGACCACCAGAAGCCCATCTGAGTATCCCTTTGTTCACCAAGGGTCCCAGCCCCTGTGCCTTATTAGGGCAATAAACAGAGATGGTGTATCTAGTGGCCTTTCTGGCCTCTCTAGCTAGAAATCCTAAAGAAACATTCAAATAACCATCGTAGGATGGCTCCAATGAACTACATACACACGTATGCATAAATATAAGTATTATATTGAGAAATATTGACTCAAAAATTTAAATCTTTTACTTTTCTCTTTTAGAAAAAACATTGGGTTTTGCACTGTTTTCCCGATCTGAACAGTAGTACACCATCACGAGGGATCTCCTAATTTCTCATCTGCAGGAGAACAAACACAAAGCCATTCCACTGCTTTGCCATAACTTGCTCCATGGCACCAAACAAAAACAACAGTAATAAGTCAAAATTCACTTTGGGTGAATTAACACAGACTGGCCTTGAATTTTTTCTCAGTGGCCAATATGAATTGTTTAGTGTTTCTAAAATTAGGGGGCACTTCCAATGCCTGCGGTAATGACCTTCCAGGTGAACGTCCATCACCATTGAAGACATTTGGCCAACTGGGTGCCGTAACAGTGGCCATACGTCACCTAGACCCTGCTCTCCTGGGACCCACTCTGCTTGTTAGAATTAGATGAGAATGCTCAGGGGAAATCCCTTTTAGACCTGACCGTTCTGTGTCCCAGCCAGTGCTTTCATGTCATTGCCAGAGACACACACCACCTTTGCTCAGAGCGAGGGTTTTGCCAGTAGGGCACCCCTTGTCAAGTCTGGATGTCTGTTTTCCACAACACACTTGCAGGAGAGAAGGTGGAAAGCGATGGAAGAGCTCTTACAGGGCCCCGGTTTCCGGGTCAGGCGATAACTGTGTTCCAGCTGTGTGGCTTCAAAATCCAAGTCTCAGCCACTTGAGTGACTTGAATGACTTGAACTGCATTACGACTGTGCAATGCTAATGAATTTTAAAAGGCTCTCACGTTTAAATGTTTTGAGAAACGCTGCATTCTCTACTCCCCTCTTGCAGATGCGCACTGCTCCTCAGCACTATAAAGGCTCTGAGAAGTCCTGCAATAAAGAAACTTGTTAAACAGCTTATTTCATCCACCTTTTCCCACTTTCATGACCACCAAATGTTTTTCAAGAAATATCTTTTAAATCCCACAAAGCTACTGTATAGGATGGCAGCTCTGGTCCTTTCCAAAACTGATGCTCTAGAATCTTTGAAGTACTGCATCCCTTCTGAAGATGTCTTGTGACATCACTCAACTAAAAGACATTCTCTGTCTTGTGATTTCCTCAGATTAGTTAGAACTCCTTTGTTCTCAAGTGAGCACAACCTTCCTCCAACTACTGTACATATAAAGGAGATTCATTAGGGTATAGGGGATATTGGGGTAACCCAAAATTAAGTGTGTGCTAAAGAATTAGTACCTTGGGGACTGAGTCTGTGCCCCAGCTGTGTGTGGGTGGGAAGATGAGGGTGAATGGAGGGGCTTCTGCATCTTCGGTTAGTCTTTCTTTCTACCTCTCTCTCCCCCTTTCTCCATCCTAACTCTCTCTCCCACTCAGCCACTCAGCCAGCCAACCACCCGCCTCACATTTTCCCTTGCCTCTGCTTCGCCTCACTCCTGCCACAGATGGTCCCTCCCCACAGGTGGGGAACATGACCACCAGCGCCCCAGCTAAGCCAGCCCAACAGAGAGAGACACAGAGAGAAAGAGAGACTTTCTTTTTTCTCCCATTTTTACATCAGCCCTGGGGCCGGACCCTGGGGCACCCAGCTCTACTCACACGTCCACTGCTAGGATTCCTCACGTGTCAGGATGGTGCATTGCTGCCCCTGGACCTCCTAGGTCATGTACTTCCCCCTATGGCCAGGAGTGGGCAGCACACCGAGGGTCGCGGACCCACCACGACAGCATGGGTGGAGAATGGGGTCTCCAAAGGAAAGAGAGACCGTTCCCACAAAAGGAGGGTAAAGGAAAGGATGCTGGACACACACAACCAACAACCACTGCAGACCACCTCCCCTCTCGAGTAGGAAACATTTACAGCAGTGCTTCGTGGTGTCTCACCACTTCCATTTACCTTAGCTTTTACTCAAGAGAGCGGGAGTCTTGAATTGGCACAAATTAGGCTATGGAAGGGATTCTGTCCTTGTGTGAAAGACATCTGTTGGTTTGCTTCCGTCTATAATATGCTCTCTTGTAAAAGAGAACAAGACTGGGGTACAGATTAACAAGCGCACCCAGATCAGCAGCCACTAGTCTGAACTAACAGGTCCTTCTTCAGACATTTCCACCGGTGAGGGTTTCTGTCTGGACAAGGATTTGTGATCAAATCAGCCATTCAATGACACAATACAGGACCCTGGAGTCACCAAGGTTGTTTGTGTCAGGGCAGAAGATGGTTCAATACTTAATTATTGCTTTCCCTGGAGTTTTGTCCACACCAAGCCAAAACAGCTAGTTTAAAATTGAAAAATCAGGTTCATCACACAAAAGCATTGTCTCCCAAGCACCAGTCTGCCGTGACCCAGGGTTTCCAACCAGCCACGTGTTGCTCTCCCAACAGTGTTCAATCTCCCTGGTTCTCCAGATGTCTGAGAACTCCAGGCCAGGGGCCACTCTCTCAGGCCTGGGTGGTGCTCAGGATGGAGCCGTGGCCGTGCACACACTGCACTCACACCTAGAGCTCGGTGCTTGCTCCCTTCCCTGCCTGTTCTGCCACCGAGAAGCAGCGCTGGGGCAGGAACTCTCACTTACAGCCTGGCAGTCGACAGGGGCTCAGAAAACACCTTTGTGAAATGGATGAATGGCTGAGCGCTCTGCAAAAGCGGAGACCATGTTATTAGAACGTATTTGCCCTTCACCACCTACAGGCATGATACACCCACATAGGCCCCGCTGCTAGAAAGATGCCGCCGTGACTTAAGAGATCGTCTCTAGCCTTGTAGCCAGGTGGTCTGTGGGGCAACTGCTCCTCTCCTCCAGGCGGTCGATGACAAGTGGTTAGAAATAGCCACCAAGGTCAAGTTTGGTCCCTGAGAAAGCCACCCTCTCCCTCCACCCAGATGGTGCCGTTGCTCATGACAGTCACAGAGAGAATCTAATCTTTAGAAAACGGATCTTCTAACGGCATTAATTACAGCATTACGCACTGTAATTACCCTGGTCAGGATTTTCACAACTCAGACCTAACTAACTATATTATTAAATAATTAGCATGCAGTTGGGATGTTATATTTCATATATTAAAAGAGGCATGCAATGTTAGAAGCTCTAGAATGTTAATTCCATGCTCTATCGCTCGGTCAGTAAAAGGGGCATTGCTGTGTCAACCGATGGCAGTTTTTTGTTTTCACACCTCCAGCCCATTACCCTTTAATTGAACATTTCCTCAAGAAATGGAGCCGAGATGTCACTGGAGAGATTTCCGGAAGCTCTGGGGTGTTACCCAGCTACAGTGCAGAGACAGAAAGGTATCCAGGGAGAGGGGCTTGGTTACCAGTTCCTCCCTGCGTAGGGCTTTTCCCAGGCAGAAAGGGTCTAAGGAAGGCATGGATTTCCAAAAGGTGCCAAGAACATTCGGGAAGGCACAAATATTTAAGTTCAGGAAGCTTGGGGAAAAGGCAAGTTCATCTTCAAACCTCGACCCCAGCAAGAAAGAAGCAGGTGTCTCCATAAGGATCAGGCTGGAGGTGGGAAGCAAGTGCTGTCTTTGCTTCATTCCTCAGGTGCGCCATAATACTTCCTGTCTCTGCGCCTCCCCATACTGTGTCCTGCGCCTGGAAAGCTCTCCCCCGATGGCCCCCCACCAACCACCCCCCCTCGTTAGCTGCTTCTCTTCAGGTTTCACCTCAAACGTCACTCCTTGGGGAAGGCTGCCCAGAACCTCCACCACCAGTCCCGTCAGGCTCCTGGGACTCAGTAGCACAGCCCTGCCCGCCTTTCCTCCTTGCCCCGACAATAAGGTGCAAAAATGTATTGGGTTATGGGATTTTTTTTAATCAGTGCCTTCCTCCTCTACGGAATGCAAGCACAGTGTAGGGGTGAAGAACCCCACTTCTGCTTATTATGCCCCCAGGGCCCACCCAGCACAGTGCCTCCCGCTTAGAGACACCCAACATTTGCTGAATGAATAAAACAGATACACTGAATGAGAAGCTCAGCCAGGCTGGAGTGGGTGGGCTGCTTTCATTCTGACCTGTTATCTCTCTGGCTTTAGCGGGAGTTTTACGATTTTCTTGCCCTTTCACTAAGTAGCTGTACAGTCTAAATGGCGGCATGTGTGGTGAGCCAAGGATACTCCAGAGGAGGAAATGCCGGGCCCAAAGCCCCCGTCCCCAGGGGCTTCCCTGGTGGCACAGTGGTTAAGAATCTGCCTGCCAATGCAAGGGACATGGGTTCGATCCCTGGTCCGGGAAGATCCCACGTGCCGCAGAACAACGAAGCCCGTGCGCCACAACTACTGAGTCCACATGCCACAACTACTGAGCCCACGTGCCACAACTACTGAAGCCCGCACGCCTAGAGCCCAAGCTCCGCAACAAGAGAAGCCACCACAATGAGAAGCCCACGCACCGCAACGAAGAGTAGCCCCCGCTCACCACAACTAGAGAAAGCCTGCGCGCAGCAACAAAGACCCAACACAGCCAAATAAATAAATAAATAATAAAATTTTTAAAAAAGCCCCAGTCCCCAACACGAAGGCTGGAAATAACCAAAGGCAGCTTCTGTGGAAGAATAGGTTAGGACTTCAACACAGCCACCCGGGGCCTATTACGCCCCATACTTTCCTTAAGCCCAATCATGAATTCCTTAAATGGATCTTTATGGAGTATATACTGCATGCCAGACCGTGTTTAGGTGTCAGGAATACAGCAGCAAGTCAACCCAAAGCCCTGCCCTCACGGAGCCTGCATTCTAGCGAGGAGAGACAGACAAGAAACAAAGAGGTAGGTGGAACATATAGGATGCCAGGTGGTGATAGCATCCTGGAGAAAAATAAAAATGGAGGACAGGGAGGGCTGCCATTTTGAGGCGTGCCTCTCAGATAAGCTGCCAGTTGATGAAGCAGTCCAGGCAGCGGGACAGCAAGCGCCAAGAGTACTTGCCTCCTCCTCAGCCTACTTTCCAGTGGCATTTAAAGAACGGAGAGTAGTGGCACCTGGTACCCAAGATCTCTCTGCAACATTTGTGGCTTGTAGTTATAGCCGGTTCATTAGGTGAGGCCAAAGGGGTGGACTGCCCACACCGACCAAGGGTTCAGAGGACCTGCGTGCCCAGAGTCCATCTTTTCCGGAGCCTCGGGGCACTGCCAGCTGGCTGCTCAGTGGGGGCTTTGGAAGGTGAGCCGAGGAGGGAAGGGAAGGAACGGTGACCCAGCGTCTGCTTCCAGAGCATCTCAGAGGGAACTTTTCACACCCAAGAAGGGCATTGCTGAAAGACCTCTTAAACAGAGGGGAAGGACAAACAGCAGATGTTTTTGAAACTTCTAGAACTGCAAATGGGTGACATCGGCCCAAATGAATCCAGCTGTCGGCCTGCACAAGAGCCTCAGGGAACTGCTGAGTCACCCCCTATGCGTTCCCTCCCGCCCGCCTCTGATCAATCAGCTTTCTAACTGGGAGCCAAGGAACAAGCCATTTCGCAGTGGGACTGAACAATCGGAGCCTTAATGGCTGGTTTCTGTTATAACCAGTCAGGCATCAGCACAGCAGGGCCTCAATCAGAAGCATCCACTTCAGCTGTGTTTTTCAGATCCGTGAGCGTTAAAATCACCAAGGACATGTTTGAAGATGGTTCCCTCCACCAGTCCTGACTTTGCTTTTACGCAAGAGCAGCTGTTGTAGCCTAGAGTCTACAGACTCCCCTTTCCCGCACTCCCGAAAGTCCAGTCTCTGAGATGAAAGGTCTGGCGATCCACCTTCTTACCAGGAAGCAGAAGCAGGTATTGGAAGTCAGCGTGTGCTCCTGCATCCCAGAATCAGGGTTTCCTGTGGCCCATGGGCTCCCCTTCCTGGCACCAGGGCCCTGTCTAACACCTGCAAGTTGAAGGTCATGGACACACCGAAAGGAGGTCAAGGAGGACAACCTCTCACTCTCTAGAGCTGCAGTCTCCTCACTCTGGGGCTCACCAATTGGTCAGCCTTGCGCTTGCCTGGCCCCCTGCCCCAGACCCACTGCCCACTCTGTCCCTGAAGCTTTGACTCTTGTGTTGTGTGTAGACATCTTGGACCACAGGACTGGCCTGAATGCCCAACCTTTGCTCAGAACTTGGAATCTAGGCGCAACCCTCCCTGAGAGCCCAGCCTAGCAGTCACCCAAGATCCACCCAAGCTGCGTGTGCAAAAGCACATTTTCTTCGTGTTCTCATCCACATCGTCTCCCAACACCCAGGAATCTTTCATGGCAGCCCTTTCTCTGCCTTCCCCTCTCCTGATGCTCCGCCATCCTCGACATGAATCTTGTTATCAAGCTGTTACCAGAGAGCAGGAAAAAAGAATAAAAGCAACCAAAGCAAAACCCCACACTCCGAAGCAGCATATTATTCATGCCTCTTAATTTTAAGGTTCACATAGATATTAGCTTCACTTCCATTGACTTTCTGGGAATATATAACATGAAGGCTTTCGCCCTGTAAAGCACATCTTTATATTAATTTATGTTGGGGAGAGGGCTGGATCAAGACGGCTGAGTAGGAAGACCCTGATCTCACCTCCTCTCACAGTCATACCAAAACTACAATGACATGTAGAGGAACTATCTCTGAGAACAACCTGAAGGCGAGCAGAACAGATGTTCTACAGCTAGGGTTATAAAGAAAAGTCCACAGGAGATGGGTAGGAGGGGCGGAGAGGCCATCTAATCAGAACCTACACCCCTGGGGTGGAAACCCACGAGCAGGAGGGATGTCATAACCACGAAAATCCCTCGTGAGGAGTAAGGGGTCCAAGCCTCATGTCAGGATCTCCAGCCGGGGGTAGTTGTATGAATGCTCACCAAACTCGGGAGAAGAATGGATGAACTCAGTGAGAACTTCAACAAAGAGATAAGAAATATTAAAAGAAACTAATCATGACTGAAGAAGACAATAACTGAAATGAAAGATATACTAGAGGAAATCAACAGCAGATTACAGGATCTGATGCAGAAGAATGGAAGACAGAGTAGTAGAAATCACCCAACCAGAATAGCGAGGAAAAAAAAAAGAATTTTTAAAAATGAGGATAGTTTAAGTGACCTCTGGGATAATATCAAGTATACTAACATTCACATTATCCGGGGCCCAGAAGAAGAGAGAGAGAAAGGGACAGAAAACTAATTTGAAGAAATAATGGCTGAAAACTTCCCTAACTTGGCAAAGGAAACAGACATCTGAGTCCAGGAAGCACAGAGAGTCCCAAACAAGTTGAACACAAAGAGACCAAGACACATTACAATTAAAATGTCAAAAGTTAAAGATAAAGCATAAATGATAAAGATAAAGCTTAAAAGCAGCAAGATAAAAACAACGAGTTATATACAAGGGAACCCCCATAAGACTATCAGCTGATTTTTCAGCAGAAAATTTTCAGGCCAGAAGGGACTGGCACGATATATTCAAAGCACTGAAAAGAAAAAACTTACAACCAAGAATACTCTACTCAGCAAAGTTATCAGTCAGAATTGAAGGAGAGATAAAGAGTTTCCCAGGCAAGCAAATGCTAATGGAGTTCATCACCACCAAATCGATCCTACAAGAAATATGAAAGAGACTAATTTAAACAGAAAATAAAAGGCCATAACTAGAAACAAGAAAACTATGAAAGAAAAAAAATCTTGCTAGTAAGGGCAAACATATAGTAAAGGTAGTGGATCAACCACCTATAAAACTAGTATGAAGGTTAAAGCACAAAAGTAGTGAAATCGTCTATATCTAAAATAATTAGCTAAGTGATACACAAAGTTAAAAGGCATAAAATATGATGTCAAAAACATAAAACATGGTGGGGGAGTAAAAATTTAATGATTTTATGGTGTGCTCAAACATAAGCGACCATCGATTTAAAATAAAGCAGCTATATACATAGGTTGTTATGTATGAAACTCGGTAACTGCAAACCAATAACCTATAACAGAGACACACAAAATAAAGCTTAAGGAATACAAAATAACACTAAAGAAAGTCATCAAATCACAAGGGAAGAGAACAAGAGAAGAGAGGAACAGATAAGAATTACAAAAACAACCAGAAAACAAGTAGCAAAATGTCAACAAGTGCATACTTACTGATAATTAATTTAAATGGACTAAATGCTCCAATCAAAAGACACAGGGTGGCTGAATAGATTAAAAAAATCAAGACCAATATACATGCTGCCTACAAGAGACTCACTTCAGATTTAAAGACACACACACACACACACACACACACACACACACAGTCTGAAAGTGAGAGGATGGAAAAAATTATTCCATGCAAATAGAAATGAAAAGAAAGCCAGGTAGCAATACTTAGACAAAATAGACTTTAAAACAAAGACTAAAACAAGAGACAAAGAAGGGCACTACCTAATGATAAAAGAATCAATCCAACAGGAGGACATAACAATTGTAAATAGCTATGCACCCAACATAGGAGCACCTAAATATATAAAGCAAATATTAATAGACAGAAAGGGAGAAATTGACAGTGATACAATAATAGTAAGGGACTTTAACACCCCGCTTACGTCAATGGGTAGATCATCCAAACAGAAGATCAATAAGGAAACATTGGCCTTAAGCATGTTAGATCAGATGAATTTAATAGATATATACAGAGCCAATGGATCAACAAAGAAATCCAAGAGGAAATCAAAAAATACCTTGAGACAAATGAAAAAACAATGTTCCAAAATCTATGGGATGTAGTAAAAGCAGTTCTAAGAGAGAAGTTTATAGTGATACAGGCCTACCTCAGGAAACAAGAAAAACCTCAAACAATCTAACCTTACACCTAAAGGAACTAGAAAAAGAAGAACAAACAAAACCCAAAGTTAGTAGAAGGAAGGAAATAATAAAAATCAGAGCAGAAATAAATGAAATAGAGACTTAAAAAAACAATAGAAAAGATCAATAAAACTAAGAGCTAATTCTTTGAAAAGATAAACAAAACTGACAAACTTTTAACCAGACTCATCAAGGAAAAAAGAGAAAGGGCCCAAATAGATAAAATCAGAAATGAAAGAAGAGAAACTGGTGGTCACTGGAGGGGAGAGCGCTGGGATTGGGCAGAATAGATGAAGGGGATTAAGACGTACAAACTTCCAGTTACAAAATAAATAAGTCATGAGGATGTAACACACGGCATAAGGAATATAGTCAATATTATTGTAATAACTTTGTATGATGACAGATGGTTGGTTACTAGACTTAGCGTGGTGATCAATTTGTAATGTATATAAATGTCAAAGCACCACATTGTACACCTAAAACTAATATAATATTGTATGCCAACTATACTTCAATTAAACAATGACCGTTTACACAAGGTCCTAAGTCTATTCACATTGTTAATTGGCTTAACTTTGCAAAATTATAATCTTTTAGTAAAAAAGATAGTTAATGACTACAGAAGCCAGATCGCCACAACTATTGGCCATACTCAGAATTGTCCAGAGACCCCCAGCCCCAAATTTTGCCCCTCGATTACCATCCTGGTCTTGCAACACTTGGAGCATGGGCTGTTAGCAAGTGTGATGGCAGTGGGAGGTATGGGTGAACCTCAGGTATCCAAGAGTTTCTCTGACTCACACTCTCCCCAAGATTAAGATGTCTTGCTTATCTTTTGTACCTTAGAGACAGATAGAAACAAGTCTTTCCAAACTGGGAGCAAGGAATGCCTGGAATGGGAAAGAGAACTCACATGCGGACATGGACACATGACCTAACACTTCACCATTTCCAAAGAGCCTGGCTCACAACCACCTGACAGCAGCAAGGCATATCATTGTCACCAGTCCCCAAGAGGTGAAGGGACTTGCTCAAGTCCCACAGCTCGCAAGAGGGCTGAGATGCAAATTCAAAATCCCAGGTTCCTTTCACCACACAGCACAGAATAGGTTGCCTTTAAAATTGAGGTTATTCTTGCTTTTTGATGAGTATTTTTTTATAGAATGAGGATCAGACTGATTCAGTTCAAGCGTGGGAATAATGATCGAGTCATCTGAGGGCCACTGGGAAAGCAGCTGGGGGCCCACCTGCTTCTCACAACCAGTTAGGAGTGAGTACCTAGGAAAACCCGAGAGTAAGAACCAGAATTCCAAAAAGCAAAGTGGAGACAGTGAGTCTGGTGAGAGGACAGACCTGTTCTTGTTAGCACCTTCTGAAATGACCCAAGTGCTTGTTCAGCAGAGTAAATGGGAAAATCTGGAAATGTCCTTACATAAGCAGTGTTCATCAAGGGCCTCCCTGGGCTCAGAAGTGTGGAGGGCACTAGGGTTACCTGAGCGCCCCCCCCACCCAGAAACATGGACAAAGGATGTCGTCAGAACAAAGGTGTTGGGAAACACGTGCTGCGGTAGAGGCCCAAGGGGGGTGGTAGGGATATGATAGCTATATGACTATAACTACTGCTAACAACACCGAAACAAATGATAATACTTAGATCTACAAGGTGCTTGCCGTGATTGTGCCCATTTTACGGATGAGGAAAAGCATGCCCTGCTGAGTTTCCAAAGCTGGGACCTGGAGGAACCAGGGATCAATCCAGGGCCCCATCCTTCACCTCTGTGAGCCTGGATCCCAACAATGGCTTAGGAAACGGCTGAGAACACAGACAGCATGGACCCTTCCCACAGTCTCTCTGTTCCTAATGCTCCCATCTCCCCAACCTGAGGGCTACTTGAAGTTCCAGAGCCTCGAGGGGCCTTCCGCCTTGAGCTCTACCTTCCCCCGGATAAGCCGGCACTGTTTCCGTCAGCGGCACAGGTCTCCCACTGAAGTCTTGGCCCTTCCCACAACCAAAAAGGCTCACCCCAGCCCCCTGGAGTGTTGTCAGCCCCTGACTTAGCCTCCTCAGGTCTCTCTGAGAAGCAAATGCCCCCCACCCCCCGCCACGTGCCTCCCCCTTCTGTCTCCCCGCCCCAGCTCCCCATGTCGTGCCATCCATCTCCAGGTACAGGCTCTTCAGCTGTGCGTTTTCAATGGCGCCACGCACAGCTGGCCTGTAGCCACTGATCCCCACATGTTATTCTTTGCCTTTATCTTGTTAGCATAATGTGCAGCTTCATTAACCAGCCAGATGAATCATTTAGTAATTGGAGCTACTGAATTTAATTTTCCACTTTCTATTTTTTATAATAAAACAAGTCATAATTTGCCCACAGGTCAAGGAAGGCTCCAAGTTGCTGTTTTGAGTCAAGGTTAGGCCAAGAGTACAAAATGGCAAGGCAGGGATGGAGTTTATCCCTCTCACTGATCCTGCCACAGTTGTTGGAGTTTCTCAGGCACTAGACCCAACTGGGTCACTTTCCCAGTTCTACAGAGAATGAAACTCAGGACCTAAACGAGAATTCATTTTTCTTTTTACCGTGAGATATAACCATGATGGTAGCATTGCTAATAGGTCAGCGTGAAGAATAGGAGTAGCTCATAGAATACAATGTGCAAAGTTATCAAGGAGACGTCATGGAATCAATTAGATATAGAAGTATAAGAGAATCCATTTGTCTTGCAAAGATTTTCTCCCAAGAACTCTACTCCCCCCCCAGTCAAGTGACCTGGATTGATAATATACACCTGCCTTCTCACTACCCTGTTACTGAAAAACATGAACCCCAATGATGAACCAGTACTCGAATATCAACATCGGAAGGAAGGCTAATTAGCGTGGACCCCACCCTCCTTCCTACATAACTGAAATGCACCCGTTGAAGGCTCCTTGTAATTTGACTACCGGGCGCCTCACCCCTGATTAAAGCCTGGCTGCAAACTAGAATGCAGTTAATTTACTGTAAGTTTTATTAGGTATATAAAAGGGAGCAGGAATGACTAGCCTTTCGTTGCTCGAGATACATTTCATCCATGACTCAGAGCAGATTCCTTGCAGATTAAGCTTGTTAATTTCCCACCCCGCCAACATTCTTCTCGCATTGCTGAAGCAGAAGCCACAGGCTCTTGTCTGAAATGGACGGGATGAAAAGGGCTGGGCACCCCACTCCCACCCCCCGGACAACAGTTACATTAACCACTTTGTCCTTTTAATTCATCTAATTACAAGCGGGGAGAAAGCTGCTGCCTCAGAGGCTCCGCTCCTCCTGCCAGAGCGCGAAGCTGCTGGGCCATTGCTTGGGGCTTTTTGTTGTCTTATTAGGGGTGCTTTTGTTCAGAGAGATGGTTAAAGCCATTTTCAGCAGCCAGCGAGAGGAAGCAGTTTCAATAAGGATACAATGTACTTGTTTAAATTACCTTTCAAAATGCTCAAAACCATTAAGGGGGAGGTGCTGCAAATAAAAGTTGGATTTTTTGTTATAATGTTTTACCCTAATAACAGCTTTTATTTTATTATAATCCATTAGTTGACAATATTATTCTATAGATTATTAGGCAGCAATTTTGTTATTTTATCACACTTTCAGCACTCACTCACCGGGCCAGGATCCACAAATCTCAGTATAATATGCTTTCAATTTTGTTAAAATCTCTATTTAACTGGTTTGGCTGCGGAACATCTTGGCAAATGTGTTTTTAATTTCGTTCTAATTAACTTGACAGTTGACGGAACTCGAAGGTGGCGTGATGGTGTCCCCTTTTTCTAGGGTCCCTGCAGCTCCGTTCCTGGGGTCCATTTTTTTTCTCTCTCTGGTCCTAACAAGCAAGATGTCAGAGATAACCCCCAGGAGAAGGGTCTTTCATCTCTGTCAAAAGTACATGCAATTTTTAAAAAACCAATTTTAAAAATCTGGCTTTCTTCTTCATCTGTAAAAAGGAGGTCACTGGTTCTGAGGGGTTCTCAAAAATGGCTTGTTCCTATAGGTGTGGCTCCTGAAAGATGAAATGAAGGCAAAGCAAGTGAGAAGGGAGGGATTTTGTTGCCCAAATAGGAAGCCAGCTCTTTCTGAATAGATGTTATGAAAGAGAAGCCATGTTCCTTCTATTTCACCTCTACTTAGTGGGGAAACAGCCTTAAATGCTCTGCTTTTGGGGGGTCAGCCCTGGGAATAGCAGCTTTAAGACAACTTACCCTTGCTTTTTAAACAATTCCAAATTTTCTCTCTTCCAGGGAATTTTGCCCCGACAACCACTCTCAAGATACCATCTGCCACTTTGCTTCCAGAATCCTGCAGCATCTCAGAACCAGGCTTCTCCCTGACCCCGAGCAGTGCCAGCAGGGATGCAAGTGACCACAAAGCAACAACTAGTTGGTTTTTTTCTGAACAAGTAATGCCTTCCTGACAGAGAGGTAAAGCGAATCTCTGTAAAGAGAATCCAATCTTCTCTATGACTTTTCTTATACAAAGAGATGAGGGCATCCAGGAGTCTGCATGGAAACCTTAAGATGATTTGAGGCCAGGTTCTTGAGTGAATATTCACAATTTGTAGTGAGTCTGCGGTGCGGTTTCTCCCATCACTTAGGTGCATCTTCTGCGCCTCTCTCTCTCCTTCCCTACCTTTCTCAGATGTTATGAATTTTGCCCCTAACTGGAAATACCCTGATTCTACATTTGTAGCACTCGTTATGCTTCTGTTCAATTATTAAGGATGTCAGTCCCACCAGGACCCTCAGAGATGAATCACTACAACATCCTCATAACATTAATGACAAAAATTCATGGCAGCAGGGACTTGGGACTCAACCCCATCCAGCCAGCAAGGAGCAGACTGAGGCTGCATGAGTCTTCTGCCACCCGGTCCCTGCTCTTCCCTGAGCATTTTCTTGGAGAAGGTCCTAGGGCCTGTCAAAAAGAAAAATCAGTGTGGTTCTTTTTCTAGTCTTTAAACCTGAATTTTGACTTTCCATTTTTATTTAAAACAAGGATGTTGCTACACAATTTTTTGGTATAAGCCATTAGATGAAAACAAAGCATTTGGTGTGCATGTTTTTAAATGGTGCTATGTTTCAAGCAAACAAAACGTGAATGTCTAGACCAGTGATTTTCAAGCAGGAGCTATTTTCTTCCCCAGAGGACATTTGGCAATGTCTGGGGATATTTTTGGTTGTCAGGATGGGGGGGTGTGCTCCCGGCATCTAGTGGGTTGAAGCCAGGGGTGTGGCTAAACCTCCTACACTGTACAGGACAACCCCCTGACCACCACAATCTGGCCCTCAAACCCTGCCTCAGCTTACCCTCAGGGGGCTTACATCTTACTCTCAAGAGGAGAGAAGGACTAACTTGCAAGGGAGAATGGGCTGGGTCATGTCACCAATGCCTGGAGAGCAGTTTGCGTTTTACCCACTTTCCCTGCCTCTGCTACAGTGTTAATAATAACTGCGCCAATTTCCCTTGGCCTGTTTCCTCTTCTATTCAGTGGGGGCATAACGGGGTCATAGTGAGATAACCTATGCAAAGCAGCTAGCCAGCGCCGAGCACACAGTGGGCAGTCGATGAATTAGAATCTGATGATGACGAGTCGGCTGGGGTGGCGAAGGTGTGAGTCTCATGACCCAGCAGCTTTTTTTTTTTTTTTAGGGTATCAAGAATATGTCCACTCAAATTCTCTAGGAATCTCCTGCAATTGTCCCAGTATGGGAAGAAGTTCACAGATCTGTGAGAATCTGGCGGGGAGAGGCGGAGAAGGAGCCAGAGAAGAGAAGGATGAGAAAGGAAGATGCAGGCTGTCCGGGTCCGTGTGCCGCCTCCCTGCTCCACGTGGCCCCCCCACCCAGAGAGGCGTCAACAAAGGCTTTGACGGGAACCAGCTCAGGAAACGCAAGGGGTGATTTCTGCTTCCTGCTGCCGGAATCTGGCCCATAACCCCGAGCAATGACTCCGCTCCAACAACTTTGGGCTAGTTCGGAAACACGAGCTCATGCTTCTTCCCGAGCCCCACGTGGTGAACCCTGTCGCTAGGTGTAGAAAGCCACCACTGTCTGAAACCACACTTTCTGATCAGAATATTAGTTTGCACCCTTAAATATCTGTTGGGCTATTAAAGTGCTCAGTTCCCAATGCTCCTCCCTCTCATTTTATTTGCATTACTTCTATGGATTCACTGCAAGGGCGGGGCGTAAGTGCAAGAATCACCTGAGAAAGACATTTCATGAAAAACTTCTTTCTCGAATTAATGCCAAAGAGAAGTAAAATGTTCTTCCGCTACTTTGTCTCTAAAACTGCTCTCTGGCTTGTGAACATCTGTCAAGAATATATATTTCCCGGGCTCCAAATTGCCCAGATTTTAACAGCCAGCTTAGTTAAGCCACTAGAGTTTAACTAACACGCTGCCTATGAAATGGAAACAGTACCAGAATGAAAGGACGTTGGAGCTGTTCGCGAAGGCATTTCGCTCCTTCCAGATGGATGGTCGGAGTTGTGGGTGTTTCTCCTCCTAGTGTGGCCTCACAGGTGGAGCCTTACACACTGAAAGACGGCCCCCATCTTACCAGGCCAAAATTAAGTTTTGCTGGGGACACTATAGCAGGGCATGTGTTTGACCATCGAGCACCACATGTGGCCATCAGAAAGAAAAGAAAAATCAATAGGGTTTCATTAAAACAGCAGGCAATCAGGGCCCAACCCTGGCTTAATTACAGTTTCAGTAGCATTTGCTTTAATTGGAAAGAATAAAAGAAGTGAAGTGGAGTGAATGAAGAAATTAGCATATCTATCACTGTTGTCACATCGTACCGTGGCCTTAAAACACTGTGCGCGCCGTATCTCTGAAGCTGTGCCGAGCACTGAAAAAAAATCTGGAATGGCAATTAGCAAACCTCAGACTCCATCTCTGTGAAATTCTAATTAAAGTCTTTTATAATCTTTGGGAGGTATTTTTTAAAATCTGCTAGATACACTTTGCAACAACTGTTAATTATGCCAACATGGCATGGTCCAGGCCAGAACTGCAGTCATCTTGTGCCATATATTCAAGGCGGTGCTGAGCCAGCTCAGGCAGCCCAGAAAAGTCGCAGAGCCTGCTTGCTGCTGAGACGGTGGGTCCCAAGGGCAGCTTCTGACAACTGGAATTTTTTCTGCTTACTGGACTTCCCAATAGTCACCGACACAGGAAATGTCAAAGCTTCAAAATTCTTAGGTATGGAATAGCCTAAGCCCCATCCCACTGCCTTTTTATGGATAGGGAAACTGAGGCCCAAGGTCCCCAGACTAGGATAGAGTACAGCAAGGACTTTTTCCCAGTCCTGTTTTTTTGGCAAATTCCAGCCTACTCTGTCATAATATTTCATCTGGTGGCATCTCAGGAAAACCTTTCCCATTGAAAGAAAATATTGTCATAAGGTATTAAATTTCATTCACTAGAAGTCAAATATTTCCTATAACCCAGGTAATATTTTCACATGCCCCAAAGTAATATATTACATTTAATACAAAGAGGCTCCTCCTTTGGCATGGTTAATGCATACAAATCAGTCTATGACTCTGAGTTCGGTTAGGATGTGGCCAAGGAAAGTTTTTCAAGATCACATCCTCTGTGGAAGAACAGAGGTATGTACTAGAGATATGTACTAGATATGTACTATACCTTCCCATTGGCTTGGATTCTGGAAAAAAAGCTCAAATGCATGATAATCCCAAGAATCTCATGGAGGTCACAGAAATGGCTCATAATAAGAGCTCCATTTTGTGAGATCCTCTTTTGTGCTGACTCGTCACGTGGTGGTTCTATTATCCCCACTTTGAAGATGAAAAGACTGAGGCACAAAGGAGTTACGTGCCCAAGGTCAAATAAGCCACGAGCTGGGCTTTAAACTCCAATTCGCTTCCAAAGGGCTTCTTCCACCAGCTACCCGGCCCTCCCAAGGCAAAGGACCAATTCCAGAGTCGAAAACGAGAGAAGGCCTGTGCATCCCGCACTATAAGTCCATTCTCTTCCTGACAGAGCCCTGGCCAGGTGGAGGCCCAGGAAGCCTTGCCGATGAGGCCCCAGGCGAGGCTGGGTCCTTCTGGACATTTACCCCGACCAAGGCCTTCCTCCCAGCCCACTGAGGACAGCACTGCTCTTTGGTGACAAGCCCTCAGAACAGTAGCTCATTGTGCAGCAGGAGAGGTGCCGCGTGGCCAGGGTGCAGGGCCACCTCTGAGGTCAGAGGGAAGTGGCCGGGGGACAGTAGCGAGACCTCCATGCAGAAAATTACAGGGAGGAAACCATTCATTGTCCCTTCACAAAGTGGTCATCGAGAAGCGTGTGACTGGCTTCTCGCTGGAGCGTGGCGAGGCCCTGTCCTGGGTCAGTCCTCGGGGCGACTCCACGGGGCCTCGCGGCGTCCCCACCGCAGTGGGCGTGACTTGAGCACAGGAAGCTCTTAGTCTCCTTCAGCCCTCATTGCCCAGGAGGGGCCGAGAAACGTGTTTCACACAAAGGCATGTCAGAACACCCAGCTAAAAGGGTGACGAGGGGCCAGCCAGAGGCAGAGGCCTCTGGTCACCTGAGCCCAGCTTGGCTCAGTACCTGGAGTGCCCGGGAACAAGAGGCTCTCTGACTCACCTGTCTCCAGCATCAGACACCTTCTGGCGCTGTTTGGAGCTCTTGCTCCCGGCTCAGGGGCAGGCATGTCGCTGCCCCCAGAGGTAGCTGTGGGAGGGACCAAAAGGTTTCGCCCCGCTCTCCAAAAACGAGAAAGAGGCCGCTCCCCCAGCCTCGTGGAACCCCTGCTGGCCTGGCATCTGGGCATCCTGGTGAGGACCGTGGGGACCCAGGTCGTGTGAGCCACAGAGAAGTAGCAGATAGAGCCCTGGTCCCACAAGGATCCCACAGCCCACTCTCAGGTACACATCGCAGGAAGAGGCGCAGGGCTGGACACTTCCCGAGTGACCACCATGCCCAGGCACGCCCATCCTTGGTCCCCTTTTGTCCTCATGACTCTTGGAGGTCGGGGAGAAAGCCTGGTTTCTCTCTGCAGGACCTGGAGCCAGACACCTCTATTCTGGGCCTCAGTTTCCTCATCTGTATGATGCACCCATCCCGCTCCGTGACATCCTCTGTGTCTATGACCTGAGGCACATAATAGCCCTGTCACCTCAGTGATCAGGGCTCAGACCAGGGAGGGCCTCAAATAAGAAAGAAAGGAAAGAAAGAAAGAAAGAAAGAGAGAGAGAGAGAGGGAGGGAGGGAGGGATGGAGGGAGGAAGGAAGGAAGGGAGAAAGAAAGAGAGAAAGAGAAAGGAAGGAAGGAAGGAAGGAAGGAAGGAAGGAAGGAAGGAAGGAAGGAAGGAATTCACCACAAGTCACTGAAGACTAATATGGTTTCCTGGGAGCCAGGGGTGGGGGGCACTTAGAAACGAGGGCCACACGAGCAGAGGCAGACATCCCCAGCCCCACGAGGGACCATCCAGAGCCAAGAGCCGTCATCGTAGCAACAGTGGTGACCGCAGCAGATGGGCAGCACTCTGAGAGCCCCTGCTCCAGGCGGAGCATTGTTCTGACTCCCTACATTCGTTCATGAACTACCAGACCCCACCTCCCTCCTGTTCATGAACTATGGGGACCCTGCCTCCATCCTGCACTGCCGTCAGGAGGTGGGGACCACAGTTAGCCCCCTCTTCAGACGAGGCCTCGGAGGTGGAGGTGAGGCACTGAAGGGGCCACGGTGGGTCAGCAGCTGAGCCACAGCCCAGCAGCTGGGCCCAGAGCCCGACTCTCAATCCCACTCCGTGAGTGTCCACGCCACCGCTTCTCCCACCAGCCCCACACGCGCCTTCAGCATCCTGGCCAGGAATCAGCTGACACCTTGATGCGAAAAACAAAAGGTCAAGGAACTGAAGGCTAGTCCCTCTAGGAGGACGGAAATGCCCCCAGTGCAGCCTGCCCTTGGCCCCATGTTCACCTCAGCGTTGCTCCGTTTTGTTTTTTCTAAGAGAACAAAGGCACAAAGGCCCAGCTCTGCAAAGACACCATTGCTAAGTGGTTAGGCCCACCGCCTTTGGAATCAGTTACTAGTCTGAGTTCAGATCCCAGCACGACAGCTTCATAGGATCCCAGGCAACTGACTTCACCCTGGGGTCCCACAGGTTCCTCACCTGGAAGGCAGGATCAGAGGTATTCACCTGCCAGGGCTGGCTGCAAGATCCAGTGAAAGAACGCGTGTGCAGTGCTCACGATAGGGCCACGGAGACTCGGGGTGCTGCCATCTCTCTTAGCCTTGGGGGCCCCGTGGCAGCACCCAGAGCGCCTGGCAGGGCAGAGGGTCCCACATGGGGCAAAAGAAACACTGTGGTCCCCAATCGAGGCCTGCGGTAAGCATCCTAGCCCTGCCACCGCATGACCTGGTCAAGTCCCTTCCTCCGTGGGCCTTCTGGAAATCCGCTTCCCATCTGCAAAAGATGGAGCCTGAAAAAGATGGAGGAGGCGGAGCTTATCAAGGACGGGGTCCCGCCCACATCTAAAACTCTCTCCTTCTCAGGGGATTGGAGAACAGCAGGCCACGTAACAGTAATGTGAGGAAGAGTCCCCTCCGTGTTCAACTACTTTTCACCCCGTTCACCCACTGCTTCTAAAGCACTGATGGACCCACCCCCTGGGGCTGTATCGTGGCCTTTCCGACGAGAGGTGGAGGGTCTTAGAGAGAAGACTCATCTCCACGCAGATGAAAGGCAGCCGCCACCATTAACTAGGACAAACGCACCCCTGTGCGTGGCTTGGCCCCAGCACACAGTCACTGGGGTGGTAATTGGGGGGAGGGGAGGGAAATATCCTTCAGGCAGCTTAGCTGCAGAAAACCATTTTCATTGAAAATATACATTTTGTAACTGTAAATGGAAAGATTACCTGTAATAGCGGTAACAGACCCATTTCCTAATAAGATGAACACTATAGCTGATGAGTGAAACATCTGTATATAGCTACGTACACCATTTCTGTACTGCAGGCTGCCAATTTGTTTCAGCGGCGAAAAGCGTGATTTAGTGTTTGTAGCATTACCATCTGTTGTCGTTATTACAGAAATTATATATAAACCAGTTAGTAAACACTTTGCCGAGTTGTCTGTTGTTTTGATAATCACCCATAATAACATCTAGCATCAATATGGTCTTTAAACCCGATTTGGGAGTTAATGGAATAAGAGGAAGCAGTCTGTATATGCACCGGGGTAATGTCATTAGGAATGTTTGCGAAGAACAAATTAAATCAGTTGTAAATTGTGCTCTCAAGTCAGCCAGAAAACCAGTCTTGTTCAGGAGAAGGGATTTATATTTTAACCTCGTGCAGAAAATGCACTTACACAGATTAAAATAAAATAGGGACTTCGCCGATGGATGGAAGTGGTAATTGCTAGCGCCTTAATGGCTTCCTGTTGGCTGCGTCATGCAGTGGGCACAGCTATTTTAAAAGTTAACCGGCACTCGGGGTCATACTTTCACTGATTCAGTCATTAAACCAGGCTAGACATGTCACTAAATGGCTGATTATTCAAATCACAAGCCTGCTCCATGGTTCCCCGGTGTCGTCTTTTGAACATGGGGATTTTCAGGGATGGTTCTCATAAAATCGAGATGAGTTGGATTCAAGTATGAGTCAATGGTAGCGCGGGGCTGGGGTCTGGCCCATGTGGAGTGGCACAGGGACGTCCCTCCTGCTTTCTCAGACAGGTGGGGGCAGGTGGGAGGCTGTGGAGGTCCAACCTCGTTGCTTGGACATCTCCAGGGTTCCAGGGGAAGAGTCAACTTGTGGATGGATGTATCCAAAGGGGAGCCATGTTTAGCCAAAGCAATGCCATGGGGGAAAGGAAGCCAGCAAAGGAGATGCTGGGGGATCTATTATTCCATTGTCAGACTATCAGCAACATTATCACTTGCCAGATTACACTGCCGGGAGGCAGGGGCAGAGGCGGGGGGGGGGGGGGGGGGGGGGGGTGCGGGGCAGGGGGTGAGTTGGATCCCAGGTCTGTCTCCAGAGCCTCTGCGGTTTACTAGTCCACAGTGCTTCCTCTTACTTCGAGAGCACTTTCAAGGCATTTCTCTTGTACGTTCTCACGATATCTCTGGGAAACAGGTGTTATTAAATACTCTTATTTTGCAGTTGAGCAGACAGAGGCTTAGAGGGGGTCGGGCTTGTGTGAGTGAGACCACATAGCTGGCAAGAGGTCAGGTGGGATGAGAACACAGGTTTCAGTGGAAATCTGGAAGTCTTTCCCTGGCACTAAGGTGTTGAGCAGGGAGACCAAAAACAGACATTTACCTAGGCACTCAGAAGTCAAGAACATTCCTGGCCAGAGTGTGTATGTGTGTGCTAGGGATGGGGGTGGCGGCAGGAAGGATGGCAAGACCAGTTCTAGAATCCAGTCTGGTGACTAGGGAGCTAATCTAACTGGCAGCTGCAGAAGCTGGCTTTGGGGACAGGCCGGGAGGAGATGGAGGAAGCCCCCTCACAAGTGCTTGTCCCAGCACGAGACAGCCAGGAATTGGGAATGGTAGCCCTTCATAGGAAGGGCTGGGCCATCCAAAGGGCCGGCCAGATGCCAAGCCTCTGGCCACATTTAGCTGGGAGCACAGAAGCCTCCTGCAATGTTTTCTGAAGAGCAGACATATACGACTGATTGTCCTTAAGATGATTTTTTCAATGGTCCCCATTATGAACTCATTTTTACCTTATTTATTTTAATCTTCATTAGTTAAGCTATAAATGGCACATCAAATCCATAGTACAAAATAAATTTGGTTTTAAAGGAAGTCTTTTGAAAAGGAACCTAAGTAGGGACTTCCCTGGAGGTCCAGTGGCTAAGACTCAGAGCTTCCACTGCAGGGGACGCAGGTTCGATCCCTGGTCGGGGAACTAAGATCCCACATGCTGCGCAGCGCGGCCAAAAAAAAAAAAAAAAAAAACAACCTAAGTAAAAATAGTGAGTCTATTTTAAAATATTAAGTAGGCAATAGTACAGATGATATATAGACATAGCAACAATCATAAAAAGAATGATTAAAGCTTGGGTTTTGGAGCCAGGACAACCTTGGTTCAAATTCCCGAGTGATTTGGGGTCGGTCTTAACCTTCTAAGTTTATTTCCTCATGTATAACACAGGGCTAGGGATGAGAGTAACGGAGCCATCAGAATACCTGCAGTGCTGGGTATGCTCAACAAACAGGGGCCAGTCCCAAACACAAGGGACCCCAGGGCTTTCTTCCAAGAGCACCCCAGAGATGTTAGATCAGGACCCAAACGTCTTGTATTTCAGGCATATCTGATTAACAATGGCAGAACTGGAACGCACTTAGAAGCCAAGCACCCCAGGGGCCACCATCCTGATGCCAGTAACTGCAGTACTCATCCCAGGGGGAGGGGGATCAGGTCCCCTGGGGCCAGATGTGGTACCTGGATGTTCCAGTCCAAGCGGGGTTTTTTGGTTTGGGGTTTTTTTGTTTAATAAATGAGGGACCTGAGGTCCAGAAACATCTGATCACTTGTTCAAGGTCACACAGCCAGAGCAAGATGAGACACCCCTCAGTGAGCACTATTGCTGCTTTAGGACCTGCCGGGCCACGTGCTCCCTGATTGTTGTAAGTCATCACATTGAATCATCAAACCCAGATGCCCAGGACAGCTCCATCCTCATGAGCTCCATGTTCTACATGGCCATGCCGAGGCACAGAGAGGGCTAACCCCTGGTCCTTAGTCACACAGCTAGAAGGTTGCAACAGCCAAAACAGCCAAGCAGTCTGACTCTGGATGAAGAGCCATGCTCTTAATCAAGCTACTACACCAGGGGTAGGCAAACTACGGTCCAAGGGCCAAATCCCACCTGCTGCAGGTCTCATAATGGCTGGTGAGCAAAGAATAGTTTTTACATCTGTAAATGGTTGGAAAGGAAATTTTTAAAAGTATTTCGTGACATGTAAAACTCACATGAAATTCAAACTTCCATGTCCATAAATAAAGCCTTATTGGAACACAGCCATGCTCATTTATTTACATATGATCCATGTCTGCTTTCGTGCTGGAATGGCAGAGCTGAGCTGGGACAGAGATCATATTATCCACGAAGTTTAAAATCTTTCCTATCTGGCCCTTGACAGAGAAAGTTTGCTGGTCCCTACACTCGACTGCCTTGGAAGCTCTGTAAACAAAGTGATGAAGGGAAAAGAAAGGAGTATCATCTTTGTCTCCGGAGTATCATCCCAGGACAATAAAAGGAGTGGGAATAAAGGGAAAAGAGAAACAAAAGGACAGAGAAAAAGAAGAACCATCCATGCTGAGCAAGACAAGAGGGCTGGTTGTGGACGTATTGCTGCTAACACTGAGATTACGGAGGTAAAGGGAGAAGGAGGTCTCAGTTTCGGAAATAAATGCCCCCGCCCCCCGCCGTCCCCCCTTCTCCCCCCAACCCGCACCCCCCCGCGGGGCCAGGGTGGTACTGACTAAGGTGAAATCCACACCCAAGTGACACCAGGAAAGGGAACCATAGAGACTGGGGCAATGTAGAAATACTTTAGGTGCTTGAGTATTTTTCATAAATTCATGTAATTATTTTAATTCAAAAACTTTAAAATATTAATGGGGGAGGGGGATCCAAAGCAGAGTTAATTATAGCAGCTCCACTCACCACATGTACTTAAGACTCCGTCAGCTTTTCCATTAGGAACCGCTGCTCTTCAGGGGGGTTATAATTCAACCAAATAGATTGGCCACAGGCTGAAGCTTGACATGCAGGTTTGCAGGGTGGGAATTAATTGTTTAATTGATTTGAATATTCAAGGCCTAACCGTGGAGGGGAAACAAATACATTGCCATTTCAGGGACAGTTGACCTGAAGACACCTGCCCTTTTCGTAGCTCACTGGTCATCAGTGCCCCTATTAAAACCCCACCATCCATCATCACGCTTCAAAAATACAGACCTATCTGCGGCTCTGCACCGAAAGGTTCTAAGTACCTTACTTAGCTCTTAAATTTGTGCCTCAGTTTTCCCTCAAATGAGCTTCATTTATCTGGAAAGGAATCTGTTCATGTGAATGTGTTTTAAAATAAGCCTTTTCATTTTGGGTAGCTTCAATATACAACCAGCAGCAATCACAGGCTTACCTTCCTTTGGCTGAAATCTGATCATTAAACCAACTTGACTATTAGGGGGAATATCTGGCTGGAAAATGCATTTTATCCCTGAAGAATATGCCATATTAGTGAGAAAATTACTCTAAATGGGAACAAAGCTGACAACTGCTGCTTGCAGACTAATGGCCTAGTGTATATATCGCACCCAAAAAGCATGTCATCACCCAGCTGTTGAGCAAATCACTGGCATGAGATTCTGGTTGGCAGAAATGGGACATTACGGATGTCGAAAAGGTTTTAGGGATTTGGGTGGGTTTCTCCCCCCTCCTTTTACTTAAAGCCAAGGGACCCAGTATCAGCATAACTCAAAAATCCCAGTAAGCCCAATGCTGTAAGTCGACATGGCCGCCCGCAGGTAGAAACACATCCTATTCTTGCTTCTACATGGGATTACTCAGTAGCTATTCAATGCAAAATCTCATCCCGTGAATGGCAGAGTATTTTCTAACCCACTGCAGAGTTGTTCAACTCAACCTACTTAGGGACTTGGAGGATGCCCTGGGGCCCCCCCAGACAACATGAAATGTCAGGGCAATGACAAGAGGGAAAAACTGTATCATCGCATCGCACAGTAAATGCAGTCGCTGGGAGAAAGGAAGGAAGGACAGAGCCCTAAGAAGTCCTCAAGATGAAAAAGTAAATGCTGGAATAAGAAAAAAAAAGTTTGTTTCATTTTCAGACCTTGATACAATCTTCCTTATGAGAACAGATTCACATTTAGGCCATTTTCTGTTCTTATTAAGGGGAAAGTGGTATCAGTTTTAATAAAGTCCAAGAACATTCGTTAATAGGATATATTTTTCATCCACCTACAAACATAGTGAAGTCGTGTCAGTGACTCAGAACATTCAAATAATGTTCTCTCTGTCTCCTGATAGGAGATCTGGAAAGGGTGGTATCTGAACAATACCAACCATTACAACTTTACTCTTCTTTTTGTGTGCTTCCTCAAATCTCCTAATTCAGATATTATTCCCCATCAATTTTTTTATTAGACATAATTCATTTACTGAGATTGCTCCTTTTGAAAATTTTTGGCTATAGGATCTCTCTTGTTGAAAATTCATGGCCAAGAACGTAGAAATTTGGATTGACAATGCCCAGGAACAATAGGATAGTTCTTTACAGCCTGAAACACCTACACATTGAACTAAAAAAGGCAGGTAAGTGGACTGGGGCACAAAGCTAATGAGCAGAGAATCACCGCCCTGCACCGTGCGGAGGGGTGAGGGGGATGCCAGGTACTCCCCAAAGTTCCCATGGGGTTTCTCAAACAGGAACAGACAGCACCTCCAGTCAAGTACCATTTTTGCGCTTTTCTTCACACGCACCTCTGGGCTCCAGAAACAAGCATTTTGCCTGCATCTACCCTGAGAATATAGCTATATATCAGACTTTACAAAGCCTCACATTCTTTTCAGTCAGGTAAAGAACATATTCATTCTGTTTTAAAAGCTGAAGTTTGACATATGCCTCGAGAAACCCTTAAACAGGAACCCTCCTACACTGCTGGTGGGAATGTAAATTGGTACAGCCACGATGGAAAACAGTATGGAGGTTCCTCAGAAAACTAAAAATAGAACTACTGCATACAGTAGTATGGGATCCAGCAATCCCACCCCTGGGCGTATATCCAGACAAATCTATAATTCAAAAATATACATGCACCCCTATATTCATAGCAACATTATTCACAATAGCCAAGACATGGAAACAACCTAAATGTCCATCGACAGATGAATGGATAAAGATGTGGTACGTATATACAATGAAATACTACTCGGCCATAAAAAAGAATGAAAAATGCCATTTGCAGCAACAAGCATGGACCTAGAAATTATCATACTAAGTGAAGTCAGAAAGAGAAAGATAAATATACCATATAATATCACTTATATGTGGAACGTAAGATATGACACAAATGAACTTATCTATGAAACAGACTCACAGACATAGAGAACACCCTTGCCAAGGGTGGTGGGTGGTAGAGGAGGGATGGATTGGGAGTTTGGGATGAGCAGATGCAAACTAGTATATATAGGATGGATAAACAACAAGGTCCTACTGCATAGCACAGAGAACTATATTCAATATCCTGTGATAAAACATAATGGAAAAGAATATAAAAAAGAATGTATATATATATATGTATAACTGAATCACTTTGCTGTACAGCAGAAATTAACACAACATTGTAAATCAACTATACTTGAATAAAATAAATTTAAAAAAATAAAGAAACCCTTAAACAAAAACCCATGTTTATGACCATGGGTATTTAAGCAAACAGCAGGTTTGTGATAATTACTCAACTCATATTTATTAAGCTGCAATTGTGAGCAAGGCACTGTTCTAGGCTCAAACAAAGGCTCAAAGAGCACCTAGGAGAGAAAGATTCTACAGAAGAAGATAATTAGTAATGCAAAGCAATATATCATAGGATGTCCAAGCTGAAAGGAAACTTGGAGGTTGTTTAATCTAATATGTCCATTTTATGGATGAGGAATCAGATCCAAAGAAGTGATGTGACTTGCTTGGATTGTGGCAGAATCAGAGCTACAACTGTTTCATTGATCGTGTAATATATTGCCGTGTGCCATGCATTGTAGTTCGATTTTCGGAGTCTTTGAAACAACCCTACAACATAGGGAGTATTTTCTCACCAATTTACAGGTGAGAAAACTAAGGCTCAGAGGGTTAAGTCATTTGCCTGAGGTCACACGGTTAGTGACAGAGCCCCCCAGATTCCAACCCAGCTCCACCTGTTTCCAGGGCTATGTCTCTCACCCATTAGGCTCTGCAAATCCAAATCACGAAGTGTGTTGCATGCCCCAATCTGCATGGGAAATGCCAATTTATCCTTCAAGACTCACTGAATTGATCCTGTCTTCTGTGCAGCCTCCCCCGAGCCCCTCTCCGTGGGCGCGCCCTGGCCGCCTCTGTCTCACTCTGCTGGATTTGTATCTCTGTGCCCCACACCAGGTCTTGCCTCGTGTACCCCCAGCCTGAGCGCACAGGGCTTGGCACACAGCAGGTACCCAGAAAATATCAGTTGAATGAATCCAGTGAATCTGCCAAACCCTAACGCCGGTGCCGGATCATTCTTGAGGTGCAGAGCTGCCCTTGCCTTTGGGTTCCAGCCAGACCGTCCACCCACACAGCGCTCCAGGCACGTGGGAAGTTGAGACAGTCTTCCTGGTTCTCTTCCACTCCTGACCCCTCGGGTGCCTTAGGCTAGTCTGTCTCATGCCCCCAGCCAACACACATGCGCAGTCACTGGAAACCAAACACCCTTCTCCAGGAGACTCTCCCCTCCTGGTCCCCCGTCCTTTCCTCTCCCTAGACCCCACCCCTTTCTTCTTCCCAGCCCCGATACACACCAGTATCAGCCTTCACTCATCTCCATCTGTTCCCATGCTGACGGGAAGGAAGGACGCCCAGCAGAGAGAGGAAGGGGCTCTTTGGAGGCCAGGCTTAGCACATCTGCAGGACCATCGTATTTTAACAGCCCAGGGATGGCCTCCCCTTAGCACACCTCTTGAGCCCCATGATGCACCTCACCCCACCTTGAGTGACATCACCAAACGCCCTTTTTGTTATCCTGACTTCAGTGAGTTCCCAGGAGGTGAGTGGATGTGTGTTGGGGGGCTGGGATGTAGCAGGCAGGAAATACCATCCTTCCACTTAATGAAACCTGACCAGTAATGAAAGCAATTTAAGGGCACAACTTTGATCTGTTGAACAATTAAAAAGACAAAATTTTAGAAAAAGTGACTTTCCTTGGGTTTCAAGAAAACTAAATGCTGTTACTCTCAGTAGTGATAAATCAACTCCTGAAAATTCCAGCAGATTTGCAGTAAATATTGAAATGCCCACTTTCATCCGTGATGGGGAAATTGAAAGCTCCTGAGAATATAAAATTCTAATATCAGTGTCTCACCAATTTGCTCAAGTATCAAAATGCAATGAAGATATTTAGACTCAAACTACAAAAGTGCAATGGGCTCCTTTTTTTTTTTTCTTTTTCTTTTTCGATAATTCAGAACATAGTTCAAAACTTACCATTCCTCCAGTGTTCACCACTGTTACCATTAACACCGCAAAACCCTGGATCTAGAAGTGTTTTACAGCTCCAACTGATTGAATGCCTACATGTACCAGCCTTGGTTTTAACCATTTAATAAAGGTTGTTTAACCTAATCCTCCAAAGCCCTGAGAGGAAAGGTCCATTAGCCCGTTTACAAATGCAGAGCCTGGGTTCAGGTCAAATAACCAGTCCACGTGTACACAGGTCAATGGTGGTAGCATCAGGATTCTAACCCAGGTCTGTCTACACACACTCCGGTCCCACTCTGTCTCCTTAGAATATGCCGGGGTTTGGTGCAGAACCACACCAACCCTGACATAGCCTGGGATGTTGATTTTTTTCTATTGCAAGGGGATTTTTTGTTTTGTTTTCATAAATCTTCATCAGCCTGCGTATGTCTTTTGCTCATCTACCTGTTGCTGTCACTTCTCTCCATCATAGGATACCAAAGAAGTGTGGTTTGAAATTTCTGCTTTTGAGACTCTAGGTGAAGAGGCCTTGGCAAAGGTCACGGCCACTTACTGGTGATGTGAAATGTGGTGAAGCCGAAGGCAGCCCCATGCACTCCTGGTACCTTCCTGAGAGTCCACGTTTCTACCCAATAACTAAGACAAACCCCAAGCTCCTGACCTGAAAAACCCACCAAGGACTCATAGCACTAGCACAAATAAGAAAAAAGGAGCTGTGCGAACATGACAGAAAGGGCTAGCCACAGTAGTAATTAACAAATGCAAATTGAAAAACTGAAAGTAAGACTTTTGCCTATCCAATTAGTAAAAATTTCATAAATAATAGCACTACCTACGGAAGGGAAATAAACTTTCATACTTTATTTGTGGGAAAATAAATTGGTACACCTCTTTTAGAGAACTATTTAGTAATACATACAAGAACCTTAAAAACACTCACCTTTTGAATTAACAATTCCTTTGGGGGCCCTAAACCAACCATATAATCTGAAATTTTAAAAATGCTTTGCTTACAATGTTGTTTAGTGAAATCTCATTTATAGCAACATATATACACAAAACATGAAATAACCCCAAGCCACAGTAATAGAGAATGGTTAAGTAATTTATGGTACAGCACATAAAAAATAGAATAGGATAAAATACTAGGCAACCACGAAAACTGTAACTGTAAAATGGTGTGACTCAATTTTTTAGTTACATGTGTTTGTTACAAAAACACACATATAAGAAAAAAGAATACAAAGAAAAAGAAATACATGAAAATCCTAGCAGTAACATTCTCTAAGAACTTGTATTATTTTTATTTCTTATAGTCTTATTTTCTTATTTGCCCTTTTTACATTTTATTTTTATAATCAAAAAAGAAATAAGCCTTTAATACTATGTTTACAGAGCACTTATGATAAAGTATAAATAGGTGTGCAGTTATATTAGTGGGAAAAAACGAAAGGGTAAAAAGAATATGATTTCAATTTTTGTATTTAAAAGAAAGAAAGGCATCAAAATATTACAGTGGGTGGTATAATGAGAGATTATATTTCTTCTATTTTTTCTATGCTTTCAATTTTTTTCTAAAATGTCAACACTATTTTCATACATATAAAAAAATCTATAATTTTGAAAAGTGGCTTATTAATCACATGTAGCCATAATACTGACTCTGAAAATGCTAGGTAGTTGGGCATACCTGAGGAGGGCTCTGACCTGAGACCTGCTCCCTTTGTTTAAAAGCAAAAACAACAAACAAAATGGTGCCAGGAAAAGTTAGAGAGGTGTCGAAGACACGTCAGCCCAAACTGAGCCTTTCTCCTTGAGTTAATCAGAAAATTTGAAAGGTGAGCAGGGAATAACTTTCCCCCAGGCGTGCGTGTATCTGGGACCCTTCTAGACCCCACTGTCCTGCCCACACCCGCTCTCTGGAGGCCCTGGCAGGGCCAGCGGCCAGGTGTCACTTCCAGCGTGTGCCCATGTGTCCAGCCTGCCCGGACACTCACGGACTGACCATCCTCGCAGGAGCTGAGCATGCGGGGCATAGAGCCACCTCCCCTCTCTTCAGTCAGAATGCAGGGTTCCCATCCCAAAGGAGAATTATTCTCCCAGGAGGAGGAGGGAGAAGAATAATATTTTGCTTTAAAAATGATCTTATGACTGCAGCAAATCAGACTGCGTTTCTGTCTGAATAAAGAGTGCGTTATACACTGAGTGGTCCAGCGTGCGGGCTCTGGGCTCAGATCCAGCCTCGACCACCACCCACACCACACCACCAGCTGCGTGATGATCGGGGTAGTTATTTAGCGTCTCTAAAATTCAAAATCCTGGTCTACGAAGTGGAGGGTCCCTCTCCCTCCAGGGACTGGTTGGAAGACTGAAAGTCATCAGGCCACATGAAGCACTCAGCACTGGTGTGCCCAGCACATGGGCAACACTCAGTAATCGTGAGCTGATGAGAGGGAATCGCAGTTCTGGTATCGGGATAAGGGCGTCCAAGAGACGTTTGTCAGCAGCCCACGGGCTCATCATCACACTGCTGAGGTCCGGATTTCTCAGCACCTTAAGGAAGGGGCAGGACAAATGGGCAGCCGAATAACCTATCACCCAAACCAGAAACAGTCTGAGAGCCTGAAACGGCACTATTATTGACACTATTAAGGCAGGGACAACCAGAATAAGACAAGACTATCCCAGACCAGCCAAGACCGTGTGCTCACCCTGCACTGCCAGAGAATGCTCCCGAAACTCTGCTCTTTGTGGTCTTTTAAGTCTTATGTTAAGGGATCGCTTGACTGAGTTAACCATCTACCCCTCACTCCTACAACAAGAGCCCAGATGAATTGAGATACCAGAGATGCAAGGGTTTTTTGCATCTTTATCAAGGTATAATTTACATATAATAAAATACACCCATATTAAGGGTACCCTGGAAGGAATTTTGATAAATATATATACACCTGAATAACCACCATCAAAATAAAAATCTGGAACATTTTCATCAGCCCAAAAAGTTTCCTTACGTGACTTTGCAGCTGGTCCGCACACCAAGTCCCAGCCCTAGTCAACCATTGACCTGTCAGTCATCCATACATTAGCATTGCCTAATCTAGAGTATCAAGTTCGTGGAACCACACATTAGGTACTAACTGTGTCTGGCTTCTTCTGTTCAGAATCATCCACATTGCATGGACGAGCGGTTCATTCCTTTTTATTGCTAAACAGTATTCCTTTGTGTGGATCTAGCCCAATTTGTTTATCCATTTACCTTTGATAGATATTTGAATCTATTATGAGTAAAGCTTCTGTGCATATTCTTGGACAAGCCTTCTTGTGGGGTATGATTTCATTTCTTTTGCATAGATACTTAGAAATGGCATTTGGGGTCCTAAGGTAAATATATGTTGAAGATATTTTATAAAGTTGTTGTTCCATTTTTCACTCCCACCAAAAATATGTGAGAGTTCCACTTGCTTCCACGTTCTCACCAACACATAATATTGTCAGTCTTTTTCATTTCAGCCACTCTAGTGAGTGAGTAGGGTATCTTGTGATTTTAATTTGCACTTCCCTGGGGACTATTGATTCTGAGCTGCTTCTGACATACTTATCGACCATTCACATATCTTCTTTTGTCAAATACCTTTTCAAAGAGTTTTAAAATTAAGTTGTTTGTCTTCTTCTTACTGAGTTGTAAGAGTTCTATGTATATGATGAATATAAGACTTTTGTCGAATACATATATTGGAAATATTTTGTCTAGGACTTGTCTGTTCATTTTCTCAATGGTATCTTTCAAAGAGCAGAAGTTTTGAATGCTAAAGAAGTTCAATTGACCAAATTTTTTTTATGGTTTGTGGTTTTTTGTGGCCCAAGAAACTTGGCCTACTCCCAAATCACAAAGATTTTCCTGTATTTTTTTCTAGAAGTTTTATAGTTTAACTTTTCCATTCAGGTAGAGACATCTTGAGTTTAGGCTTGCTGTGGTATGAGTCAAAGTTGAAGTTTATTTTTTCCTATGTTGAATATCAGGCTGTTCCAACACCATTTGTTGAAAAAGACTATCCCTACCCTGCTGAATTATTTAGGCATCTTTGTTGAATATCAGTGGTCCATAAATATGTGGGTGTATTTCTCAACTTTTATTCTGTTCCACTGACCTATATTTTTACACTTATGCTGATACTACCATCTCTTGTTTACTGTAGGCTTACGGTAAGTCTTGAAATTAAATAATCTAACTTCTCCAACTTTTTTCTTTGTTTTTTTTTTAAATTGTTTTGGCCTGTCAATTTCTTTAACAACAACAACATAAAAGGCTGTGAGACTTTGATTGTGATTCCACTGAATCAACAGGTTTATTTGAGGAGAATTGGCATCTTAACAATACTGAGTTTTCCTATCCATAAGCATGGTATATCTCTCCATTTATTTAGAGTTTTTAAAAATTTATCAGTAATGTTATACTGAACTTTTTAATCATTAATGAGTGTTGAATTTTTTTCAAATACTTTTCATGATTCTTGTTGACACCTTCATTTCAGCCTGGTGATACTGTAAGCAGAGAATCACACCAACACCATGCTCAATTTCTGACCTACAGGACGCAATATTATCCGGCTGGTACTATCATGTCTCCCAGTTTACTAAGGCACAGAGAAGTCAAGTAAAGCTGATGGTGGAGTAGAAGGACGTGTGCTCACTCCCTCTTGTGAGACCACCAGAATCACAACTAACTGAACTAACTGCTGAACAATCATAGACAGGAAGACACTGGAACTCACCAAAAAAGATACCCTACATCCAAAGACAAAGGGGAAGCCACAGTGAGACAGTAAGAGGGGCACAATCACAATAAAATTAAATCCCATAACCACTGGGTGGGTGACTCACGAACTGGAGAACAGCTATACCAGAGAAGTCCACCCACTGGAGTGAAGGTACTGAGCCCCACGTCAAGCTTCCCAACCTGGGGGTCCGGCAATGAGAGGAGGAATTCCCAGAGAATCAGACTTTGAAGGCTAGCGGGATTTGATTGCAAGACTTTGACAGGACTGGGGGAAACAGAGACTCCACTCTTTGAGGGCACACACAAAGTAGTGTGTGCACCAGGACCCAGGGGAAGGAGCAATGACCCCATAGGAGACTGAACCAGACCTACCTGCTCGTGTTGGAGGGTCTCCTGCAGAGGTGGGGGGTGGCTGTGGCTCACCACTGGGACAAGGACACTGGAAGCAGAAGTTCTGGGAAGTACTCCTTGGTGTGAGCCCTCCCAGAGTCCGCCATTAGCCCCACCAAAGAGCCCAGGGAGGCTCCAGTGTTGGGTCGCCTCCAGCCAAACAACCAACAGGGAGGGAACCCAGCACCACCCATCAGCAGACAAGCGGATTAAAGTTTTACTGAGCTCTGCCCACCAGAGCAACAGCCTGCTCTACCCACCACAAGTCCCCACCATCAGGAAACTGGCACAAGCCTCTTACATAGCCTCATCCACCAGAGGGCAGACAGCAGAAGCAAGAAGAACTACAATCTTGTAGCCTGTGGAACAAAAACCACATTCACAGAAAGATAGACAAGATGAAAAGGCAGAGAGAGGGCTATGTACCAGATGAAGGAACAAGATAAAACCCCAGAAAAACAATTAAATGAAGTGGAGATAGGCAACCTTCCAGAAAAAGAATTCAGAGTAATGATAGTGAAGATGATCCAGGACCTCAGAAAAAGAATGGAGGCAAAGATCGAGAAGATGCAAGAAATGTTTAACAAAGACCTAGAAGCATTAAAGAACAAACAAACAGAGATGAACAATACAATACCTGAAATGAAAAATACACTAAAAGGAATTAATAGCAGAATAACTGAGGCAGAAGAACGGATAAGTGACCTGGAAGACAGAATGGTGGAATTCACTGCTGCAGAACAGAATAAAGAAAAAAGAATGAAAAGAAACGAAGACAGCCTAAGAGACCTCTTGGACAACATTAAATGCACCAACATTCGCATTATAGGGGTCCCAGAAGGAGAAGAGAGAGAGAAAGGACCCAAGAAAATATTTGAAGATATTATAGTCGAAAACTTCCTTAACATGGGAAAGGAAATAGCCACCCGAGCCCAGGAAGCGCAGAGTCCCAGGCAGGATAAACCCAAGGAGAAACACACCAAGACACATAGCAATCAAATTGACAAAAATTAAAGACAAAGAACAATTATTGAAAGCAACAAGGGAAAAACGACAAATAACACACAGGGGAACTCCCATAAGCTTAACAGCTGATTTCTCAGCAGAAACTCTACAAGCCAGAAGGGAGTGGCATGATATACTTAAAGTGATGAAAGGGAAGAACCTACAAGCAAGATTACTCTACCCGGCAAGGATCTCATTCAGATTTGATGGAGAAATCAAAAGCTTTACGGACAAGCAAAAGCTAAGAGAATTCAGCACCATCAAACCAGCTCTACAACAAATGCTAAAGGAACTTCTCTGAGTGGGAAACACTAGAGAAGAAAAGGACCTACAAAAACAAACCCAAAACAATTAAGAAAATGGTCATAGGAACATACATATCGATAATTACCTTAAACGTGAATGGATTAAATGCTCCAGCCAAAAGACAGAGTCTCACTGAATGGATACAAAAATAAGACCCATATATATGCTGTCTACGAGAGAGCCACTTCAGACCTAGGGACACATACAGACTGAAAGTGAGGGGATGGAAAAAGATAATCCATGCAAATGGAAATCAAAAGAAAGCTGGAGTAGAAATACTCATATCAGATAAAATAGACTTTAAAATAAAGAATGTTACAAGAGACAAGGAAGGACACTACATAACGATCAAGGGATCAATCCAAGAAGAAGATATAACAATTATAAATATATATGCACATGACATAGGAGCACCTCAATACATAAGGCAAATGCTAACAGCTATAAAAGTGGAAATCGACAGTAACACAATAATAGTGGGGGACTTTAACACCTCACTTCCAACAATGGACAGATCGTCCAGACCGAAAATTAATAAAGAAACACAAACATTAAATGACACAATAGACCAGGTAGATTTGATTGATAATTATAGGACATTCCATCCGAAAACAGCAGATTACACTTTCTTCTCAAGTGCACACGGAACATTCTCCAGGATAGATCACATCTTTGGTCAAAAATCAAGCCTCGGTAAATTTAAGAAAACTGAAATCATATCAAGCATCTTTTCTGACCACAACACTATGAGGCTAGAAATAAATTACAGGGAAAAAATGTAAAAACCACAAACACATGGAGGCTAAACAATACATTACTAAATAACCAAGAGATCACTGAAAAAAATCAAAGGGGAAATCACAAAATACCTAGAGACAAATGACAATGAAAACACAATGATCCAAAACCTATGGGATGCAACAAAACCAGTTCTAAGAGGGAAGTTTATAGCAATACAATCCTACCTCAAGAAACAAGAAAAACCTCAAATAAGCAATCTAACCTTACACCTAAAGGAACTAGAAGATGAAGGAGGGAGGAGATATGGGGATGTATGTATATGTATAGCTGATTCACTTTGCTATAAAGCAGAAACTAACACACCATTGTAAAGCAATTAGACTCCAATAAAGATTAAAAAAATAAAGATTTTTAAAAATGAAAAAATAAAAAATAAAGGAACTAGAGAAAGAAGAACAAACAAAACCCAAAGTTAGTAGAAGGAAAGAAATCATAAAGTTCAGAGCAGAAATAAATGAAATAGTAACAAAGAAAACAATAGCAAAGATCAATAAAACTAAAAACTGGTTCTTTGAGAAGATAAACAAGATTATAAATCTTTAACTAGACTCATCAAGAAAAAGGGAGAGGACTCAAATCAATAAAATTAGAAATGAAAAAGGAGAAGTTACAATGGACAGCACAGAAATACAAAGCATCATAAGAGACTACTATAAGCAACTCTATGCCAATAAAATGGACAACGTGGAAGAAATGGACAAATTCTTAGAAAGGTGTAAGCTTCCAATACTGAACCAGGAAGAAACAGAAAATATGAACAGACCAATCACAAGTAAAGAAATTGAAACTGTGATTTAAAATCTTCCAACAAACAAAAGTCCAGGACCAGATGGCTTCACAGGTGAATTCTATCAAACATTTAGAGAAAAGCTAACACCCATCCTTCTCAAACTCTTCCAAAAAATTGCAGAGGAAGGAACACTCCCAAACTCATTCTACAAGGCCACCATCACCCTGATACAAAACCAGACAAAGATACTGCAAAAAAAGAAAATTACAGACTAATATCACTGATGAAAATAGATACAAAAATCCTCAACAAAATATAGTAAACAGAATCCAAACAACACATGAAAAGGATCATACACCATGATCAAGAGGGCTTTATCCCAGGGATGCAAGGATTCTTCAATATGTGCAAATCAATCAATGTGATACACCATATTAACAAATTGAAGAATAAAAACCACATGAGCATCTCAATAGATGCAGAAAAAGCTTTTGACAAAATTCAACACCCATTTATGATAAACACTCTCCAGAAAGTGGTCATAGAGGGAAGCTATGTCAACATAATAAAGGCCATATACGGTAAATCCATAGCAAACATCATTCTCAATGATGAAAAATTGAAAGCATTTCCTCTAAGATCAGGAACAAGACAAGGATGTCCACTCTCGCCACTATTATTCATTGTAGTTTTGGAAGTCCTAGCCATGGCAATCAGAGAAGAAAAAGAAATAAAAGGAATACAAATTGGAAAAGAAGAAGTAAGACTGTCACTGTTTGCAGATGACATGATACTATACACACAGAATCCTAAAGATGTCACCAGAAAACTACTAGAGCTAATCAATGAATTTGGTAAAGTTGCAGGATACAAAATTAATGCACAGAAATCTCTTGCATTCCTATACACTAACAACAAAAGATCAGAAAGAGAAATTAAGGAAACAATCCCATTTGCCATTGCAACAAAAAGAATAAAATACCTAGGAATAAACCTACCTAAGGAGGTAAAAGATCTGTACTCAGAAAACTGTAAGACACTGATGAAAGAAATTAAAGATGATACCAACAGATGGAGAGATATACCATGTTCTTGGATTGGAAGAATCAATATTGTGAAAATGACTACACTACCCAAAGCAATCTACAGATTCAATGCAATCCCTATCAAGCTACCCAATGGCATTTTTTACAGAACTACAACAAAAAAATCTTAAAATTTGTATGGAGACACAAAGACCCCAAATAGCCAACCCAATCTTGAGGGAAAAAAACGGAGCTGGAGGAATCAGACTCCCTGACTTCAGACTAGACTACAAAGCTACATTAATCAAGACAATATGGTACTGGCACAAAAACAGAAATATAGATCAATGGAACAGGATAGAAAGCCCAGAGATAAACCCACGCACCTATGGTCAACTAATCTATGAGAAAGGAGGCAAGGATATACAATGGAGAAAAGACAGTCTCTTCAATAAGTGGTGCTGGGAAAACTGGACAGCTACATGTAAAAGAATGAAATTAGGACATTCCCTAACACCATAAACAAAAATAAACTCAAAATGGATTTGAGACCTAAATGTAAGACCAGACACTATAAAACTCTTAGAGGAAGAACATTCTTTGACATAAATCACAGCAAGATCTTTTTTGATCCACCTCCTAGAGTAATGGAAATAAAAACAAAAATAAACAAATGGGACCTAATGAAACTTCAAAGCTTTTGCACAGCAAAGGAAACCATAAACAAGATGAAAAGACAACCCTCAGAATGGGAGAAAATATTTGCAAACGAATCAACGGACAAAGGATTAATCTCCAAAATATATAAACAGCTCATGCAGCTCAATATTAAAAAAACAAACACCCCAATCCAAAAATGGGCAGAAGACCTAAATAGACATTTCTCCAAAGAAGACATACAGATGGCCAACATACACATGAAAAGATGCTCAACATCACTAATCATTAGAGAAATGCAAATCAAAACTACAATGAGGTATCCCCTCACACCAGTTAGAATGGGCATCATCAGAAAATCTGCAAACAACAAATGCTGGAGAGGGTGTGGAGAAAAGGGAACCCTCTTGCACTATTGGTGGGGATGTAAATTGATACAGCCAACTATGGGGAACAGTACGGAGGTTCCTTAAAGAACTAAAAATAGAATTACCATATGACCCAGCAATCCCACTACTGGGCATATACCCAGAGAAAACCATAATTCAAACAGACACGTGCACCCCATGTTCATTGCAGCACTATTTACAATAGCTAGGTCATGGAAGCAACCTAAATACCCATCGACAGATGAATGAATAAAGAAGATGTGGTACATATATACAATGGAATATTACTCAGCCATAAAAAGGAACGAGATTGAGTCATTTGTAGAGAGGTAGATGGACCTAGAGAGTGTCATACAGAGTGAAGTCTAAGCCAGAAAGAGAAAAACAAATATCGTATATTAACACATATATGTGGAATCTAGAAAAATGGTACCGATGAACTTGTTTGCAGGGCAGAAATAGAGACACAGATGTAGAGAACAAACGTATGGACACCAAGGGGGGAAAGCGGGGTGGGGGTGGTGGTGGGATGAATTGGGAGACGGGGATTGTCATATATACACTAATATGTATACAATAGGTAACTAATAAGAACCTGCTGTAAAAAATAAATAAATTATTTTTCCTGCATCTACTGAGATAATCATATGGCTTTTCTACCTTATTCAATGTAAATCGTGATTTAAATTGATTGATTTTTAATGTTAAACTAATCTTACATTCCTGGTATAAATCCCACTTGATTATAGTGTATTATCCTTTTTATATAACGCTGAATTCAATTTACTAACGTTTTGTTAAGGATTTTTGCATCTATATTCACAAAATTTATTGAACTGTAGTATTGGTTTGTTCTTTGTAATGTCTTTTTTTTTTTTTTTTATGAGGATAACCATGGCTTTATGAGAGAGAAATTTGTGTAATGAGAGTGGTAAGGGCAGAAACAGGGTAGGGAAAACAAGGTGGAATTAGCACATTTATAAAATGAGACCCAACTGAATGGCCGCATAGAAATAGAAACTTTACTGGGTCTTAGTTACAGTTTTAGTTTGAGTTAAAAAAATACTAATTCAATATCAGACTGGTTTTACTTTAAAACAAAACAAAAAAACAACATCCAGAACAAGGAAGGCAATAATTAATTCCTCTCTCCTCTAAGACAGTTGAGTCTCTCCAAGGTCCAGAGTTCAGTTCTGCCCACCACATTTAAAGACAAATTGGACTGAATTCCAGGGTACCACCACCAGGATGGTGCCTTGAAATTATGAAAGGATTAGAAATGTTCCCACGGTGAAGGGCAAGGGAGTGAGGAGGAAGAACAGGCTGGCTGTCTTCAGGCTTGTGAAGGGCTGTCAGGAGGGAAAGGAATTAAATTTGTTTCCTATGGCCCTAGAGGGTAGATCAAGGGACAAAGGGTGGGTGGTGGGTTTCAGTTCACCATAAGGACTTTTAAACAATTACAGCCAGCCCAAAACTCAGTCTTGGATGTAGTAAGTTTCCCTTCACTGCCTGAGTTCAGGAAGAGGTAGCCCAGTCACCACAGAAAGGGAAGATGTTGTAGAGGGAATTTGAATCTGCTTTGGCTAAATACTTCTCATGGTGCCCCGGCCCTGTTCCATCATGCCTGTCAATTGCCCCTTGAACAAAAGTCTTTCTGTGTAGCTTCCACACTGTTTGCCAAAGAAAGAAAAAGGGCCCAAATCCTTACAGTTGGGGTTGCCAAACACCAGGACTAATGTTTGATAAAGTTTTGGTGAATTACAAAAAATAGAACAATCCCATCTGTTTTTCATAAAATCAAATTTGTTCAATTGAAGGATTCTCCTTTATGCCCAGATTATGCCCTTACTGCTTTTCTTTTGGTATTAAAATGTCTTTTATGGAACGTTGGCGACAGTAGATGATCTTGTTTTTATGTCTTTACCCAACAAAATTAAAATTGGCAGCTCTATCTCAAAATCTCTAAGTTTTTTAATGGTTATTGCTTTGTTAAATACGAAGTCTACAGCAGCCCCCCGACTCAGCTAGGTCACCATGAGGACCCTGTACTTGTATCAACCACAAGTAACTAGGCTAGACCTTCTTAAAGTGTGCTCCTTGGGGGGGGGGGTGGGGGGAATTGAAACAGTTTGTGTCTAGATTTCTGCATGTCTGTGAAACGCCTAAAACTGGGAATAGTTTTCACAGTTTTTATCAATCTTCAAAGGTGACCAACCTCTAATTTAGTCTGAGGATACTGAAGTTAGGTTGAGTGATCGAACTGAAATGACCTCTAAGGTCTCTTTCCAACCCTACAATTCCAAGCCATCGTGTTTTCAAGACCCCAAGCACAGAAGGTTCTTTGTGCACAGATAGTTGTCTGAGCCCACTTAGGGAGCCCTGGACAGTCAGAGAACATTCATGAAATCACTGAGAACCCAAGGGTATAAAGGAGATTCATGCCTCATCTCTCTAACTTCATTTCATCTGGACTCTCCCTGGACACTCCAAACCCCAGTGTAATCCCTTCAATTCCTAAAGCAGATGAGGTCATTTCAAAACAGAAATTCTCACATCCTTCACTTATTAAGTCCCAATTATTCTTACTCTGCCTAAATGTTAAAAGGTGATGGCGTCAGCGTACAAATATTTGAGTTGCCAACTCATGGTCTCGGCTTAAATTCTTCTTTTTTGGGAACACACTCAGACCCAGTTTGAAAATATGCTTTCAGCTTCTGCAGGGTAGATAAGTACAGTCAGTCCTGGGGAAGAAGTTTTCATGATGAGAATGCTTTAGACACGCTGGCCAGTTCTACTCTGAGACTACAGAGCAGCTGAGAAGCTATACAAGGTAGCTTTTGTTCAAGTGGCAATTAGCATAAATTATAGACAGGGGGCAGTGTCATTGTGCAAAGGATTCAGCCAAAGTAGACCCAGACCAGTGTTCATTAGACCAACCAAAAGCTGGAGAACCCTCTTTTAAAAAATTAAACAAGCTCTCAGCCTATTTGCTCCAGTTATAGCAATACTGAGAAGCGTGCTTCCTCTCGCTTACAGATAGTACCTGGAGGACGCTCTAGGGGGGAGCTCTCTGAGTGTTGGGTCTTCGATTGACAAATGTATTCAAGGGGAAATGGCTGGTGTGATTTTATTCATTATTAGGAAAATGAAGGAGTTGAATTGTCCTGTCTTGTAGCTTCTGTGCCAGTTATAATAGTATCTCTGGTGATCTTATTTTATTTTAAATCAGACATTAGAGTATGAGGGTCCATTCTGGTCTCTATGGGGTGGGAGGGAGACAGTCTGAAGAAGGAGATCAGAGTAATTAAAGGGAAGGAGGGGAAATTGGGCACAGCAAGTCCAAGAGCCTCAGACGTGAGAGGGAGCTCAAGGCTCACCTGATCTACAAGGGGGCCCAGTTCAGCCCTTTTAATGGTCATTAAGAAAGAAACCAAGTCCCCCTATCGACAGTATCCCTTTGTGTACTTGAAGAGAACGACTGTGCCCAACCACCCCAAGCCTTCCCCACACAGAACGCTCTCCGGTTTTACGTGTTTCTGGGCTCCCAGATCCTTCACCATCCCCTTTCCTTCCTCCTGCATGCTCCTGTGTCTCATCATTCCACTCCCATCTGAAATATGGAAGATTAACCCTGGGGAAGGAAAGCCTAGAAGCCTCTGATGACCACTCTCAAGGCTTTCAGGAGTCAACAATAGGAGAACGCTCTTGACACTTCCAACTTCCCAAGCAAACAAGTAACACTGTGTTGTCTTAGAAGGATCTCCCAGTTCTGTAGGACCTCAGGCGTGCAAGTCCTTCCTGGTTGTCTCATGTGCTAGTTAGTGTCTGTGTGACTTTGCAAAAAGCCCACAAACCCAGGGGTCAAGAGCCTGGGCCCAAGAGCCAGCTCTGCCCATACTTTCTTGAGTGGCTTTAGGGATGGCACCCTGTGCCCCTGAGTCAGTCCCACCTCTGGACTCCCAGAAGGACTGGACTTCTGAGGCTCCCAATGGGTTGGGGTAACTGCAGAATGACTGCTGGTAGGGCTCGAGAACCCCTGCATTCATGGAGCCTGGTCTAGAGGCCACATGAAAGGACAGCTACCATCCCAGGAAAAAAAACTGATGTTCAAAGGGCATCCCTGAGCTGGAGATGTTGGGACCCACAGGACAAGATGGCTTCCAAGGTCCTGAAGCCCCTTGCAGTTTAACTACCCCATAGAAGGAGGAGTCCTGATGAGATGAGATATCTTCTCCAGGTCTACTCTGCCTCTAGACGAGAATTTGGAGAACCTGCTCCCGTGGATGAAACCTTCCCACCTTTCACATAATGTTGTTTTGTTTTAATTGAAATTAAAAACTTAAAAGTCAAATGTAAAATCTTAACTTTTAAAAGCATTTTATGTAGCTAGCTAGTGGGAAGCAGCCGCATAGCACAGGGAGATCAGCTCGGTGCTTTGTGACCACCTAGAGGGGTGGGATGGGGAGGGTGGGAGGGAGACGCAAGAGGGAGGAGATATGGGGATATATGTATAGTTGATCCACTTGGTTATGCAGCAGAAACTAACACACCATTGTAAAGCAATTATACTCCAGTAAAGATGTTAAAAAAAAAAGCATTTTATAATAGTGATTTTTACAGATTCCACCTCACGCAGAGCCCTATATATTTTGTCAAATCAAGCTCCTTTGTTCTCAACTTTTTTAAAGTGGTTTATTACAGTGATAAAGAGCTTGAGTTTAGAAACCAAACAGACTTGAGTTTGAAACCTGACCTCACTACTTACTTAGCTGTGTGACCTTGAGAAAGTTACTTGAGCCTCTGAGCCTTAATTTCCTCACCTGTAAAACGGGTGTAAGTGTCTAGGTCTTCAGAGGTGTGGTGAGAATTAAATGAGATACTCCCTGTGAAGCACTTAGCAGGTCTAGCCCCCAATGTCAGCATGATCTCTTTGGAATCCATTGGATCATTTTTATTAAACCAAATTTTATACCTTGGGTTTTCAGATTACACGGCAATCAAGTCTTCTATGGGAGGTTTATACCTGATAGAGGAATCTAGCCTAATTCTCATATTTCAAAGTGAGGAGTTACACTCTCACAATTAATTGCACAGACAAAAACGCCCCCTGGATAAAGTTTGTGAATTCAGTACCCCTTGGTTAATTTTCCAAGGACCTCTTTCTCCTCCCCTCGCTGGGCACCTGCACCTCATCTCCTCTTGGCTGCTGGATGTTTCTGGATGAAGTCCCACCTCCTTCATCATCCATCCCCTGAGCCCGGCCTCTAGCAGCTTTAGAAGTAAATCAGTCTTGCCTTCCCTGATCACCCAGGTCAGCTCCCCTTGAGGAGGAAGAGAGAAATCTGCCTAATGTGACATAGATTGGAGACTCCCTCAACTCAGCCCAGGCTCACCCCTTCCCCATCCCATGAATGTCTTCATGTGCCCTGAGAGCAGATGTGGTGAGAGCATCCCAGGCAGGGGGAGCCACTTGTACAAAGGCCCTGCCTAGAAGTGGAAGACGACGGTGCTTTCTACCTCAAGAGAGGCTAGGGTTCTGAGGCAAGATCTGAACTTAAAAGGTCCTGGTCCCACACTCTCTAGTTTTGTCTTGTTTTTTTTTTAATAGAGAACCATTTTTTTTTAGTTCTTATTTAGTATTACAAATGTTTATAAAGGACACTTAGATCAATTCTCCTCATGAGTATATAATTGTACAGAGTGAGGGGAACATTTTTGGACACTACGCTGCTTTATACAGATGTCTAGTCTTGGTTTTATTACCTCCTCAAAATGGAAGAGGTGGCTTTATTTGCACCACCAGAGTCCTCAGGAATGAGGCAATCCAACCCTGAAGTGATGCACTGTTTCAAAACCTCAAGTCTGTATGCAAATAAATGCAAATGTGGTACCCATTATAGTTAAAGACCCAAGGTATGCGCCCCAGGAGAGACTTACTAGCACACTGTATGTCTGTTGTGGTTCACAAGGATTGTTATGTTTAATTACAGCTTTCTACCTTAAATCAGAGAGTCCACTCCATGACAGTGTTTGCCAGGTCTAATTCAAGAAATTCAATCTATGTGTGAAACACAAATAAGCTTTCACCTCCTGGAGCTGGTCATCAAGCCAACACTTTTGATTTCACAGCTCTTCGTTTCTAATGGTCCTGGAAATAAAAGTATCAACATCAGAAAGACCATTTGAATTTTCCCCTATTTGTGACCAGGCTGAAGATACAGTCGGGGGCACTTTGGAGCCAGAATCTTGGGTCCTAGCGCTAGCTTTATTGTTGGTGTTCAGGAGACCTAGCAGGTCCTAGCAGGATAACCCTGAGCCTCAGTTTCCTTATCTCTAAAATCAGAATAATGGGGACTTCCCTGGTGATCCAGTGGCTAAGGTTCCGCAGTCCCAATGCAGGGGGCCCGGGTTCGATCCCTGGTCAGGGAACTAGATTCCACATGCCACAACAAAGATCCTGCATGCTGCAACTAAGACCCGGTGCAGCCAGATAAATAAATAAATTTTTTTTTTTAAACTAAACTAAAATAAAATAAGAATAATGATCATTTTGTCTCTTATCTACAGCCTTAGAAGATGAATCATTCTTCCCTTCCCTGCTCTCCCAATCCAACTCCCCTTCCTGAAGAGGCTATGGATTGTTTTGCGATGCCTGCCATTGTGGGAACTGAAGGTCTTAACGTGTGAAGTGCCTAGAACAGTACAAAGTAAGCACTAGGCACAAGAAGCCTTTGCTGTCACCATCTCCGTGCTAATTACTCCTGGTGTGTGTCCCTCGGCCTCAGCCTTGGCTGCCTTTACAGCCTGCTGCACCAGGATCCATGTGCATGGCTGCCCGTAGGCAGCAGCATTTGTTTCCAGCCATTCTTCAGCAGAAGAATATTCTTGCCTTTGGTGTAGAGTCGTGGTAATGATTCAGACACTCCTCTACCCTAAACAGATTGTAAATTTTTCCTCAATGGAAAAGAGAATACACTATAAAATAGAATGTTTCCTGAAGGGTTTGCAGATTTTCTTCCTTACAGTTAATCATGTTTTGAAGCATTTAGGAAACAAATATAATGCATCTATTTTTTCCTTAATCATGACCAAGTAAGTTCCCCCTCCAGATGGAAAAACTCTAGGTTTTTAAATTAAGACCATGATATCTGCCTACTTTTCAATGTATCATTCAGTTTTAGAGCTGGAAGGGGCCTTGGGGACCACCTCATTCAATGCCTTGACTTTCAGATCCAAAGAACCAGGGCCCAGAAGGATGAAGTGACCTATCTAAGGTCACATAGCATGTCAGGGACACAGCTGAGATGGACCACAGGCTTCCAGATCTACAGTCAACTGTGTGCCTCATTCCCCACTGTGCTGCGAGAAAAAAAAAAGCACCTTGGGAATGAGAATGAAATAAGGTCTCCTTCTGAATGTTCGTACATCACCCACAATTGGCAGGCTGGACTTCTAGTATGTTTGCAATGGTCTGACTTAATAGGTGGCTTATGTGTCAGATTGAAATGTACTCAGGGGGAAGTGCTGGGGAAACCCCAAATCCCTCTGTCCACTGAAGCAGGAGTTCCACGAGATGCCAGAGGGACACCAACCCAAGCAGAGAGGTCAAACATATTCAGTCACCATATGCAGCAAGTTTCCAGATGCAGCAAGCAGTACATGGAACATCCTTATACTAAAAAACAGGATTTGTTGTTGAGCAGAAATTCAAATGTAACCGGGCATTCTATATTTTATCTGGCAACCCTAACCAGATAGGTTTTAAAAATACAACATTCAAATGTAAGTCCCAAATTGAAAGCCACAAAGGTAGATGCTCCAAGTTGTTGTTTTGAAACCAAACTGCTTCTCACATGGGCAACTCTATGTAACGTGCTTCAGGGTGATTCTTGACAGGAAATTAATTATATACTCAAGGTGAAAGAGTTTCCAAAGTGACATAAGAATCCATTAAGAAACTTAAATTTCAGGTTTGCCTCTCAGTTCAATCAAAGAGCGCCTCTCACGTATAGAGCAGCCCCTCTAGTCTCCCTGTCTCACCCCTGCTTCTTGGAGCCCATGTCTTTATAGCCGCTTGCCCTCTACACTCTGCACCCCTCATTCAATGCTCAAAACACCATCATACTTTTACTATGCAACCAGGACCATTCTTCCTAAGGTATATGATGACTAAATACACTAGATACTCATTATTTGTGGTAGTTAACGTTCCATGAGGTCACCGTGAATACTGAATTAGCATATACTGAATCACTGCCCCGGTGGGGAATACAGAGTTCGGTTTCTGCAAGCCTCTGGGCACATTTTCAAGCATCAGTAAATACATAACCTTCTTTTATGTGTGTTTCTGTTTAAAGGCATATTATTTACTATATATGGTTTATTCATTAACACTGAACTTATGGCCAACAGCATTATAACTCGTGCCTGAATGAAACATCCACACACATATTTTCACTGTAAGGCACATCACAGCCTTCCTGCACTTAAGGAATACCACACAGCACTTCAGCACTAGACTTGGGGCTGTTTTAAAATCACCAACAAAAAGCACCAAAAAATGCGAAAATCATGGCACTAAATAGATTGAAAATGACACTCGTTACAAGTGACCATCGACTCCGCCAAGCTGGGCGTCGGTCCTGGGAGCAGCCCCAGAATCCCACATGTCCAGCTCCAGCTTCTCCAGTTCCAGAGCTCCCGGTCCACCCCAAACGTTCCTGGAGCCCAGGCCACTGGCCCTGCGACTTCCCCTACTTCACGTTCTATTAACCGGAGCAAACGAAAGAAATGGATAAAGCTCAAGAAAAGGGACACAGGCAATCACAGGTAAGAATATGAGCGACAGCTACTGAGCTGTGCCCAGCTCTGTGCTAAGGGCTTCCCTCCATCTCCTCCTCTAATCCTCAGTCCAGCCTCGTGGTGGATACAGAAAAGTGAGAAGTTACATACTTTGTCCAAGGTCACCATCGATAGTTGAGTATCAGACAGATTCCAAATTATGTTTGTCTGATTCCAAAGCCTTGCTCCAGATCAGAGCTTAGCAAACTACAGCCTGTGGACCAAACCCATCCATCTATGTACCATCTACGCTGCTTTTGAGCTGCAAGGGCAGAGATGAGTGGCTACAACAGAGCACTCATGGCCCGCAGAGCCTAAATATTTACTGTCCATCTCTTCACAGGAAAAGCTTGCTGATCTCTGCTCTAGATCACTCTGAGATGCTGCCTCTTGGTGAGAAAAGCGTAAAGAAATGACGCTGCGGGTGAGTTCAATAGGCTGTAACTAATCCCCACGTAGGTATCAGTCTCCCTGTTTACAAACGAGGAAACTGAGATGCAGTCATTCAAGTATGGTCCGAGGCTCCAACTCCTCAGTGGCAGGCCTGGGATTTGAGATCACATAGAACTTCCTCCGAAGTTAACCCTCAGGCCACCAAGATCTAGAGATGAGGCCAAGGCCTGCGTGTTTGGGGCCCTGAGACTTTCACTTCTGCTTTATCTTCATGCATTCGTGACAGATCTACAACGCAGGGCAGAGAGACCAATCTCTGCCTTGTACATTAATTGTTCCTAAAAGAATGCCACAATTCACAAATGCTGATTTTGATTAAAATAATCAAGATGATTTCCTACTTCCAAAATACTGACAAAATAGCTTTTTTATCTATGTAGACAAAAAAGTAAGCGAGGATTATTTAAATCAAGATTATGTACAACATGCATCCTAATTACTACACGATTACCTAGCTAAAAAGTGGATATTAGTGAATGTTGTTTTCGGCTGGCAGTCAAATCCAAATTAAGAGCATTCTAGGCTGATCTGGATCACAGATAAAATTAAATTAATGTGACTCCAAGCCAGCTCTCTATTTATAAGCAAAGCTCAACTACAAAGAGAAAAGAAACATTTTCAGATGCAAAAATATGCCTCTGAACACAAGCCAAACATGGATTTTTAATTAAAGCACCAAGGTTTTTTTTTTTCCTACCAATTGTTCCTTTTGGGTATTTCTAGATATGTCAGGGCTAGCCTGGAAATTGGGCCTGGGATTCTGAGGACAGCTGAAGGTCGGAAAGCAATGAGGATGGATTTTCCCAAAGTTCAACCAAAGGAGTCATATGAGATGGGAGTCTGAGCTCCCACCTTCAAAAAACTCCCTGTGTTCCAAGATGAAAGAACTCCAGGAGGAAAAGAGAAAGAAGACTTTTATTTTGAGACAAGTTATCTGACTTCCAGCTTCGTCTTATTCCTCCAACCATGCCCCGGAGTGAACAGGAGAAAGAAATGATAGCCTGGCCCAATGTTCCTCTGACCCAAGAAGACCGACACCTCACAGGTCCCCGGCGTTGCTCTCCACTCTGCCTCTCATATGGATGATGGCACGGATTTCTCGGCACAAGGCAAATGGGTAACAGGAAACTGGTACCCCATTAGCAGTGCGACCGTGCCCTATGGTCCGTCCTGAGGCTCCCATCTGTAATTTGACAGAGTTTTATGACCACCTGCCATGATAGAGCAAGACCCAGCACTGGATTTGAAGACAACCAGATCTGTGCCCTGGTCTCAGTTTCCACATCTGTCGAATGGGCACATCTATCTCACAGCATGGTGGCCTGGGTGAGAGGGGCTGGCAGGGAGCAGGCTGTCAGTCCATAGTGGTTCAATACAAGACACACTCTCAGAGCATCAGAATTGGAAGAGCCTTTTGAAGGCTGTCTGGCCAAACCCCTCTTTTTCTAGTTAAGGAAACTGGCTTGGGAACCAACGTCACCCCTGGTGGGATGGGAACAGAACTCAGGCTGCCTGACTCCCAGCTGCCGATCCTTCCTGCCCATCTCACCTCCTTCTCCTTTGATTGACGCTCACTGAGTCCAGTTGTCACTTCAAGTCTAGACAGGCCTGCGGGGCTTCCTGATCCCTTACAATCACATCTATCCCACAGGCTGCCCGAGCCCCTGCTCCCTTATTCGGGAGTTTAACAAATATTTATCGAGCACCCTTGGGCCCTCATTCAGAAATGTATGCTGGCAAAGAGTAAACCACCACCAGACTAGTTCAGCCAAGGAAGAAAACAGCTCCCATGCCGATGGTGACCTCAATGTGTGACGGGACACATTATGAGCCCCATCTTTAGAGGAAGAGAGTGAGATTTAGAGAGATCAAATCTCCCGCTGACTCTACTGCCCTGTCGCTGGATGTTGGCTATCTTTGGTTATTCCCATCGCTGTCTCTTCCATTACCCCAGCTCCCGATCCTCCCCCACCACGACTTCTGGCTGAGTTGTCCCCTGCCCGCCCCAGTTGAAAGGGGCCTCCTTCTCCTCTGACTCAGGGCACCTGTCCCTCTGTCCCTATTTGGTCTTCCAGCCCCTGCGCACAGTGATTTGGGGGCTGGTGCCTCACAGGCTCCTCTGATGATTGCATTACATGACCTTTCACCTGGGAGTGAAATGCCCAGCACCCCTTCCACCTCCCACCCTCCCCGCCAAGGGCAGGAGGGGGTTCTCATTCCCTTGCCATGCACAAGGAATGCCCTTCTTGGCTCCCAGCACCCCAAGGTCCCAAGACCCCAGCAGTGAGGGAGATTTATCCCCCACCCATTCACGTGCACCCCCAGGACAGGCCTGTGAACTTCTCTGGAGGACCACACTGGGCTCTCCCTGCTCTGAGAATGTCTGGAAAGCTTTTGCCCCAGGACTTGGGCAGAGATAATTCAAGGGCATTGTTGCTGGGATGCCAGGGAAGAGACCCCTCTTGAGGAGCCCTCAGCCCAGCCTGAGCCACCTCCCCAGCCTCAGTCTTGCTTGACCTTCCAGAATTACTGGAAGGAATTCCTTAATGTAATAATAATAATAATTTTCTACATTCCTTAATCGCATGGCCTTGTCGCATGGCTTGAGCACCCAAATCTGGCACTGGGCCCTGGAGGTGACAAAGAGACCTCTCTCTCCCCAACTTGGCTGCCTGTGTCCACCCCCTCTGATGGGGCCTTGACCCAGATAAACCAGACAAACCAAAGGCAGCCAGCTCGTCGGGAGCAGCTCTGACAGTTAACACGTTCTTCTCCACGAGGCAGATCTGCACAGCAGAGGAAGCCAGCCACCCCCGAGTTCCAGCCCCAGCTCACTGCCCCCGCCCCCAAAACAGTCCTTTCAGCTCTTGTTCCTGCCATCTCTATGCTTCATCGTGAGCAAGGGATCACCCTTTCTGTGTGATCTTGGACAAGCCATAACCTCTAAAGCTCTGTTTGTGCATCTGTAAAATGGAGACAATAATCCCACACCACATACTCCCCGGGACTGTTCGGGAGATCACACGTAGTTGTGCGTGTAAGGATGGTGACGGTGATGACGATGGTGATGACAGTGATAATGACAATGTTTTTGATACCACGTGCAGCTATGGGTATGTCCATACAATTGATATAAGACCTAAGAAGGGGGCAGTCACAGGACTGGTTCCTTGGCTCAACAATGGACCCTGTGCTTCTGGGATGAAGGTCCTTGGAAAGCCAGAAAGGGCATTCTTGATATAGGAGCCGTGGGGAAAATAGGAAAAGTAATGAGACTTTGTTTTGGACCCCCAGCTGGTGAAGCAAGGCCTTCCCGCTCCATAGGGTTGGGGAAGGGCCCAATGTGTGCTGAATAAATGGAAGTTGTTTATACTGGGGGCAGAGTGAACCTCTTAGTTTGCTCTGGAAGCTGCCTGTGGGCTCAGTTTGGCCCCTAGGGTTGAGGGAGAACCTCATGGGGTTACAGGGCTACCAGGAACCCTGCCCCTCAAGGCTTGCCATGCTCCCTGGATGTCATCGGGGCCAATCTCAGGCCTGCCTCACCTACTCTGAGTGGGGATTCTTGCCAGGTTCTGCCTTTGGGGCATGTGCTCTGATGGGCCTTCTGAATGTTCTCTGGCCTGAGGCTTGGGGCCATGTCTGCTGGGCTGTGAGGCGGTGTGGGGGGGCAGCTCATGCTGTGGGTGGAACCCAGCAATCCATAATTTTCAAGAGCTCTCCAAACACACACCCATGAAATATCGGGAAACACCATTCTGAACTATGACCTGCCACCTAATCTAAGTGTGCTCTGTCCTGTGGCCATCCTAAATTTCCTGTGCTCCTTTATTATTCCATAATGTCTCTGATCTCCAGTGTTTCCACATAATGGTTCCTCTGCTACCCAAAACATCCATTGCTTCTCTGACCAGGAAGTCTTCCTTGACACCCACCCCCATCCCTATCAAAGTGCATTTAGGGCCCTTCCTGGGTGCTCCCCTAAGGATCTAAGGACTGATCACCTTAGACTGTAATTGCCCGTTGGCTTGTAGGTCACCGCTTCCAGAAAGTGAGCTCCATGAGGAGTGAAAGCACCACTGTAGGTCCAAACACCTGGCATTGCATCTGGCTTATAGTAGCAATCTCTACAGACTGAGTATATGAGGAAATTTGTCTTAGTAACCCCCCAACACCCAATACAGATCATGGCTCTACCTTCTGAGACCACACATCTCTCCCAGAGACAGAGGTTGTGCATGGCTGGCCACTCAAGGAAGTGGATATGTTTGGGGTTCTTCTCAATGGACGCTTCCATCTAAAACCAAGAGACCAGTGGGTAAGAAGGACTCCTTCCATTCTGGTCACTGTGGGACAGTCCCCTAGCTTGGCCTCACACCTTTGGTCTTTCTAGGTTGTAAGAAGACTAAAGATCTGGCCTTCCAGCCTCTAGTGCATGAGATTTTAATTTGCTGAGGGCAGGCTTGAAAAACAGTGTGAATTCCCTTCCTTCAGTGCTCGGAGAATCAAGAGAGAAAACGTTTTCAATCTTGACAACTTCATCCCTTGGGCTGGTGATAGTATATGCAGACTTCTTTGCCAGTTCATCTGGAATCAGGCTCTTTCAAGCATCAAACCAGACCAGAAAGCTATAAAATGAATACAGATCTCTGAATGACAAATTGGCAGGCAATCTTTTTCCAACACAACATCCAAGGACAGGGTTGGCTTTTGTGAGCGCGTAGTGGGGAGAGTTTGTGGTTGCTATTAATTTGAGGGTTTTGCTTTTGTTTGTTTGTTTGCTTGCTTGCTTGCTTATTTGGGGGCTTAGTTTGTTCGCTTATTGTTTTTCACTTTTCATTTTTTCCAATCACCTTTGTGAAAAAAAGCCTTGTTCTGTCATCTCCTGTCTGCAAGAACAGGCACAGCTTCTATATTTGAAGTTGGAAGACATAACGGAAATCTAGCACTTGAAAAACCTGAGTGACTTAGGCAAAGAACGGCCATTCCCATTTGTGAAAAATCTGTGGTTAGCCCAAACTTTTCAACAAGACATTACTGATTGTGAACTAAAGTCATTATACCCAAACTTATAAGCCACTGGACAAGGACTTAAAAATGAGAGACATTTCATAGGTTTTCCTCAGCCCCACCTTTCACAGCTGCCATCCACCAACAACTTTAAGAACAAACTTAACTTTTCTAAACAAAAATAATTTCATCATTTTGTGTGGCATTAACACCCCGCTACTTCGATATGTTATCTGTATTTTTCTTGTTGACATCCAACCAATTCAGAGCTAAAAATCCATCCTCCGGTTTTTCTGTGGGTCGTAAATCATAGAAAGGTTATATTTTATGAAAGCTGAAGCTGAGAAGTAAACAGCATATTTATATCCAAAGAGTTTCATCCATTAAGCAGCAGTGACAGGGCCCTGTGGGCCAGAATCTAGTTTTCTTACTTAAAAAGCTTAGTTCTTTTGTAGACTCCTGCAGGGACCTATAACAGTTGGAATTGGGTTTTTTATGCCTGTGAGGCCACCGAATGAATGTTACACTTTTCCATTATTTTCTTTTTTCTTCTGAGAAAACTAGGCTACCCGCTTATTGCCTAAAACCTACACCCCATGATCGTACTGTCGTAAAACCTGTCTTCTGCTCTTTCCTCCCACATCTTACCAACATCCCCAAACCTTGTTTAGACTTAGTGTCTTACAAGGTTATGCTGCATTTACTGAGATGTGGGAAGGCTCCCTGCGAATGATTTAAGCTGATGGGTGGCATACCTGTATAAAACTTCAGCCCAAGGGGTACCTGACAGCTTTGACCTCCTCTACCTTACAAAAAATAAAAATAAAAAAGCTTAAATCTTAATATCTCCCTTGTTCATGCTTGCAAATGCCTTAAAGTCTCCATCACGAGGTGGCTGAAATAAAAAGGCATTAAGTCTGGATCTTGCATTTCATATTACTGCCCACTATTAAAACGTTAGTATGACTGCCCCTTGGGCTATTAAAAGATGATGTATGTGTCCTGTCCGCAAATGGTGTAATTTGTGGTCATGAATCCAGATCTAGATCTATGCAGATAAGGATGTAGATTTCACACCACTATTACATCAGGCAAGTAAGTATAGGTTCAGAGTCAGCAGAGTGATCACCCTGAAACTAGCCAAATAATCACTGACAATTAAGAAAATGAAGTATCTGAGTCTCAGTGCTCTTTTAGCCACTTCGCACATATATTTGTTCTTTTGATGTCCTGTGTGAATAGGGGTGCTTTATCTGACTGCTGATGGGCTAAACAATGTGTCTGAGTTGTAATATAGAACTCAATTTGCTGGGACTGTCATCTGAAAGGCCTGGACAATTTATCGAACACTGCAGATGAAAGAAGGAGAGGGAAAAAAAAATTTTAAACTGACCACTTCTAAAATGAAGAAAATAGGACAGTAAAGGGTATTGTAACATACTTTAATCTTCCTTAATGTAGAAAAATATGAAATGCCATTAAATCTTCCTTTGAAATGGATGTTGTCGCATGGCTTGAGTACCCAAATCTAGTTAATGAATCTATTTTTAAGGCAAATAAACAGGAAAGAAGCGGTGAAGGAGTGATCTGTGCATTATACAACTAATTCAGAAGATGAAAGGAAGAAAAATTAAAGTTAAATTCACATAAATATTAGAGGTAAGGAGAATGGTTGCAGGTGTAAAAAGGGAAACCTGCATTTCCCTTTGGCTGGTGTTGGAAACAAGCAGACACTTTCTTCTCAAGGGCAAAGTCGGGAAAGATGAAAGTGTTTCAGAGGGCCCAATAATTAACATTTTAAAAGGTTTTCTTAATAAAAAATGATCCAACAATAATAGCAATTTAATCATTTCATTTGAAAAATTAAATTGATTGCAAGCGTTCATTTGTGAGGAAGTGGCATTTACAGAATTTGGATGACCTTATCCAATCAGCTCTCCCCTTTAATCACTTTAAATGGAGCCAATATACAAAAAAAAGCTGGAAGCAGTCGAGATTCAAAGGGCAGTAATCTGGGGAGATTAACAGTCCTCCACAAAGGGCCCACACCAATCTATTTACCCTTCCTTCTTTGTTGCAGCCAGAACATTACTAATGGAACTCAGACCATGTGACTAAGAGCCTGCTGGGGAGATGGGCTATACTGGGGAGTCTCACCGGTGTCCACATCCACCACCCATGTGGCAAAATGGCCTCGGGGGCACATATCTTCTCCTTAAAATAAAGAAACTTTTAGCAAGTTAACACAGTGCAGAGGATTAATCTTGGGCAACCTTAAATTATGAAGGATGCCAAGGCTTAATACCTAGTAACTTTTAAAGCATTATAAATGACACTTTGTCCCAAGAGCAGAGTATATAAAACATTTTCCACAGACATTTTTTAATGTGATCTTCACATTGGAGCCCCTTTTCTTGTAAGAAACAGATACCCACTCTCTCCTTTCTCTGCTTTGGATGTCACGCGGGCAAACAGGGACATCCCCACCGCCAGACTCCACACATTGAAGCAAACAGTGGGGAGCAACTCATCTCTCAGCATCCCAGCTCCATATTCTTAGAACCTGAAGGCCCAGCTTGTGTCTAATGTCCACTTTGGTCCAATTTATAGTCAGGGAACAGATCACATCACATAAATGTGGCTGCAAGGACATGTGGGAGATGGGGGCAATCCTCAGAGAAGGGGAGAAGAGCCTGGAAGACACCTCAAAGGTACCTTTTGCCCAGAGCAGGGGAACATAAAAATTAAGAGCATGAACTCGGATACCAGAGTGCCCAGCCGTGTGACCCTGAGCAAGGGTCTTAACCCCTGCGCACCTCTGCTTCCTCACCAGTAAACTGGGGTGGTAAAGTCACCTGTCTCCTAGGGAGGGTTAATGTGGGGATTAAATGAGTTAATAGAACACTTTTCGAACCATGCCTGGCAGATAGTATAGGGGACGTATCCTTTATAACTGTTGACTATTATCACTGTTATCTTTGTTTGCCCCATTTCTTTACATGAGGAAACTGAACTTCAGGAAGGTTGCATGCCAGGCTCACAGTCGTAAGGGGCGGCCTCTGACATCAGTCTTCAAACTACTGCTCTGCTTATGCCCCATCAGGGCTGGACTGCATGCACAGACACTCTGGCAGGCTAATGTTTTACACCATTCGTTCATTCCTCAACAACTATGCCCTGAGTGCCGTCCCAGCTAGGGAGAGAAGGGGGGCCACGGGGTAGCGTCCCGCCATGCGCTGGACTAGCCCACTCATCAAAACCAAGGCCTTGGGCTTAGCCAGACCCACCCTCCCAGAAAGCCCGTTAGCTCTGGTCACTCGGGCTCTTGGTGCCAAGAGCACCAAGATAAAAGAAAACAGCCTCTTGGTGCCAAGATGACCAACAATTTTGGACTGGGCTTTGGTCAGCCCAACCTTACAACGCACTCTGTTGTCCAGAGAGCCGTGGACAGGGGCAGGATACCCCAAGTTTTGCTCTAGCCTGGGGCTCTTCTGGGTGCTCAGAGGGTCTTCCAATATTTAACTCAAACTAATCTTTTACTGTACATTGTTTTCTTTTATCATAATCATGTGCCTTCCAAAACAGAACACAGTGGAGACACTCTAGTTGCCACAACTAGAGAAAGCCCTCGCACAGAAACGAAGACCCAACACAGGCATAAATAAATAAATTAAATAAATAAATAAATAATTTTTTAACAAACTTAAAAAAAAGAACCATAAAACTGTTGCGAATCTGAGTTTATGAGTTACCTTTGCAACCTATAGCAGCCTCAGCTCCAATTCACGTTAGATTATTTTTTTAATACAGTGAATAAATTTTGCTTGCAAATGATAAAAAATGGCTTACCTTGAGATTTAAGGATACTCATCAATTAAACAGCAATAAAGGAGAAAATTTATTCTGAGATGTGCTCAAAAACAAGCTGCAACCCTGGTTAATGCATTGGAGTGGCAAGTGGGGGGTCACTCTTCATCACGGTGCGCGGGCCTCTCACTATCGCCGCCTTTCTTGTTGCGGAGCACAGGCTCCAGACGTGCAGGCTCAGTAATTGTGGCTCACGGGCCTAGTTGCTCCGCGGCATGTGGGATCTTTCCAGACCAGGGCTCGAACCCGTGTCCCCTGCATTGGCAGGCAGATTCTCAACCACTGCGCCACCAGGGAAGCCCTATGGTTCTTATTGATTGATTTTTAAATATTGTTCATTTGAACTTCTAAAATAAATTTAAACAGTCCTTTTACTCTGTTACATATGTTAGCTTTCCCAATAAAATTATATTTGAAAAAAGACTGAAAGTCTCCTAACAAATCTCTAACAACAATAATGTTGGGGGATAAGTATGTCCCAAACAGTGCATAGAATTTTTTTAGTATTTTTTTTTTTTTACCATTTTTAGTAATTTTAGTATTGGTTGTTTATCTGAAATTCACATTTATCTGGCCATTCTATATTTTACCTGGCATCTCTACCCCAAATCCAAACCAACTGACTCACTATATTGGGGTATTTTTGGTTCAGTTTGGTTTGATTTGGTTGGGTTTTGTTAATGCTGGTTTAGGTTTTGTTTTTCATTGGCTTCCCTGCCAAATCTCTTACCCTGGGCAGTCCTCAGTTTTCTCACATGAATGAGACAAGTAACAGCCATCATTCTACCCACCTTGCAAAGGGCGAAGACATCAGAGGATGACAAGAGGGAAGAATCCTGAAAGTGGAGCCACCAAGAGGTGACTCTCTGAACAAAGGCAAAATGGGGAGAGCGGTGGGTTTCTTGGGGGTGGCCTTTCCCCTTCTTTGATGGGAACACTGGGACACTACCCCTCTGTTTAAAAGACTATGCCGGTGCTCGCTTCGGCAGCACATGTACTAAAATTGGAACAATACAGAGAAGATTAGCATGGCCCCTGTGCAAAGAGGACACACATATTCACGAATTCACATATTCATTTTTTTAAGGTTACCAAAGTGGGGGGCGGGGAGAGGGATAAATTAGGAGTGTGGGATTAACACATACACACTACTATGTATAAAATAGATAAGCAACAAGGACCTACTGCATAGCACAGAGAACTATACTCAATATTTTGTAATAACCTATAAGGGAAAAGCATCGGAAAAAGAATAGATATGGGCTTCCCTGGTGGCGCAGTGGTTAAGAATCTGCCTGCCAATGCAGGGGACACGGGTTCGAGCCCTGGTCTGGGAAGATCCCACATGCCGCGGAGCGACTGGGCCCATGAGCCACAACTACTGAGCCTGCGCGTCTGGAGCCTGTGCTCCGCAACAAGAGAGGCCGTGATAGTGAGAGGCCCACGCACCGCGATGAAGAGTGGCCCCCGCTTGCCACAGCTAGAGAAAGCCCTCGCACAGAAACGAAGACCCAACACAGCCAAAAATAAATAAATAAATAAATAAATAAATAAACTCCAATCTCTTTAAAAAAAAAAAAAGAATAGATATAGAGAGATTTAGATAGATATGTATAGATATGTATAACTGAATCACTTTGCTGTATACCTGAAACTAACGCAACATTGTAAATCAACTATACTTCAATTAAAAAAAAAAAAAAAGACTATGCCGTAGGTACACAGACAATGAATTAAACACTCAATATGCAAACAGCTCCAGTAAGTTAAAGAGAAAGCTGACAGCCCCCAGTAGAAAAATGATGGGACATGCCCTGCAATGCAGCAGGCTCCAGCGCCTACTAACTGTGCATCTCAGGAAGGATCCTCAACCTCGCCAAGCCTCATACAGACCATAGGGTCTATGAATGGGGTTAAAATGAAGATTAAATGAAATAATACATCCCATAAAACATTCGGTGCTGGCGCTGTTCCCTCAGTTAATGAAAGCTGTACTTAATCATCTCAAGAGAAAAAAACACATATAAATAGGCAAAAAAACAAAGAGAAAAATTCTACTTTACTAGAAATAAAGTAAATTGAAATTAAAATAACAGTGAGGTATCATACTGTACTTATGAAATTGGCAAAGATTTTAAGGATTTTAATAACATTATTTAAAGGAGCAAAAAAATGTTCATAAATATTCAACAAATGAAGAATGATTAAATGAATAGTAAGAGAATAAACATATAGAGAATGGTTAAATAAACAATGAAATTTTTAAACAAATAAGGAAATGGTTGAACAAATTATGAAATTCTTTATGCTGTACATTATAATAATGACCATATAGTATTTTTGTGACAAGAAAAAAATTACTGGTTAAAGAAAACGGATACTGAAATACTAGGAAGTGAGTGTGGGTTAGAAAGAGATAACAGAATGCTCATTGTATGTGTGTATAACCATCTTTTTCCTCCCCCCTCTCCCCTCCTCTTCCTCTTCTGTCTCTGTGTCTCCCTGTCACTGTCTCTCTCTCTCTCCCTCCCTCCCTCCCTCCTTCCCAGGAAGAGCAGTGACCCCCAGTTTCCTACAATGCACTGCCTTCGGTGAGTGTCCTACAAAAGCCCTGACTGAGGCGGAGTACAGTTACGGACTCTTGACATTCTATCTTGAAGCATCCCACATTGAACATCTTGGGGCCACTCTTCCCATTAGAACTGCTCCTCCTCCAGCCCCTTGTAGACAACCACCATTCATCCCAAGAGCTAGGGGCCGCCCCGAGAAAAGGAGGACCTGGCCTAATTGTAGACACACCAAGAGGGTTCACGTTGGACCCTCCCAGGCCATTTTCTCTAATCCTACACCAACATCCAGTGACTGCATTCTGCATTCATTCTCCAAAACAAGATGTAACAAGCACCAAACTTTCAGGTCCACTCAGGGAGCCCTCAGTCTGAGGGAGACACTGACCCTAAGTTACAGTACCCCAAGATGCAATAAGACTGCTGTTGTAATGGTAAGGTACACGTAAGACAATGAGCACCAGGGGAATAAGAACAGGGGTTTGGGAGTCTGGGATGGCTTCACAGGGGGAAAGTGCGGGAGCCACTGGAATCTTTGAAGCAGGGAAGAATATTCCAGACCAAGAGAACCGCATACTCAAAGCCACCAAACTCGAGACCATGGCAGATCAGGGACCCTACGGGTGTTTAACGTGGGGTGGGGTAGAGGCGGTTGGACCAGGCCGAGCAGAGCCCTGAATGCTCAGTAAGGGGCACCTGTTTCATCCCGGTCATGCTATATAATGGACGGACAGGCAGAGATTGGCCAGGATCAGCTCCTCGTGGACACTCGATCGCGTGTCCCCTCCCCTGCCTCTCTGTGCTCAGGGAGAAGTCTGCCTCAAAGCCCCAGTTTTCAGATGGTCACGGCAGAGGGTTTGTTCAAACACCAGGACAAGGAGGTTTCCGAGTAACAGGCATCACTTCGGCCACCACGACAGCCATCCTTCCCAAACGCAGGCCCATAGGACCCTCACCCCCTTCTCTAGACCTGCCTGGAGCGCCCAGCCTTGGCCCCAGAGGAGATGTTGTCTAGACAGTGGCTGAAGGCCATGTCCCTGTTCTCACCAGGCCAAACCAGCAGCCCAGGGGCTCTGGTGAACTGGGAGTGGCCTCTCTCCCCAATCCTGATCTCAGGTGGCAGCTGGGGGAGGCCTGGACACAGTCTGTCCTCCGCCCAGGACGAGGCATGTCTCCAGCCACGTACGGCAACTCCGAGAAAACAAAACAAAGCACCACCATTAACTCCTTGCCTGCACTGGCCCTGCTTTCTTTAAATCCAGTTGCAATCTTAGAAGCCCGACATCGCCTGAAACAAAAGCCTCACTGATGCCTGGAAGATGGCTTTGGTGAAAGTAGAGCTTATTTCAGAAAATCAAAGCAAAGAAAAATATTGAATACAATTCAGACGCATAATGCATTATTATGGGCTTTTATGGATTTTATGTATAATTTCATGTAAAGTTAAGAGGCTGAAGCGATCTCTTACATTCAGCTGTATTATCAGCCCAGCTCCAAACAATGTTCCACATCTTATTATGTTCACAGTTGACACACTATCAGAGAAATGTGCAGCTGTCTTACTCTGCTATTCATTTCCTCATTACTATTTTATAAATATATGATTAACAGTTATTGCAGCTGCCTAATTCACATTTATTGCAAATGCAACCCCACAAATGAATGCTCAAAGCAAAGAGATGTGGTTTTAGAGTAATTTAAATTTTACAGTTCCATTTACCCTGCTTTTTAATTTACTGCATAATGACCCCATTAGAATAAAGCACATCTGGAAGTTCTTTGGGGAACATTTAATTTTCTGTGGCTTCAGTACTAACAGAACTTGTACCATAAAGCCCACAGATGCCTTGAAGACTGTACAAATTTCCACATTTTATGCCAAGATGCCGGTTAATTGTACAGACGAGACAACTACAGCAAAGAGTGAAGATACGCTTCCCCGTGCTAAGGAGTGAAGACACCGAACCGGGATCCCACTCTTTGCAAAGTTTGCACCTCAAAACCCTGAAACCACCTGCCTGCTTTCTGATGTCCATTTAGCTCTGTTCCTTTTCAGGAAAGAGGCCACCTCGGGCCATGAGATCCCCTGGAGCTTCTCTTGCTTTTCCCACACAACTTTGTCCCAAACCCTATTTGGCCCTCACCGCGTGTAAGGGAAAGCAAGGTAGTTTGCAGAGCTCCAGAAGCCACGAGAGGCTGGTGCACGAGCTGGGCTCAGCCTAGCCCTCATCTGCTCACGAGGAGGCTACAGAATGCGGCCAGATTCCAGCAGGCCACGTTAGCGGACTCATTCAGAGTATTCAAAATTGATTTGAATATTCAATACAGATCACTGCAGCAGAACTCATGTATGAGAAATGTGAATCCATTGCCATTGATTAGCTAATTTATGTTCTACAACTAATCGAAGCACAAATCTCATTAGCCACAGGTCAGTAAGGCTCAGAGAGAAAAAGATAATCATTTTGGTAGCCTAGTTGGCTGTAAAGACACAATTAGAAGCTGGCTGGTTTTCCAGGACTCTCTGCCCATCCTCCTGGCTCTCAGGCCAACTGTGAAGCGAAAGAAAGGTAGCTCTTCCCCACGGTTCACTGTGAAAGACATCTTCATACGTAACGATCCGAGGTGCTTCTTCCATCTCATCCAACAATAACAAACACGACTTTATTGCTTCTAGATGTACATAAAGCCCACAAGCTATTTAGTGCCACCACATGCGCTGGAAGCACAATGTTAATTATTACCTTTTCCATATTTGAAGCATTGGGTAAATATAAGGTTTCATGGCTGGGGTTGCGGGTGGGAGATGGCCAAGGCTTTCCATCTTCTGATGTTATATGCATTTTAAAAACCTCCCTTTGTGAAGCACAGGGAAGCCATGCATTATCAAATTAGGATTTGCAGTTTAAACCTCGAGCCCTGCTCAGTCAGTTTTGGGCAGAGATTTTTAACCAATCTTAAATATGGAAGATGACAGGAAAATGACCCATTGAGGAGAGAGCAGAATCCTGTTTTAACTTCACAGGAAGAAGCAAAATCCCTGATATTGATCAAATTAGGATGGCCAGCAGCAAGCTCCTCCTGCTAATCTCTGCTGGTGACGTCCACAGGATGGCATTTTTCAAAGGGACATGGTTTCAACAGTGTTGGTATAAACAGAAAAGCAAGACTCCTGGCGGACTAGCCTTCCGCTGGTCATGTAGCCCCTCTGTGTCTTTTGTCATAAAACACGATGGATCAAACTGGGGACCTTTGCTAAATGACCAGGAACAGAACCCAAAGTGAGGTTTTTCTGAAAAAGCAAATAAGAAAACAACACACCAAACTCCAGATGTTTTCACTGACCCATGATTTCCAGGTCACTGCAATGTCATACTGGGTCCATAAAAGGCATTACAGCTGGCCGGCCAATGAATCTTTTAGGAGTGTTAATCCATATTCTCTTGAAACAAAGGACCATCCACATTCCTTCAGGTCTACTACAGTGAGGAGCAGGGCATTTTTTAACACAGAGGGCTGGGAGAGGAAGAAACGGGCATCTCGTCTTCCCCCACTAGGACCTGGTACTAAACCGCCGGGCAAAGGGCCATCGCATATGCCCTAAAATTGAAAGAATACTCCACGTTTTCATTTTTTTATTTTACTTCCTTGAAAACTCTCTAGAACTATGGCCATTTTGATGGACTAGCTCCCTCCCACTCAAAGCCACTGTGTCCCCAAACCTGTAGAAAACAGAACATTCCAGTTGTTCTGACAGCACCATGTCCTTACGGACAGATTAACTGCCTTGAGGCTGAAGCTCACAGATGTTCCCCCGTCACAGCAGCTTTATTTTTTATGTTAAAGAGTTTAATAACAGGCTACACTGTACAACACTAACATCGGACATCAAGTGGGAAGAGAAACCCCAAGGGATCGTAGGTAGCCAAACCAGTTCCCCGCCCCCCAGGAATTGCAGGCTGTTCTCTTTCGTATGTGACCACACTTGAAGGGCACCAGTTTCCATGTGTAGCCCCCCGCCTTTCCCAGGATGTTGCCAAATGTGTTAGATCTTGGAAGGAGCCTGCAACCCCTTTCAGGCTCTACTCTCATGACAGCATCCCCTCTCCTCTCCCTCCAGCGTGAGCTCAGCCCCTCTGGTTACATTGCACAGTGGTCTCTTCACTCCCACCTTCCAGGGAGCCCACCAGTGACTGTAGCTGCAGCTACTCAAATCCTAGCCCTTCCATGCACTCTGTTGTTATTTCTGTTCTTAATTATGCAATACTTGACACACAAAAGAATATATGAAACACGTGTGCAAGTTATGAAGCAAAATAATAACATACACATCATAAAACCAGCACTCACCTGGAGAAACAGAACGTTACCAACGCTGGTAGTGTTATCTATTTGCTCCATCCCAGTTCATCCCCTTGCCTCTTCCAAAGGGTTAGCCAGGATCTTGAATTGTGTGCTTATCATTCCGTCACCTAAAGAATATTCTTTAGTGTTGATTGGTTTCTGAGTTTTATCAAAATGGTATTTTCCTCTGTGTGATCTTCTGCAGGTTGCTTGGTTCACTCAGCATCCCGTCTCTACGATTCACACAGGTTTTTGTGGGTAGCTGGAGCTCATTCATTTTCACATACGTATAATGTACATAGTCCATTTAACCATTCTCTTATCAATGGATATTAGGGTGGCTTCCAGTGTTTTGCTTTTACCCACAGCACTGCTATGAAGTCCTCAGAGCACATGTCCTGCTGCACACGAACAAGAGTTTCTCTGAGGTCTAGTATGTACCTAAGAGTGGGGTGCCGGGTTGCACATACTTAGCTATACAAGACAATGCCAATTTGTTTTCCAGAATGGTTTTCTAATTTACCCTCTCCAGCAATATGTAAGAGTTCCCATTCTCCACATCCTCACGAAGGCATGGTATTGTCAGACTTCTTCGATTTTGTCAACCTGGCGAGAGTAAAATGGTAAGTCTTTGTGGGGTTTGTGTTATGTGTCTAAATATAGCTATATCTTTATTATCTTAAGGTGATGAGGAATACTCAGGAAAAAAATCAAAGAAGAAAGAGAACTTCAGTAACTGATTATACGGAAAAAGCAGGACTGCTCACACCAGGTTACTGGTGATTTGATAATTTTTTTTCAAGCTTTATTGAGATATAATTGACATATAGCAAACATTGTATAGATTTAAGGTGTACAATGTGATGATTGGATTTTTGTATATATTGTGGAATGATCACAATAAGGTTAGTTAATACATCCATCACTTCACATAGTTTCTTTGTGGTTTTAATTTGCATTTTCCTAATTACAAATGAGGTTGAGCATCTTTTCATATGTAATTGGCCAATCCTTTTTACTATTTCCTAAAATGTCTGTATGAACAAGTCCTTTCCCCATGTTTCTATCACATTGTTTGTTTGTGTCTTATTATTTCCCATTTGTCTATACTCTGGATACTAATCTTTTGTTATTTATGCTGCAAATATCTTATCCAACTTTTTGTTGAAAGAATTTCTGAATTTTAATGTAGTCTAACTTATCAACCTTTTTGCATTTTGCTTAAGTAACCCTGTCCTACCTTGAGGTCATAAAAGGATCTCCTCTGTTTTCTTCTTAAAATGTTCAAGTGTTGCCTTTTAATTGAATCCATCACATTTCATCTATCTGGGATCGATTTTGTGTATGGTGTGAGGTAAGGACCCCATTTCACTTATCCCACGTGGTTCACCAGTGCTCCCAGCCCTTTTTACTGGGTTGTCTATGCTTCCCCCTCAACGGTCTGCAGTGTCATTTGTGCGTGATCTGCATCCAGGCTTTCTATTCAGTTCCGTTAGACATCTGTCTATTGTTGGGCCAGTACCACACAATCACAATGACTGTGGCTGTATAATATATCCTGATGTTTGATAGGGCAGTCACTCCCCACCCCCTTCATGCACACACAACTTTTATTTGGCTATTTTCAGTTTGGTCGACCCATTTTCCAGGAGCAAAAAGAAGAAGGAGGAGGAATAAAAGGAAAAGAAGAATGGTAGCTGATTTCTATGTGCCAACCTCTGTGCTAAGAGTCTGACATATATTATCCCATTTAAACCCAATAACTCTGCAAAATACTTATTTTTTTACCTTTATTTCATAAATAAGAAAAATGAGGGCTTCCCTGGTGGCGCAGTGTTTGGGAATCTGCCTGCCAACGCAGGGGACACAGGTTCGAGCCCTGGTCCGGGAAGATCCCACGTGCCGTGGAGCAACTAAGCCCGTGCACCACAACTACTGAGTCTGCGCTCTCAAGCCCGTGAGCCACAACTACTGAGGCCCGCGTGCCTAGAGCCCATGCTCCGCATCAAGAGAAGCCGCCGCAACAAGAAGCCTGCGCACCGCAACAAAGAGTAGCCCCCGCTCGCCGCAACTAGAGAGAGCCCGCGCGCAGCAACAAAGACCCAACTTAGCCAAAAATAAATAAATAAATTTATTAAAAAAAAAAAAAATGAGGTTCAGAATGGTTTAATGACTTGCCAAAGTTAAACACCAAATAAGCAGCAAAGATGCAAACCCTAACTCAATCTATTGGACTCTCAAGCCAGTGCTCTTTCAGTTCCACTGGGGAAGCTTAGATTCCCAGAATCGTGTTAAGAATCTCTGCTTTAGATGCCACCAGACTTGCACCTTTTCTCTGCCCTGCTTGGAAACTGTGGCTGGGTGTCTGAGGCTGGGCCTTCACCTGAGGGCTTCGTGAAGCTGACTTGGCTCCTCCGAAATCCTGCCTCTGACACAGATCCTCCCCAGAACGTGCTGTCAGCCTGGCGAATTGTCCTTTGTGGAGCATTTCTCTTTAATCGTGAAGCATTCTCTGCTCAGCCTGGATTGTGGAAGGGATAGGAGGAAGCAAAGGGGAAGCTATTCCAGAAGAGATTCAACCTTCCACCTACAGCTTTTGCCAAGAAACTCAAGAAAATGCCCCGCACTGTCCTTTTCAGATGAGAACAGCTGAGCTCTCCGTGCCCATAATAAACCCAACCGGCCTGGTAGAGTCACTGGCGTTAATTACGTGGTTGAGGTTAAATATATTTTATGGACAAAAGCAATGATAGACGGGTTCTTCGCACAAAAGATTTCAGCTCATTTGAGATTTAACCATTTTTAAATTTAATAATTTTTTTAAAAGCCATGATTGTAAAGGTCAGATCTAATTCCACTGCCTATTATGAGCAGCCAAACCCGAGGCTGCAGCTCGGAGCCAGCAGAAGATGACTCAGGACTGGCGGATGAGACAGCTGGACGAGGAAGGGACAGGCCTCCGCGTGCGACTGCGGGTTCGTGCAAAGATCTGCTGCATCAATTAGGGCCGGTCTCGTTTCCTGGCAGGTCTAATGGCAAATGTCTAATTTACTTTTCCAATTTTATCACAGTATTTTCCCTTTCAGTGTTCATCTACTGTCCTGATTTCCTTTGTCAACTGCCCTGCCTGTGTCTGTGAATTTATTTTTAAGCAGTGTTAAGAGGCCTTATGTTACATTTCAAAACCAATCCAAAATATAACAGGATACTGTCCGGGGCAGCAAGGCAGGATAGTGGGTACACACATGTTGACTTGCTGGCCACTGAGCCATTGGGGAAAGTCAGTCCAAGAGTCAGAAAGAGATACCAGGAGACTCAGCTATGAAACCCACCGCTCCAGGAGATCTTTCCGCAGCTCTTCTGGTTCTGTGCCCGGATCACATGGCTAGTTGGCACAGACCCATATCCTCACCCCTCTCCCGACACCTCATTGCGTTTACCTAGAGCCCCTGGTCACTGGGCCAGGTGAGGGATTTGCAGAGGAAGTGGGAGGGACCCTCACACCCCAGGACTCTGAATGCAAGCCGGGCCACAGTCCCGAGGGCCCCAACTCTGCGGTACCATGATCCATGCCTTGCCCAAAGTGGGCATTTGCACTGAAAGTGCAGCCTGGCTCTCTGTCCACTGAGCTGGGGGGGAGGCTCTAATAGGGGACATTTTGAAATAGTTCAGTCCAAGAAACTAAATTCTCCAAAAGCTCCCTTAAACAAAACTGTGTAAAACGAAATCCATTGAAATGTACCACCACCAAGGTCCTCTTTGGAATTGTTGCCAAACCTCCCTGCCTCTAGTCTTGCCCTGAGGTTGAGGGATTCATTCTCCACTGTGTAGCCAGATGACGTTTCTAAAACACCTATCTGATCACCTCCCTCTCCCCCGCCTCCCCTGCCATGAGGCTCCCCATGGCATTGGGGCAAAGCCCACCACCCTTAGCCTGGATCACATGTGGCTGCAGGATCCGGCCTCTGCTGCCGCTACCCTCTCCTCTGCGGTCCAGCCATGCTCAGTGCTCTCTCGCAGCACTGGATCTTAGCACAGGCTGAGCCCTCACCCTGGAACGCACTTCCTGCCCCCACCCCTAACAAAGCCCTGCCAACTACCTAGTGAACCCTTAGTAGACTAGACACCAAGCCCTCTACTAAGCACTTCAATGACATTACCTACTTTTGTTCTCCACGGCCCCAGGTAGATGTTTTAAAGGTAGAAAAACTGAGGCCCAGAGATGGTAGGTGATTTATCCACTGTACCACAGTCAAGGCCAGGCTGGGATGCTGAGATGCTGCAGGGCCTTCCTTATCCACCTTCCACCCCAGGAGATAGATGGAGATTGGGGTGTTCCTCTGTACCCCCATAGCCTTCTGTGCTGTGTTGTACTCTCCGATTGACCCCCAGAAAGCAGTCCCCCTGAAAGCATTTGTCTTTGTGTCCCCAGCTCCTGACCAATGCCTAGCACACCGACGGTGCTCAGTTAACATGTACCAAAAAAAAAAAAAAAAAAGGATGAACCATTGGGAGAGATACTTATTGGTAAATGGATTTGTTATATAACAGCCACAGAAGAATACTACGGAGCTGTGTGCTGTGTAGTTATTCTGGAGAATGCCGTGGGGACATAGCCACTCAGTACCCCAGTGATGGCTTGAGAATTGGAGGGTTGTCCTTGGCAAGTTTTGGTCCCCAGCCCCTCCTCTCGTGTCACCCAGCATGCTTCTTGGTTAGCTCTCAGTGCCATTAGCTGTATAATCAGGGCCCAAGTTTGAGTATTCTCTAGTAAACATATTATTAGAAAGATAAATCGGTTGCCTGATCCAATGTTTTTTGAGGCACATGCAGGTAAGTTACATTTATCCAGATGTTTAGCAGATCCGTGCCAAACCATTTAAAACGTAAAACAGATAATTTCCTTAAGCCTTATTTTCAGCTTCCCAAGGATCACTCCTTGGCAGCTGGCTGGGCAGATGAATGCTGGAGAAAAATTAAGGGCTGTCTGTATCTTTCAAATTGACATGAAGAGCAGTTGGGTTCTGCTAGAAACTAAGAATGACCACAAAATGTAATTATGATTGTAATGAGAATGGGTTAAGCTTAAACTATTTCTCATTTTCATTGCAGTCACTGCTACAAGATGGAGTGGAGATTAATGCCAGGCCATTTCCTGTGCTTGTTATACTCTTTGTCATTAGAATAAAACATCACCATTTGAGCATCTCATGGATACTGAGAAGGATGGGCAGGGAGGGGTGGCCACACTGAGCACCGGCCAACTCTCTGTGCTCTGGCGGGCTCCTCTGCGGTTGGCACAGGGAACAGGGTAGATTCGCTGTAGCCCAGAGCACCCACCCCATCTCACCATTCTGCAGCCCAGACTAAGACTCACAGCCTCATTCTCTTCAACTGCAGAATGGGGACAGTAGCACAGTTCTCCTTCCCAGGGCTGCTACAGCTCTCCACAAAGAAATGGCTTATGAAGGGCTTTGCAAACTGTAAAGTACTGTTCGCCTGCAAGGGAGGAAGATAACGCGGGTGCCGGCTTCTGAACTAAAAAGATCTGAGTTCATTTTCCAGATCAACAGCCCTGATTGTGTGAACTTGATCAAGACACTTGACACTGAGAGCCTCAGTCTCCTCATCTGTAAAATGAGGATAGACCATTCACCGCATTAGGGTCTTGTGAAAAGTAAAAGAGATGACGAATACCATGTGCCTGAAATGGGGTCTGACGTATATTTAGTGTCCCGTGAGTGGCGGCTTAATTGTGGGGGGTGGTCATTGCCAATGTCATCATCTTCATTGTTAGATGCAGACTCACTAATATCCTAAAACGGTACAATTAACAATGCTGAGGATTGTTCACTCAAGTCAGGAGTTTTGCATCACAGAGTTCTTTGTTTGACCAAAGTCTTACCTACAAGTCCCACCTGTGAAACAGGAGGGAGCAGAGCTGTTTTGGTTCAAGAGGAAGTGGGGGGCCCAGGGCCCATCATCCAACTGCTGTCCCCAGCAGCTCCTAAGGGTGCAGCTCTGGAGAGCCCAAGTACTAAGCGAATACATTTTTTGGTCTGGATCTTGCAGCCCGTACCTGCTGCCTGGCTCCCTGGAACTCCTCCTCATCCATTATGGGGCTCCTCCAGGGTCACCTCTATTTGACATCCCCAAGCAGAGTTAGTCCCTGTCCCTTGTGGGTTGAATTGGTATTTAGCAGCTGGGAAGGACCTTGGCAGCCACCCATTTTTGAAAAGTTGTATAGCAACCATTACCAACTCCAAAAGATTTTCATCACCCTGAAAAAAAACCTGTGCCCATTAGCTGTTACTCCCCATTCCCCTCCCCGCACCAGCACCTGCCAAGCATTAATCTACTTTCTACCTCTATGGATTTGCCTATTCTGGGCAGTTCATACAAATGACACAGGACCTGATCAGTAATACATGTCTAATAAATGGATGTAAGAACATAAGAGTAAGAATTTCAATTAAAAAACTATAAAGTTTTTAAAAAGATTTCCTCACCAAACATCAAGTGCTTTTTGATGTGATAAATTACGAATTACCAAGCACTCCCTATGAAGTATTCTTACCCCCAAAATGTTCATTAAACCTAACTTCTAGCTCACAGGAAATATAGGACATAAAGGTACAAGTGAAATGACACCACAAGGAAGCAAACAGACAAATTCAGAATGTAGAACATTCTAGAGGATAACTGATTGTTTTCTCCAATGGGTCAATAACTTGTGGAAAAAAGGTGTGTGAGTGAGACTATTCTAGAATAAAAGATACTTAAGAGGGACTTCCCTGGTGGCACAGTGGCTAAGAATCTGCCTGCCAGTGCAGGAGACACGGGTTCAATCCCTGGTCCAGGAAGATCCCACATGCTGCGGAGCAACTAAGCCCATGCACCACAACTACTGAGCCTGCGCTCTACAGCCTGCACGCCACAACTACTGAAGCCCACGTGCCCTAGGGCCCGCATGCCACAACTACTGAGCCCATGTGCTGCAACTACTGAAGCCCGTGCACCTAGAGCCTGTGCTCTGCAACAAGAGAAGCCATCGCAATGAGAAGCTCGCACACTGCAACCAAGAGTAGCCCCCGCTCGCCGCAACTAGAGAAAGCCCAAGCACAGCAAGGAAGACCCAATGCAGCCAAAAAAATAGACAAATAAAAGCTACTTAAGAGATAACTGGGAGATTCTATTGTTTGCTTTAAAATATACCCCCAGTCAACCCTTTCCCAAAGGCCCCTCTCTGTAGAAGGATTGCACTCCCAGCCCCTGGAGAGCAGGACGAGCAAAAGAGAGATGAGAATATGGGACATGAACACTTCCCAGATGCAGCTTGACAAGCCTTTGCATGTCACTCTCTTTTCCCAGAAATGGGCTATTCCTTCAAGCTGGGCCTGAGGATAAAGCACTGAAGCCAATCCATGACAGATGTGGAACGTGAGCCAAGAAAGAAACCTTTGTGGTTAGAAGTCATTGAGATTTGGGGGTCACTTGTTATGACAGCATAACATGTCCTAAGTTGACTAACATAACAACCCCTATCAGATATTAACATGAAATTGTAGTTATAAAAAAATGCCCATAGTTTGTAGAAATGCATATTTAAGATGGTAGGGATGAAATGTCCACACGGTAGGCAAAATTCTAAGCTAGCCCCCAAGATTCACACCCCCCTGCTGTACCCACTCTGAATAATGCCTTCCCCCTGAGTAGAGGCAAAACCTGTGAATATGATGGTATATCATTCCCGTGATGTGTTGCTAATTAGTTGACTTTGAGTTAATCAAAAGGAAAATTACCCTGGGTGGGCCTGACCTAATCAGGTGAGCCCTTAGCAGAGGGTAAAGTGTCAAAGAGATTCTCCTGCTGGCCTCAAAGGAGAAGCAAACAGCGATGTTGTGAGCTGCCTATGGGGAGGACTGCCTCTAGCAGCTGGGGACTTCAGTCCTACAACAGCAAGGGGCTGAATTCTGCCAACAGCTACATGGGGCTGAGGCCCCTGAGCCTCAGGTGAGACCCCAGCCCTAGCTGACATCGGGATTGCAGCTTTCGGAGACTGAGCAGAAGATCCAGCTAAGTTGTGCCCAGGTTCTCAAACCACGGAAACTGTGAGATAACAAATGTGTGTTGTTTAAGCAGCTAAATCTGTGGCAATTTGTTGCACAGCAATGGAAAAGGAACACAGTGTCTGTGATTTGCTTCAAAATAGTTCAGCAAAAAACATGGGAGACACAGGCAAAGCAAGCATGGCAAAACCTTGTTAATGCTTGAATCTGAGGGATGGGTAGATGATGTTCACTATACTATTCTGCCCAGTCTCATGAAGGTTTGAAATTTTTCACAATAAAAAATAGTAAAGGATGGGCTTCCCTAGTGGCACAGTGGTTAAGAATCCGCCTGCTGATGCAGGGGACATGTGTTCGAGCCCTGGTCCAGGAAGATCCCACATGCCGCGGAGCAACTAAGCCTGTGCGCCACAACTACTGAGCCTGCACTCTAGAGCCCGCGAGCCACAACTACTGAGCCCGCGAGCCTCAACTACTGAAGCCCTTGCGCCTAGAGCCCATGCTCCGCAACAAGAGAAGCCACCGCAATGAGAAGCCTGCACACCGCAAAGAAGAGTAGCCCGCACTCGCCGCAGCTAGAGAAAGGCCACGCGCAGCAACAAAGACCCAACGCAGCCATAAATAAATAAATAAATTTATTAAAAAAAAAAAAATAGTAAAGGATGCCAGAACGTCATCTCCCTTAGGTCAAGGGCCCTGACAGTTCTGTTCATCACTGTAACTCCAGCAACTAGCACCACGCCCGGCACATAGTAGGTGCTCCATAAATAGCTGTTAGATCAATCAATTGACGTATGGGTATGTTACAGTTTATGAACTCACAACATCTTTTTGCATTAACTCCCTTTTACAGATGCAAGAACTGAAGCTCAGGGAGTTTGTGACTCAAAGTTGTGTAATGAGTAATTGATGAGACTAGGATTCAGGTCTTCCAGTTCCTGACCAAAAACCCACTGGTCTCTCTTTGGAGTGTAATATCTGCCATCCAGGTTTTCTTTGGGATTTAAACAGCTGCTGTTTCATTCTGGTTTATCGGGAGAATTTACGCACACCTCCCCAGTCGTACTGAGACATCCGTTAGAAAACCCAGCCAGGCAGGTTAAATGTGAATTTCCTTTCTACTGTACCATTGTCTAACCTCCTTCCATGGATCAAAGTGAGTAAAAGGTTCTTCACTTACTGACATAAAACAAATTGAACAAATTATGTTACTTAACTGAGGAAGAACTAGTCGCCAGTGATTCTAGCCCAGCCTGAGCTGAGCTTTCTCTCCTTATTAACATTCACTTGCAAACGAGGTTTGGATTTTTTAATGGAATGTTGCGTTGACCTCATTAGCATATCTGGCTGCATCACATCGGTGGTCCTGTTCCCAGGCGCTGCTTCTAGGTAACCCAGCCGCCTCTGCCCGCTTCTCAGCAGCCTATGAATCACAATCATCACCAGGCCATGAATCAGAGCCGTAGGTGGAAGCCATTTCTAGCGATGATATCAGTAACTTCAGAGTGCACAGAGGGCTCAGAGTGAGCAAGAGCCTTCCTAGATGTTAAATAACTAGCACAGACTGCTGCACATTTCTTTTTCTTGAAAAATGCTGATCACAGAGAGCGGGAGTTTGAAGCTGTCACCCAGGGCCATTTTGGCTTCCACTGGCCGGACCTCTGGGGGATCCTGGGGGAGCCGTGTCTCTGAACACAAGTCGTGCACAGACACACATTGGTTGGTTATTGTTGGAAGGACTGCTATCTGCATGGAGCGTATGTGAAAAGCCCGATGCCCTCCTGGTGAGGCTGGAAGATGGGACAAGATCTTGCTGGGGACTCAATGGCCCCGGAGAGGGTTGCGCTCTGCCCTTCACCACTCTGTATCTGGGCCCCTTAATTCACCTCTCTAGATCTTATATTCTTATTTCTGCAAAGTGAGGATGACAATAATCATTCTTGTTAACCCTATTTCACAAATGGGGAAATTGAGGCTCACAGGGGAGGCCGTGATAAGGCCAAGCCTGGAGCCCAGATCTGCCCATCTCCAAAGCCCAGGATGTTTCTCTATGGAACACGAGGTCTCAGGAACATCCTGTCACTGGAGGAATGGATTTCTGCAGAGGAGTCAGGGAGCTAACAAATGACATTTGCAGTTCCCATCACTAACTTGCTCCCTCGGCCTCTCACAATGCTGCATGACCTGAGGAACAATCAAAGGAGAAGAACTTAAAAGCCACTTTAAATTTCAGAGCAATTCAATTTTGGGATATCACTCGTGAGGTGTAGCTTCTAGACGAAATTTCTAAATGACTAATACTCTTCTTTGTCCATTTCAGGGGAAAATGAATGTTTCTGCTCACATTTGACATCAATCGCCCAATCACATGTTGTCACATCATTACTCAGCTCTGTGACAAAGGCAGAGGAGAGAGTCCACGGCTGAAATTGTGCTGTTGGGCGAGGAACCAATTCAGGGACTCTGGCGATGATGGAATAGGGAACAAAATGAAATTTGGCTAAAGAAGCTCCATGTAATGGGTCATGTTGAAGAGGAAATGGAAATAAGAGGTTCATGCTTTATAAGGATGGCTATTCATTTCACGTCTAGTTTTTTAAATTCTATCTGTGTGTTAACTTGGTTCCAGGATGCCACTGGTGAGTCTGTCAGGGAAAGCGACTGGCCACGGGGCAGAAATGGTGAGGTGCCCATTACTGAAGTCCTAGGGCAGGCCAGGTCCACCACCTGCAACTTCAAAATCAGGCCTCCGCTCTTCTGGCTCACGTACCCACGAGGAATTATTTTTCTACTGCCAACAAAAAAGAAAGGAATCCTCTGAATCTAAACCAAGGCCAGTGTGTGGAAGTTGGTAACCAGAGCAAAACTGGAACTGCCAAGGCTCAGAGATACTTTTGAAATCTTCTCGTGACAGGAGAACAGGTAAGAGATTCCAAAGATCCCTGTGAGAGGTGTGGGGTCAGTGGTTTCTGTCGGCTTCTGTGTACACCATTTTGCTGTAAGTGGCTTATTTATATAGGCCCCATTTCTCCATCATGACCCAATTTTGCAATGATATGATTGGTGGGGCATGGGCAGCTTTGGCCAGGAGAGAGCAGGGGTATCACAGATATTAATATTCAGAGAAGAAAACAGTCAGGACTTCATTTCTTCTTCACTGTCGAAGGAAGAACGCGGAGAACCCAGGGCTTTGGGGCCCTCGACAAGCTCTTCATTCCTGCCCTCCGCCTGGAGCTGGTCTTCCAGAGGCAAGTGTGAAGGTGACAAAGGTGAATGATGGGGATAATCCCACCCTCCCACCATAGGGATACGCTTTTATGGCCATGTCTTTGATGAAACAGCTTGGCTTGTCCCCACGGTCCTTCTTGCATTATCTATGAAATGCATGTTCTACGTCATTGACTGTCGGGGGTTAGTATCAATAGGGAGCAGGGACCTAGTCATGGATCAAGGTCTTTTACAGTAATTCTCACAGACATACTTTCTCTTTAGAAGCTCTTTCTCCACAGGTTGTGCTTTCCTGGGATGCAATCTTGACAGATACCATGGAGCCCCTTGAATGAGCAGCAGTGGCAAGAGCGGGGGGGCTGCAAAGGCAGCAGAGACCATGAAGGTAGAAGTGACAGGATCTGATGACAGATGAGGTAGGTTTGGGACAAAGTGGTGAGAAGACCAGAAAAATAACTGAAGTCTCAAGTCTGGGGAAATGATGGTCCCATTCACAGAATAGGCACCTAAGGAGGAGATGAAGACTGCAGAGATGGACGTGATGATGATGGACATCCCAGGGGACACCTGGCCTAGAGAGAAAGGTCTAGGCGGGAGGCGCCGCTGTGCCGCTGACGCAGGAGATGAACCCTACGATCACGTGGGCTCACCTAGGGAGACACGCACATGTAAATATTTATTTGGAACCATTTCTAAATCTGCATAAAGGATGAGAATTTTAATTACCCACAGAAATGAATGGAAATGTGATCAAGACCCTTAGGAAAAAGGGACCTCTTTCCTGATGGGTTCTTGTCAAAATATACATGGCCGCTTCCTCATCGTTTAATTGGGTGGGCTAATCTCCTCCCAGATATAAAATATTGACGCGAGTTGCTTATTTTCCTAAAAGCTCTGAGTTCAAATATGTAGGTTTGTGTTTTCCTGTAATTAGCATGCTGTATCTACTCAGAATAACTGCAACATCCCTTCCTGGTAATGAAAAGTGATTAATTACCAATTATAGCAAGTATCCAATTTCGTGCAGTTTACCACTGGTCTGTACCACTGAATTGCTAGCGTTCTAATTGCAGACATTAAAAGTTCTAGGTAATTACTGCTGAAAGATCAGTAATATTAAAAATATTGGTTGCAGCTATTATTACATTTGCTCTAAACCCAACCAAGACTTAAATTTATGTCTGAGCTGCCAGCTGTTTCATCAGTCTATTTCTGTTACTAGTTTGGAACAACTGGTTTTTTTTTTTCCCCTTTTCTCAGAGCCTATTACAACAAGTCTATTAACAGCTCTGGGCTCCCCATTTTGTAAAGCTTTCATTAAGTGAAACAAGCTAAAAAAATCACTAGTAGGTGCCTTTAGCAAAGTAGGGAGGTAATTATCTCATTTACAGATAACTATGTGCATTTCATTTTTCAAAGCACAAAGAGAAAACCAGCTCTAAATGATACTTTTTCGTATTCATTACGTTCACTAGAGAAATGTCAAATTAGGAGTTTTCAGTGCAAATGCCGGCATGAACTCTGACAGCAGCTATCAACAACAGGGACATTTGGAGGAAATGTCTTTGTGCCCCAAGTGGAAATCAAGGAAGAGTCCTGGGAGCTTGAAAAGGTGTTTGTCCTCCAAACACCTGAGCTGTACCTCTACATGACTGGTTTATCTGTGAGCATGCCAGGCACAGCTCAGGAAACTAGAGGATCCATGCAAGCTAGATGGTCCTGGCCAGCTGAGGGTGGCCAGAATTACCAAGGCAGATGACTTAGCTTGCACTGTGCATCTACAGACCAACAGAGGGAGACCAGAGAGATGGCTGAATACCATTCAGTGAGCCCCCTGATGAGGTAACATGGAAGCCAACACAAAGAAGCGTGTGGCCGACTCCATGGAGAGGGAGAATCAGGAATTTACAGAGGAGGGGCTGCTTCAGCCAGGTCTTGAAGGGTGAATAGGAGTTCATCAGCTCCATAGAGAAGGCTAGGAAAGGGCCCCCTAGTGAGAGTTCATATCCAGAGGGCACTAGGACTTCATACTGTCCTTGGAATGAGAGAAGATATTTGGAGACCAGGAACTGTCCAGTTCAGTAGGTCATTAAACGTGGAATTGTTTCAGAAAGCCTCTCAACCTGGCCCCTTTTGTTGATAACAACAAAATATGACTAAACTATTAAAACACTCAACACAAAAGAATTGACTAAATAAACTACAGTACCTACCAACAATGAGATCAAACATAAAACATTAAAATGCTTAGAGAATTGTTTTAAAAGCAAGAGACAAAACTGTATTAGGCAGATTATCTCAAATATGTAAAATCACATGCACAGAAGGCAGAAAATACAATACACGCTAACAGAGGTGGGCCCCGGATTGAAGGGAAGGGTTTTCTCTTTTCCATACTTCTCTGTATTTTTCAAGTTTTTCAATAATTAACTTGTATTTGTGATTTTTTTCTTAAAGTGAAAAAGATCTGCATAATAACCAACCCCTAGCTAAGGCATAGACGGAACACGGAAAATTTATATAAAGGAGGTCCCACATTATCAAGGGGCCCACCCCTGACAAACTTAGGTAAGTAGGCCAGGATCTGAAGGCACTTCAAATCGGCAAATAGGTCATAAGAATTACTGAGTAGATATGTAGATTCTATAGTCACAAAGATTTTTTAAAACTTCCATCTCATTAGAGCTGAATTTTGCCCCCGTCTGCCAGACCTCATCACCACACGCTGGCCTTCAGAGGCACCCTTTTGAGATGACCTCATTATAAGAATAATGCGAGGTGGTAATCTTGAAATAACAGGGTACTTCAGGATGAGGACATCCCTCCCAAGGGCTCCAAACACTTCCGGCTGTCATCACGAGGACCACGTGATGGTGGAGCATTAAGCGTCCTAGAGCCCTCCAGGAAGGGGTGCATTTTGGGAGTGTTATGTATTCGTTTTGGGCACATCTACCGTGTATGTGGCTTTCCTCTTCACAGGCTGTATACAGCAGGCAGGCCTGCTGCAAGGGAAACCAGGGCTATAAAACCCAATTGATTGATATTATCCATCACCATTTTTAGGGTCCGTTGCACAAACTATTTTGACAGTTGAAGCTCATAAATTAACGAGCAAGCCCAACGTGACACAATGAAGAAGATGTCGTGGCCGCTTCAATTTAACCACTGGGTGATTACTCAGAAACTCGGGGTGCAGAAGGCTGCCTCCCGCTTTTGTTCCTGCTTAGCTAGAAGATAAATGTCTGAAACTAAGGACCCCGGGCACTCAATAATAAAAACCTTTTAGAGAGGAGAGCCTTGCACTAGTTAAAAGAAACCTGTTCCATTTTTCTGGGGGAAAAAATGGAAGTAAGATTTCCCGAAGGCAGACATCAGCCCTTTTATTGAGACTAAAAAGTTCGAATCCACAAAGGAAGAAAAGGAGGGAGGGAGGAGAGAGAGATAAGAAAGAGAGAAAAGGGGGAGAAACAAAGCTGACAGAACCACAACTTAAGGCAGCAGGAGGAATTGCTGAGAAATTAAAGCGAATGAAATGTATGCATTTGGGAGGCATGACGAAACTTCTAAGGTGTTCGCGAGATTAATAAGAAAATCTGTGGCTCCAAATCCCCCAGTGAGCTATTACAGGACTTCACAGCACTCTGTTTGCTCAAAACAAATAGTGGCTGCAGTGTTTTAATCTCTAAAGAGAAGGAAACTCAGATGTGAGTGGGAGGCTTAGATCTTAAAAGGATTACGTATATTCACAGACTTCACAGAACAGAACCCCCAAATGGACTTTCTGTTCACATCCAAAAGTAATTATTGCCAAAGCAAGCAATGGTTTAAGAGATCGCCCTTCCCAGAGGTATGGTGAAAGGTAGAACCGATTAGAAATAGAGCCACAAGTTAGATCCGAACATCCATTTCATAACTGAGTAAAATGTACTCCTCCTCCTTCTCCTTATGAAAGTAATTCCCTGAAGAAAAACAAAAATCAAGTGAACAGAATTACCTAGGTACAAGTGGCACCCTTTCAGCTGAGTGGATATCACCCTGTATCTCAGTTGGAGCAACTTTTAAATTACTTGGAGAATTCATGGAATGTTTTTCAGTTTGACAGCTGTCGAGCCAAAAAGCATGCTGCTATGTAGGAAGCAAACCCTCCAAAGATTTATTTTTTTAATGGATTGGAAATTAAAAGGGCTTCAAAATGCCCTTTAGAGACCCAGCCTGGGGATTGGACTATGTTACAAGGAGACTTTTTCTTACAAGTGCTGAGAATTGGGACTGAAAGGGCAGGTCAGAGGCACTTGGATTGTGTTTACATGAAGCAGAACAAGTGTTTGAGAAGTGAAAGATGCAATCAAGCTAGTGGGTTATTGTGTCTACACAGTACCAAAACACCAGGTTGGCCGGATGTCTTCTACCAACTCTGAAGTCTAGGAACGGGAACCAGAAAGGACCACGGACAGATAATCCAATGCAGAGGAGGAAACCAAGGCACAGAACGGGGGAGAGGAGGACTTGCCCAGGGTCTCACAACCAAGGAAGGGACAGACACAGTCAGATCCTGGGCACCAACAATCTCAGAGGGATTCCCCAGACCAATGGGCATGACCCCAGTTTGGCATTTTCATTGAGCAGGAGGAGCCACTGAGTTGCCAGATTTAGCAAATAAAAATTCAGGACGACTGGTTACATTTTAATTCGGATAAACAGTGAATACTTTCTTAGTATAAGGATGTCCCATACGGTGTTTGGGGCATAGTTAAACTAAAAAAATGTGTTTGTTGAGTATCTGAAATTCAAATTTAACTGGGCAACCCTGGTAACCCTCTGAGGGGCCATTTCTTGGGACAGGGACAGAGTCTGACGCCCCTCCCCCAACCCCATCTTACAGCCCTGGACCGCGGTAGGCACAGAGCTGGCCCCGAGTGGATGAACGACTGTCAGCTAACCTGGTAGATGGAGTCAACGGGCTTCAATGGCTGCCTAAAAATTCAAGATCGGAGACAAGGAAGAACCTGCCGAAAGAGCAAATTTCCTTAAGCTGTAGAAGGCATGCAGAGACGGAAGGAGCAACTGTATGTTAGGGGGTTACATGAGCCAGATGCTTTCGACAAAGGTTCCCATTTAATCTTCCTAATCGTCCCTCAAGATACTCCTCGTTACCCGCCACGGCTTACGGATGAGGAGACCAAGGCGCAGAGAGGGCCTTGCTGAGCGGCGGGAACGGGGCTCGTCCCAGGTCTGCCAACTCAGAGAGCACTGCTCTTTCCAGAGTTAATAAAAGCATCAAACCCGGCTGGAGCATTACTACCCAGGCCCGACACTACTCCAGGCACCGTATGAGTTTTATCGTAGTTCAGCTTCTCAACAACGCTATCAGATTGCTCGATTTTTCTCCTCTTTTCCCAGTAGAGAACCTGCAGCACAGAGCAGTTAAGACACTTGCCGTGGGTCACACAGCTGGGACTCACCCAGCTGCCTGAACCGGGCTCTCCCTGCTCTGCAGCCTCCGCTACACGGCCTTGTGCCCGCACTACCGACCTCACCATCCAGACGCCGGCTTAGTATCTGCAGCTCATACAAACACAAGCCCCAGCCAGTGCTCTGAGCAGAATGCAAAACCAAAATGGGCTCTCACGGCAGACGCCTCTGGCCTCCCCTCCGGCCCGGTCCTCTTGCCTGAACTTGCAGGACAGCAGGAATTCTCTTCACTTAGGAGCCAGCTGTGGAGCAAAGGCACTGAGGGAGGGCCCGGGGGGTGGGGGGTTACAGCCCACAGGCTCCCTCCCAGCAGCAGAAATCCTCTCTCGCCCATCCTCCACTCTGAACACCAATGTTCAGATTTGCTAGGGATTTGGTCAGAACTGCAATAAACCATAATGTCCGTTTGGTGAACATGGCCCTTTAATTATTTTGCTTCTAGAACAAATTGACAATCCTCCTTACTGGAGCTAAAAGAATATGCTTTGTTCCTCTAAGTTCTGCCAAACTTGACTTCGGCTTGTATTTAGAAGTGCCTTTCTAAGGATCACATTTAGGAGGAAGGCCTCTGCGGCCTTTCTAACTCCCGGTGATAATTCAGCACAAAATAGCAAACACTCCTTGGGGCCCCATGTGCCACGTACTCTGCCCAGACCTGGCAGGGAAGACGTAGCTGGGCCCAGGACAGGCTCTGGAGGGGTGCCGTCTGCAGAAGCACTTCTAGGTCTTCCAACAAAACATCACAATCCCAGATGCGATTCGCGCCCTTGGCTTCCGAAAGCAGGGGAGCTAAGAGTTAAACTCTGCAGTCGGATGGCTACGTGTGTGCATAGCCTGGTGACGCCACCACGGGGTGTCTTGGGCAAGTTTCTTGCCTCCCCTAAGCCACAGTCTCTCGTTTCATCCTCATAACACGGATGGAGCGCCCAATAAATATTAACAAAAAATCAATCAAGAAGTAAATCCTATCTGAACTGCAAACTCCATCGTGCTATGAATTAGACTCGCTATCCAAATATGAAAAAGTAGAGTTTACCACTGACACAGGGGAAACAATCTAACCCGTAACCAAAAAATGTATTCCGCAGTATTAAGGCTACTGTGTAAAGGAATGAGATCTATGAGCGTAGCGCTGAACAGACTGATGACAACATTTCTTTATATGACATGAGAAAGCATACTCATTTCTGCATTAGAAATTGCCCACAAAGAGGTTGGTGTATATTTTTGTTGTGTTTTTCCATATGTTCTTTTCATTAAATGGAGTGAGGCATCCCAGGTCTGTCCGAAGACCTGCAGCCCACAGCCTTGGCCCTACCCTGTGGCTGAGCCAGTGAGAACCAGGCCTGGCAGAGCCCTGCTCCGGAAACCTTAGCCCCTTCCCCAGGGTCACCCATGCCTGCCCGACACCCCTTTCCCTGAGGCCGGAGTGCAGGGCACCCCACAGTCGATGCCCCTGAGTGACACCACCACACAATCCCACAGGTATCAGAAATCCTGGCCACGATGCCCAGGGCACAGAACGTTTTCTCCTTCTCTTCAAGTGTTCACTTGACTCATTTATGGAAAAGGACCTTCCACCAGGCATCGGTGTTAGTTTTCCGTAGCTGCTATATTGATTACCATACAGTGGGTGGCTTCAAGCAAGAGAAATCTATCCTCTCATAGCTCTAGAGGCCAGAAGCCAAAATCAAGGTGTCAGCAGGGCTGCGCCCCCTCTGCAGGCTCTAGGGAGCCCATTCTTCACTTTTTCCGGCTCCTGGTGGCCACTGGCGTTCCTTGACTTATGGCAGCATCTCCTCGATCTTGCCTCCATCTCCACACTGCTTTCTGCTCACCTGTCTGTGTTGAATCTTCCTCTGCCCCTCTTATTAAGACATGTGTGGTTGTATTTAGGGTCCACCCAGATAATCCAGAATAATCTCCCCATCTAGAGGTCCTTAACTTAATTGCATCTGGAAAGACTTTTTCACCTCACACCTGTCAGAATGGCCATCATCAAAAAGCAAAGAGATAACAAATGCTGGAGAGCGTGTGGAGAAGCGGAACCCTTGTGCCCTGTTGGTGGGAATGTAAATTGGTGCAGCCACTATGAAGAACAGTATGCACCATCCTCAAAAAATTAAAATGAGAACTACCATAGGACCTAGCAATCCCACTTCAAAGAAAACAAAGTCACTATCCCAAAGAGACATCTGCACTCCCGTGTTCACTGCAGCATTATTTACAATAGCCAAGACATGGAAACAGCCTAAGTGTCCATTGACAGATGAATGAAGAAAATGTGGTGCATATATACAACGGAATACTATGCGACCATGAAAAAAGAAGAAAATCCTGCTATTTGTGACAATATGAACGGACCTTGAGGGCATTATGCTAAGTGAAATAAGTCAGACAGAGTAAGACAAATACTGTACGATCTCACTTATGTGTAAAATCTTTTTTTTTAACATTTTTATTGGAGTATAATTGCTTTACAGTATATGTAAAATCTTAAAACACCAAACTCAGAGAAATAGAGAACAGATTATAGTTGCCAGAGGTAAGGGATGGGGAAAATGGGTAAAGGTGGTCAAAATGTGCAAACTTCCAGTTATAAAATGAGTAAATTCTGAGGATATAATGTGCAACATGGTGACTATAGCTAACAATACTGTATTGTATATTTGAAAAGTGCTAAGAGAGTAGATATTGAAAGTTCTTTTCACAAGGGAAAAAAATTTCTTATAACTATGTGAGGTGATGTTTGTTAACTAAACTTACGGTAATCATTTCATAATATATACATATATCAAAGCATTATGTTATACACCTTAAACTTATACAAATTTTATATGTCAATTATATCTCAATAAAACTGGGGGGAAAGACCATTTTTCGTAAGGTAACACCCGCAGATGACCGGGGATTGGTTCCAGGACCCTCCGTGGATACCAAAATCCAAGGTTGTTCAACCCTTTACATAAAATGGCCTAGTATTTGCTTATAACTTAGGCACATCCTCCATTATACTTAAAATCATCTCTAGATTACTTACAATACCTAATACAATGTAAATACTATGTAAATAGTTATAAATACTGTGTAAATAGTTGTAAACATAAGGTGAATGCTATGTAAATAGTTGACAGAGCATGGAAAATTCAAAGTTTGCTTTTGGAACTCTGGATTTTTTTTTTCAAATATTTTGGATCCACCATTGGTTGAATCTGTGGATGCAGAACCCCAGGGACATGGCGGGTCGACTGTATCTTTAAGGGGCATTATTCAGCCTGCAACAGCATCCCTCCTCTCGTGGTCCTGAGGAGGACAGACCTGGGAAAGATGTCTCCTCTTTCTTTGGCCAGCCACCTCTGCACTCACTTCTCCCCTGTGATTTTGTGCAAAGCACAACTTTCCTAAGTGATCCCTAACCCCGTGGCTGCCTGGGGATATAAGTATGTTGGCACAGTTACAACACAACAGCTGTTGGAAACCCACAACATGCTCTGCTGTCCTGAGCCCCAGAATCAGGCAGCAAGCACCCCCATCCTCCAGATAATTAAGAAAAATCCAATGAACCCTTAGAGGAAAAACAACGTCCAATATGCACAGGATGCCTCCCTCTGCCTCAGGCAGTGAGTTTGAGTGTCTTACCAGCATCACCTTGTGGACCTTCACAAACCCCTCTGAGAAGGTAGAAGCAATTCTCGCCTGCATTTTACAGATAAGAAAACTGGCTTAACAAGCTGAGCTATACTGCTCCAGAGTCGGGACTTGAACCCTCAAGAGTGGACAGAAGGGGACCAAAGGGATGCTTTCCAGGGTGACATCTTTGGAGAAGGGATGCTTAGAAGCTCTAAAGAAGCCCCGCCTCCTCCACTCCCCCAGAGACTCTCTCTGGGAAGGTTTTCACCTCTAAAACATCTGCTGAACTTTGGTTTGACAAATCGTTCCAGAAAGAGAAGCCTATGTTCAGAAGCCGAAAATGGAATGGATGAGGAAACAGGGACTACCACGTGTCTCCCTGCCCCCGTCCTGCCCCTGCCTTCCCAGAGGCCCTACAGCTCCTGGCCTCACCCCTGCCACACTTTTGAGGGACCCAAAAGCTGTGTGTGTGCGCATGTACTGCTCCTCAGGAGGACGGATGGACCCCTCATTCTCCATTTGTATTTATGAGGCTGCACTTGGAACCAGCCCATCCTGAATCCCTCATCAGTCCAGAGGTGCATGTGAAACCCTTTAAGCTCATCTCACAGAAAGACCTCACTCATCAGCCCGGTTTGGGATTGGCTCCTAAATGGGAAAGAAGCAAACTGTGCGTGTTGGATTGGGGGTGGGCAAGGGGAGGTGTCCTGGAATAGCCACAAAACTAATCTCAATCTTTTTTAATTAACCAAATCCAAGTGGATTGTTAACGGTGGTCAAACGGATTTTTGTCTTCCACCTTGCAGATCTGAGCATTTAAAATTGACCCCCGGCCCTCCCCTAACAAGAAGGCCCTTGGATGTCCCCAAGCTCTGGACCTGGCGTCAGATCCCCACAATCCACACCCTCGCAGCCCCCCTGCTCCCTCGGCCGGCCACCCGCTCCCTTCCCAGCCAGCAGCGACCACCCAGCCGAAATTGCTAAAGGAGAGGGGTCGCTTGTTTGCCACCTCATCGGGGAATGATTAAAGGTAGAAGTTTTTCAGACATTAGCGACAGAAAGAGTATAGTTAAAGCTGCTTTAAAAAGGGAGAGGCGTATAAAGAGATGGTACTCAAAGCACTATTAAAAGCATCATGCTTGTTAAAACCAGTAAAAAGGCAGGGAATCGGCGAGGGAAAGGCAGCTTCCTCTCCAATTACTATGAGGGGCACACACCTTGAAGGTCTCTTTGAATTGTGGCCGCCAGCCCCTGCCCCCTCCCCTCCCCTGCCGCCCCCTCCGCCGGGCCATTCAGCGGTACATTAGGGACGAGGCGAGGGTGACAACGCTCCCCGAAGTTCACTTCGCGCTTGTTACAGGCGACCCATTTAGAGCTGAATGAGTATGTTCGGAGACAGCTCTAAATGACACCCTCTACCTCTTCACGAAGCCACTTGGTTTTGTCTTTTTTTTTTTTTTTCCTGTATCCCAGAGAAATAATTGATAAACCGAATGGCTATCCACCTTAAAGCGGGGCGCCTCCCTGCCACCTGGTTAAAATTCCTCCTCCTCTCCCCACCTCCCTACATCCATTTTGCTCTGTGCTGTTTAAACAATACTTCATCAGATGCAGCCTGGAGCAAATAAGAAAGCTCAGTAGAGTAAATAAAAAGTCAAAAAAAAAATCACCGGCTGGAGGGTAAGTACTTTTATTCCTGTACTTTCATTGCCTGGGGAATTATTATTCCACTGCCCGACCTGGGAGGGAGGGAGGGAGGCCGGGGAGGATTGTGTTATTCACAAAATGGATTGCTTCTCTCCCTTTTCACTCCTCTGGCTCTCGAGAGCCCACTGATTACAACCAAGTGCGGCCATCTATTCCGTCTTATTGACAAAGGTCCTTAATTACCGCGGCAGCAGTAATACCTGCTATTAAATTCTGCTAAACAGAGGCCGCAAATTAGCTGTGGATCTCAGGCACCTTTTGTGTGTGATTACGGGGAGGGAGGCCGGATAACTGACCCCAGCCAGAGCAGCGGGGAAACCTTTGTTTATCACCTGCGGTGGGGGCCAAAATGTGAAATTAAAAGCTCTCCATCAGCTGAAGGCCTTTGGAAGGCCCAAGGGAAGAAGAAAGAAAAAAAAAAAAAAAAAAAAACACAAAAAAAACGCAACAGGCCAAGCAAACTGTGCTTACCGGTATTTATAAGCATTTTGCTTAGCCACAATTTACGCTGACAGTTGATTAACCGAAAGCCCTGCTAATTCTGTAGGTAAGTAATGCAAAGTCCAAAATGGCAAAAATTTAGGCCACATTTTAAGGTATATTCTATATTTCATGGAGGCCTTTAACCTGAGTTTAAGAGCCTGTTTAATGCAATTGCGAACCATAAACACCTGTCACTTATAGTCTGAACTTTTCACATTGCTCCTTCTGGAGACCCTGGATTAATGAAAACCATTCCAAACATAGTAGCTCTCATCTGCGGCCGCCCGATTTATAAATTTAATCCTCATGCCTACTTGGTGTTTCATTGAAGGCAATTATTTGGGGGGAAATTTCGTTTAAATATATTCAACTTTCCTTTCCATTAAGGCAGAGGTAGGTATGCTGCCCTGAGCTTGCAGCGAACAATGAGTGGTCAGAATGCAATAACTTAACACAAAATGCTTAACATCAAGAGAATTAAATTTCATTAAGGTTTTAATCACTCTGAATGGAGGCTATTAAAATTCATGGGGTTCCCGTCACACTACAGACAATGGGCCCAGGGCCCAGAACAAGTCTGGAAAGCCCACTGCTAGCCTTGTCCCAGGAAACAAGTAACTGGGGACAGCGAGCTTTTCCTCCAAATACCCATGGGCAATAAGCAGTTCTTGGACAAAGTCTGGGGGCCCCTCAAAGATGGGATGCCCCAATCCCAGCCAAGTCCTGAACTGGCTCTGCTTCCCCACTAGCCCTCCATGCCTCTTGTTGGTGCCCAATACAAAATCTGCACCTGCCACTCATGAAAGCACAGATCTTTAGGTGGACGTCATTTGGCCCCATGCCACCCTTGCACAGGTGAGGTGGAACTTGAGGCCAAAGGTAATGGGCAACCTCCTGCTCAGGTCTGAACTCAAACCTGAGTTTGAACCTGACTCAAAGGCTTCGTCCGGGAAGACTTTCCTGACTCTAGACAAACTAAAGTGCTCTCACTCTCAGCACAGAGGCGACAGGGCTCCTCTGAAGTCATTATCTTATTACACAGTAATTATTTGTATGACATTCTACCCCTAACACACCGAGTCCCATGGAGGGAGAGACAGTATCTTTCTCATATTTGGGTTCTAGTCCCCAGTAACTGTGGGTGTTTGGTAATGATGGATGGATGGATGGATGGATGGATGGATGGATGGATGGATGAACAGGTGAACAGCAGATGGATGGATGGATGGATGGATGGATGGATGAACAGGTGAACAGCAGATGGATGGATGGATGGCAGATGAATTGATGGAAGGATAGACTGGTATTTGAATGGGTAGATAAAATAGCTGAATAGACGGATGGGTAGACAAATGAATGGGCAGCTAGACGGTTGGGTACAAATGACCTAAGTTCACAATGAAGCAAAGCCCAGGCCTCTTGACTCCATTCCTGGTGCCTGCAATTGTCTCTTTTACACACACAGCTCACCTCAATCTCTTTCCTTAGACTGAAATAATCTTGTATTGCCCTTCTTGTTCATACCAGGTCCTTGGCTCCCAGAGGCCTATCTGGTATAGTATGTTTTGTGGTGTGTTTGGAGTTTGAACTTCGGAATGAGGCCAAAAAGATAATTTAGTGATTTTTTTTTCTCTCTCTGATCAGGCCTACACTGCAAAAATGTGTAGCCCATGGCCCAGTGTCTTCACATCTGGGAGAGAGACAGCATCTTTGCATAACAGGTATACCCCATTTTAGATAATATTTACAAACTCAATTTGGTTACAAAAAAAATTTTAGTTTCAACACACTAGGAGAAGTCCACTCTTAAAGGATACTTCTGCATAGCAAATAATCCCTTCACTCCCAATTTCCATTTTACTTCCCTGCTTTGGCATAACTTTTATAAAAATCTGCATTGAGTTTCCTCCAGCAACACGGAGACCTGAGATTCTGAAGAACCCCCTCCCACCCATTAGACATAGAAATGTGTACATAAAATGTAAGCAGAAAATACCATATACAGATAGGCTGTAAAGAAAGGAAGAGAAACCTCCAGGTACCAGAATTAAAGAGGGCCTTCAAAACCACAGTGATAAACACAGAAGATGAAAACTTGGTGCCCAAGTAAGTAATAGATCCAGATACAGGCTCCACAGCTCAGGGCTGAGGGCAGAACACCCAGATGAGGACAGGGGTCTGGGCCTTGTCTGTGTCCCAAACTGAGACACAGCATAGCATAATAGAGGGACCTCCAAAGGTTGCCCCTCCAACAAAATGTGACTAGAAAATTCCCACCCTAGGAAGTATCAGAGAAATACTGCAATCTGATGAGGCTCTAGGTGGGGGGAAAGTCTCCCCCATCCTCCAAGAAATAAAAACCCCAACGTACAGAGGTGAGGAGTCCAAATTTGTACGTTCCATGTGGTACAGGAATCTCAAGATAAAAATTAATGTTGTAACCGTTCCTAGTAGCTAAAGCAGTGTTACAATGTACTCTCTTGATAACGCTGATGCCATGGAGAAACAGGCGGGCTCATACGTTGCAGGATTACAGGGCTGCACAGTGATAAAGCTCGACAGAGGGGAATTTGGCACTGCCTAACAAATTTACTCTGCATTTGCCCTTTAACCCAGCAATCCATTTCTAACAACCTATCCCAAAGATACACTGGCAAAAATGCAACGCAATGTAATCACAAGGCTATTGATTTCAGCATTGATCATAACAGCTAAATGATGCAAATAACCCAAATGCCCAACACTTAGGGTAGCAGCACAACGCAGTACCAAGCACACTAAAAGGTATGCGTCTTTTGTCTAAGAAAAGAGAAAGCGTGTGTGTGTGTGGTGGGTATGGCGGTGGCATAATTTCAAAAGGAAACAGTTGAAGCACAAGCCAAAAACTAATGAAAACGGTTACATTTCATTAGGAAGGAAGAAACAGAATAGGAAAGGATGGAAGCAATACTTCTGTGGATATATCTAGTATATGTAATTAAAATATAATATATATTATGTAACATATATTACATACAGTTTTTTTTTTTTTTTTTACTTTAGAACCTTTTAATTTTTTTCTTTGTTCAGAAAAGAAGACACAAGGGGCTTCCCTGGTGGCGCAGTGGTTGAGAATCTGCCTGCCAATGCAGGGGTTTGAGCCCTGGTCTGGGAGGATCCCACATGCCGCGGAGCAACTAGGCCCGTGAGCCACAATTTACTGAGCCTGCACGTCTGGAGCCTGTGCTCCACAACAAGAGAGGCCACGACAGTGAGAGGTCTGCGCACCGCGATGAACAGTGGCCCCCACTTGCCGCAACTAGAGAAAGCCCTCGCACAGAAACGAAGACCCAACACAGCCATAAATAAATAAATAAATACATAAATAAATAAATAAATAAATAAACCCCAAAAACAGTTTAAAAAAAAGAAGAAACAAATCCTAAAAACTGAAAGCACACTGAAACAAATGAGCCTAAGTGCATATCATGGTGGTGGTACACACATTAGAGGGACAACATTTACTTTGATTGATACTAAAGCACAATGTTTGATTGTACATCCCTAATGGGATATAATCTAAGAACAAAAACAGTAAAAAAAAAAAAAGAAAGAAAGAAAATAGAAATCTGAAACTATGTCCAATATCTTATCATATAAATGTTGATATTATTTTGAAACCACTAAAGATATATTCTAGAATAAAATAATTATGTTAATTTAACAGAACCAAGATTTTCATTATAAAAGATATACAAGTATAAAATCAAAGGAGTAAGAAGACTGTGATCCTAATTTTGAATTTAAAATATCAGTATGAATTTATAATTTTTCTCTTTAAAAAAACATACGTTTTAGCTCTCTTTACCAAAAAGCCTGAAACAATTACAATCCACTAGTAGTGAGCACACCAAGTACCCAGATTGTGGTGTCTAAGTACCATACCCCAAAAGAAACAAGTCTCATTGGAAAAATGGCTGATTTCAGAAATGAGTAGCATGATATTGTGATTTATAGTAAGAAATATATATTGTCTCATCCCCATTCCTGGCACAGAGCTCCTAAAATCCTTAGAATTTCCTAAGTGATAAGAATTATAAAGGTGGAAGGAGCATCGTTTGTTATTCTTAACAAACCCCTTTCAAACCCACCTGAGCTTATGTTAATGAGGTGATTTTTTGAAAGCCCCTAGATAACCACCAGATAGTGGCTTGTCGCCAGAGGAACTATCCATGTGACTAGATAGAGCAATGGAACTTTCAGCTTCACCCCAACCTCTGGACATTGAATTGGACCCAATGGCCAATCATGCCTACAAAATGAAGCCTCCATTAAAAATCTCTAAAAGTACAGGGTTTGGTGAGTTTCTTGGTTGGTGAACACATGGAGGTGCTAGGGGTCGGGGGGGGCGGTGCCGGTGGCATGCCTGTGTAAAGAGGACATGGAGGACTTCCCTGGTGGTCCACTGGGTAAGACTCTGCGCTCCCAATGCAGGGGGCCCAGGTTCGATCCCTGGTCAGGGAACTAGATCCCGCATGCATGCTGCAACTAAGAGTTCGCATGCCGCAACGAAGATCCCATGTGCCGCTACTAAGAGCCAGTGCAGCCTAAATAAATAAATAAATAAATAAATATTTTTAAAAAGAGGACATGGAATCTCCACAGCCCTTCCCCCATATCTTGCCCTATGCATCTCATTCATCTGGCTATGCCTGAATTGCATCCTTTACAATAAACAGATAAAAATAAATGTTTCCCTGAGTTCTATGAACCATTCTAGTAAATACTGAACATGAGGAGGGGTGATGGGAACCTCCAACTTATAGTCAATCAGAAGCACAGGTGACAACCTGGACTTGCAATTGCTGTCTGAAGTGGGAGAAGAGAGGGTCTTGTGGGATTGAGCCCCTGGGAGATCTGATGCTATCTCCAGGTAGATAGTGTCAAAATTGAATTAAATTGTAGGACACTCCAATGGTGTCCACAGAGAATTGGAGAATTGCTTGATGTGGGAAAAACTCACACATTTGCTGTCCAGAAGTGAAGTATTGAGAGCAGAGTGGTGAGCACAACAGAGAAAAGGAGATTTTTCCCTTCAGGTAGGAAATATACAAGATGAGTCTGGGACACTTTGTTGTGCCAGAAATAAAAGAAGTGACAAAAGACTACTGAAGCTGTGTCAAAGAACATAAGAACTAACTCAAGGAGCTATAAAAAAAAAAAAAAAAAAAAAAAAAGACTGGCTAAAAAAACCCAAAAACCTCATTGGTCACCTTTGTGGGATACTGGTACAACAAACCATTATTCTGAAAATTGGTATATAAAAAGAAAATATTAGAAAATCACCATTGTGTGACCTAAAATGAAATACAGGCACACCTCAGAGATATTGCAGGTTTAGTTCCAGACCACCACAATAAAGCAAATATTCCAATAAAGTAAGTCACATGAATTTTTTGGTTTCCCAGTACATGTAAAAGTTATGTTTACTGTTGTCTATTAAGTGTGCAACAGTATTATATCTAAAAAACAATGTACATACTTTAATTAAATTACAAAACAACAAAAAATTACAATAGTAACATCAAAGATCACAGATCACCATAACAAATATAATAATGAAAAAGTTGCAAATATCGTGAAAATTACCAAAATGCGACACAGAGACTCAAAGTGAGCAAATGCTGTTTGAAAAATGGCGCCAGTAGACTTGCTCAATGCAGGGTTGCCAAAAACTTCAGTTTGTAAATATGCAATACCTGCAAAGTGTAATAAAGCCAAGCACAAGAAAACGAGGTATGCCTGTGATGGATCTAGACAAATATCATCAGTAAATAATAAAAGCATTAAGTGAGTGCACCCATGTTCATAGCAGCAGTATTCACAATAGCCAAAATCAACCCAAGTGTCCATAAACAGGTGAACGGATAGACAAAACGTGGCCATCTATACAATGGAATAGTATTCAGCCATATAAAGGAATGAAATTCTGACACACGCTACAACACAGATGAACCTTGGGGACATTATGGTAAGGGAAATAAGCCAGCCACAAAAGGACAAATACTGTATGATTCCACTTGTATGAGGTACCTAGAAGAGGGAAATTCATAGAGACAGAAAGGAGAACGGTAGTTGCCAGGAGCCGGAGGGGAGGAGAAATGGGGAGTTATTGTTTAATGAGTAAAGAGTTTCAGTTTCAGATGATGAAAAAGTTCTGGAAATGGATAGTGGCAATTGTTATATAACATTGCAGATCTGCTTAATGCCGCAGAACGATGCACTTTAAAATAGTTAAAATGACAGGTTTTATGTTATATATATTTTACGATTTTTTAAAAAAGCATTATGAGGACTTCCCTGATTGCACAGTGGTTAAGAATCCACCTGCCAGTGCAGGGGACAGGGGTTCGAACCCTGGTCCAGGAAGATCCCACATGCCGCGGAGCAACTAAGCCCATGAGCCACAACTACTGATCCCATGTGCTGCAACTACTGAGCCCGCGTGCTGCAACTACTGAAGCCTGCTCACCTAGAGCCCGTGCTCTGCAACAACAGAAGCCACCACAATGAGAAGAACACGCGCCGCAATGAAGAGCAGCCTTCACTCGCCGCCACTAGAGAAAGCCCGTGCACAGCAGTGAAGACCCAATGCAGCCAAAAGTTAAAATTAAAATTAAAAAAATAAAAATAAAAAAACTTTAAAAAGTTAAAAAAAAAAAATAAAAAGCATTATGTGCAAGGTTTTATGGAGAACTTCATAATGAGAGACTTAGCTGCTACCATCTGAACCCTGATCAGTCTTAGTATCAATAAAACCATGGGACACCAGATATTTCTGTGCCTCTTGATGTGATGCAATCAGTACACAGAAACATCTCTGAAGGGTTACTACACAAAAAGTCCTGAATTTCAAATGCTCACTGAATTTAAACACAAGTTTATAATACCTCAGGGAATAAAAGAACAAATTATAGGACACCAAGTGAAAGCAACAAGCAAAATCCAGGCCATAGGGCATTTTATGTTTTCTTCAAAATATAACTGTGATATGCAAACCACATTTGGCCACTTATTCAAACAAACCGTCTGTAAAAAGACTTTGGGGACAACTGAGGAAATTTAAGTATGGAAGGGATATGTGGTCATATTAAGAAATTATTGGTAATTTTGTTTGCTGATAATGGCATAGTGGTTATATTAAGGGGAAAAATTTCTTGTCAGCTAAAGTATTTCTAAGTGGTGAGACATGACATCTGGGATTTTCTATAAAATATTCCACAATAATAATAACAATAGTAATAATAGTAATAATGAGAGGGTTCGATGAAATAACATTGCCAAAATGTTATTGTTACTGCTGGCTATGTGTAATGTTTTAATGACCTCATAGTTTAAAAGAAGGATAAAATACTGAGAAACTTTGTTATTTGTTAATAGAAGTATGCATGTTAAAATGTTAAGGGTAGCCACTAAACAAACAGAAATAACCCATATCACTTCCAAATCTTGATTAATCCAATGAGGGGTAGTTAGGGAAAGTATTCAGAAGTAAACCCAGGTAAACCAAAATCTCAAGGAACTGGGAAGGGATTGTTCTATATACAAACTGCGATAAAATAATATTTCCACAAGTCAAGAAATAATTCACAAAGAACTGAGCAGGCCCTTTCTCTGATGGTGCCTCTCTAACCGTGGGTCATGAGGGGCCCCTGAAATCATGGATTAGAATTTTGTGCTTACACTAAAATCAGCATGTCCCAATCAGTCACTAATGGACCCCTGCCTGCCAGAACCGCCCAGAGCTCCCAGCTGGACTTGGCCAAATCACGGTCAGGCATGTTCTGGCACACCAAAGTACTTTTCCCTTATGGGTTGTACATATGGTGACCCATATGGCAACTCTACAGCTTCAGTCTTACTATCTTCACTTCACAGAGGAGAAAACTGAGGCATAATGTGGGACAGCATTTGTCCACGGTGACATAGCTAGGAGGTGGTGAAGTTAGAATTCATCTGATTGAACAGTCAAAAGAGTACGAATGGATGTTGAGAAGCCCAGGTCTGTCCAACAAACCCAACCCTGAAGGTGAAAGCTTAATAGTGAGAAAGAAAACGGAGTGACGAGACTGTAAGAGCTTCTATATTTGGGCCGCACGAGCCTGCGTGGAATAGGAATGGTGCTTTGCTGGTGCAAATTACAAAATAAGGACTGGGCAATAGGAACTGGCCCTGCCGCGGTTTTTCAGCACATCTGGGTCTGGCCCAGAGGCGCTAAGATATACAGAAAAACGGAGTATATCACAGAACCCGTGAAGCACACACCTGGACACATCTTGTGCGGCGACTGTGGTGCCCCGATTCGTCCAAATCCTGCCCGTATTTGTGTGGCTTCTCTGCGAAGTAAAGTAGATATCAGCCAAGGCATTCCGAAACAAGTCTCTCTATCTTTCTGCAAACAATGCCAAAGATATTTCCAGCCACCAGGAACTTGGGTACAATGTGCCTTAGAATCCAGGGAACTTCTTGCTTTGTGTTTGAAAAAAATCAAAGCCCCTCTGAGTAAGGTACGTCCTGTAGATGCAAGCTTTGTTTGGACTGAGCCCCATTCTAAGAGACTTAAAGTTAAACTAACTATTCAGAAAGAGGTGATGAATGGTGCTATCCTTCAGCAAGTGTTTGTGGTGGATTATGTTGTTCAGCCCCAGATGTGTGGAGATTGCCATAGAGTGGAAGCTAAGGATTTCTGGAAGGCTGTGGTTCAAGTCAGGCAAAAGACTTTGCACAAAAAAACTTTCTACTACCTGGAACAGCTGATTTTGAAATATGGCATGCACCAGAATACACTTCATATCAAAGAGATTCATGATGGTCTGGATTTCTATTATTCCTCAAAACAACATGCTCAGAAGATGGTAGAATTTCTTCAGTGTACTGTTCCCACTAGATACAAAGCCTCACAGAGACTGATCTCTCAGGATATCCATAGTAACACATACAATTACAATAGCACTTTTTCTGTGGAAATTGTTCCAATATGCAAGGATAATGTTGTTTGTCTGTCTCCAAAACTGGCACAAAGCCTGGGAAACATGAACCAGATTTGTGTGTGTATTCGTGTAACCAGCGTCATCCATCTCGCAGATCCAAATACCCTACAAGTTGCAGATATTGATGGGAACACTTTCTGGAGTCACCCTTTCAATAGTTTATGCCATCCCAAACAGCTAGAGGAGTTTATTGTTATGGAATGCAGCATAGTCCGAGATCTAAAACGCAGTACAGGTGCTGGAATGGTATCAAAAAAGCTTACCCGGGCTTCCCTGGTGGCGCAGCGGTTGAGAATCTGCCTGCTAATTCAGGGGACACGGGTTCGAGCCCTGGTCTGGGAGGATCTCACATGCCGCAGAGCAACTAGGCCCGTGAGCCACAACTACTGAGCCTGCGTGTCTGGAGCCTGTGCTCCGCAACAAGAGAGGCCGCGACAGTGAGAGGCCCGCGCACCGCGATGAAGAGTGGCCCCCACTTGCCGCAGCTAGAGAAAGCCCTAGCACAGAAACGAAGACCCAACATAGCAATCAATCAATCAATCAATAAAATAAATAAATCTTTAAAAAAAAAAAAAAGCATACCCTCGGGGAAGTCTGGGTACAGAAAACATCTGAAATGAATATGGATAAACAGTATTTTTGTCACACTCATTTGGGACATCTTCTAAATCCTGGAGACCTGGTGTTGGGGTTTGATCTGGCCAACTGTAACTTAAATGATGAACATGTCAACAAAATGAAATCAGATAGAGTCCTCGATGTGGTGTTAATCAAGAAGAGCTATGACCGTACCAAAAGTCAGTGTCTTAGAAACTGGAAACGGAAAGAGCTTGCAAGAGATAGAGAAAACATGGATACAGACGATGAAAGGCAATACCAAGATTTCCTTGAAGATCTTGAAGAAAATGAGGCAATTAGAAAAAATGTGAATATTTATAGAGATTCAACCATTCCTGTGGAAAGTGACACAGATGATGAAGGAGCACCTCGAATTAGTCTGGCTGAGATGCTTGAAGACCTTCACATTTCCCAAGATGCTACTGGTGAAGAAGGTGAATCGATGATGACCTAATGAGATCATGTTGTAGATGGTTTCCACATCCATAGGCCCAGAATGTTGGACAAAATAATTTTTACTGTCTATTCTGTCTATGCCTTCATATTGAGAGCAGAGAAATTTAGTTTTAAACCTGAATAAATATGACTATTTTGATTGCTCACTCGAAGCACTGAAAAAGATTGATGGTTTGGAAGTTTTAGATAAAAAAAATTATGCAGAATGTAATTATTACTGATATTTAGGCCATTTTACATATGGAATTTTATCGGCTTGCTTTCTTATGAGGCACTAGTATTTTCACATACTATAGCTCTGGGTTTAAAAGCTCACAAGTTGTGATTCCTTGGAGGTTACTTAAATCTTCAAGCAGAAAACAAGCTTTTAGATTCTTTTTATATTGATTGCTTTAGTAGAAGAGCATATGAAGAATCATTTTTAACATGAACTTGCCATGCACTTAGTCCAATTTAGATCATTTTTATGTCCTTGGGATAGAAAACTTGGGGTTCAGTTTATCATTGGACATTCACTAGGAAAGTTACCTTTTTTATTCGTAATATTGACATCTTCAAAAGCTGTTAAGCTGGGAATTATCTTAATTTTCATTGCAGAAGAAAGTATATTTAAAATATTTGTAGATTTGTAGCAAACAGTATTTAAAGGTTAAATAACAATTTGTACCTTTGTCGTTTTGGCTTGTGCCAGCAGCTTAGTGAAGTAGCTGTTTATGTCATAAAAATGTCTTCCTATCACTTCAGGGATTTTGCTTTTAAATTTTTGGTTTACAAATTTAGAAGGAATTCTCTCTTTATAAGTTTCTATCACTGAACACATCACCATCAAAAAGAATATTAGAATCCAGCATATAGATGATGAAATAATAAATGTGATCTTCATGCTTTATAAAACCATGAATCAGATTTGAATGAGGAATGCCTTCCACATCCTTGAAGGAAAAGCATTGGCTTGGGTTTTAAAGTGTTCTGAAAATGAAGTATTAAGAACCTATTTCTGTAAGCAAGATCAGACTTACTAAGCATGCCAGAACTAAGAGCTAATTCATAAATTCTATATATACCACTAAATAAGGAAATTGAGTAAGAACTGAATGGAACATTTTCCTTTTTTTAAGATCAGACTCCCTAATTCTGAAGTTTCTAATAAAGGCCTGTGCTTTCTAAAGTGAGAAAAAAATTAACAAAGAGGCATGGTGTAGGTGGTGCAATTTGAGTTTATAATATCAAAACTGTAAAGTATTTTGTTGTTTCACAAATTCTCACTGACCACGTAGAGATGGGGAAACTTCAGTACCCAGACATGTGCTGGATACCTACATAGATGCTTCAATTCATTCTCAGAAGAAGATGGGATAAAAGTTATGAACTATATATATATATATATATACTTTATATATATATAAAACACTATTCTGGATAATCATCTGATTAAGAAGTTGTAGGCAAAATTCTTACATTGGAAGGGAGAGTAATTTTTAGGCACTGATGCCAGGAAATATCTGGGAGTTGGGACTTTTTAATGGGACCAACCATCCCAATTTGCCTGAGAGTCAGTGGGTTCCAGGCCATTGAGGACGAGTTGGTTGCTCTACTGGTGGCCTTGACTTCAAATGCATAATACAACTGACTCTTGTCAGACAATATTTGATGTGGATACAACCCAAACTTAGGAATGAAACTAAAACCCATTTCCACCAAACACACTTGCCCACCTCTGCAGAGAGAATTCTGGGATGAATGACATTTTAAAAGTATAATGAATAAGTCACTCTTGAAACTGAGGTCTTCCCCAAAAACTGTGGGTTGGAGCCTCCCAGCATCCCCAAGGACTATTTTTAATGGAAGAAAACTTCTGGAATTTAAAGTCAGGCTTAACGTACCACTTTCACTTTGCTTCCCTGATCATGCTTATAATTAAGAGAAAAAATTTACAGAAGGACTGGCAACTTACATCCCTATACTCACTGGTCCATCCCATGAATTAAGACCAAGCCTTAGCAAATGTGCTGAGTGAGGAAGAACAATTACCAAGTTCATGGCTCCAGGTTCTGTTTACTCTGATATTGTCCAGGATAATCATTTATTTCCTGCTGCCTTCTAAGTTTTATGAAGCTGTTCAGAAAAGTTTCAGCCATGCTTTATGGCTGTGTGAACTGCCCGTGTCTCCATTTCACAACTTGATTCATTCTGATTAAATTGTTCAACTGTTAATGAGTTTTAGATTGCAGGATGGAGAGGCAAACAATTCAGAACATTAAGGCAGTAAAATATCTTAATATTTCACAAGTTCTCTCTGAAAACATAAAACAAAAGGCTCATTTCTGGAAGGAGAGACTGTAATAATTACTCTCTGTAAAAATAAATGTGCTTGGCTCCCTATACATTATCCAGGCATCTGTGTAGGCACACTCACATGTAGGGAGCCAGATGGTACATGGAAATCTCATAAATATCCATAGAAATTCTGATATTTTCAAGCCAATTGCAACAGACGAGATAACCATTTTGACATATTATTCCAAAGAATTTCTGGGGCTAGACAAAAAATTGATTCCTACTCAGCTTACTTCACAGTCTGATGAGTTTTGCGATCTGGAGGCAATGGTGCAGGGTGAGGTGCTGAACGGTCTCAGGTACCGAGGGCTTCGGAGACAGATGGGAATTATGAATCTGGTGACCAAATACTGCTCTTCAAGCAGTTCAATACCCCTCCCTCTCCCTCCTCGCACCTCCTGTGGGTTCCTGGCCCACCATCTGCTTCTCCTGTTGATGCAGTATTGGTTTTGACAGTAACTGAGTAAAGATGCATGCACTGGCCTCCCCCTTTGAACATTTTTCCTTGGAACTGCCCCCTTCTGGTGACTGCCCCCCACACCCCACCGGGAGAAGAAACGTATAGCAGGTAGAGGCTACCAAAATGCTGAGGGTAGTGAGGCCTTGCCTTGGTCGCTTAAGCTCCAGAAAATTCAATTGTTTCATTTGTGAAATGGAAATTAAAACACATTATCAGCCTAAAGGCAAAAGCTCACATGGATTTCTTCATTCCTTCCAGCCTGGAAGCCACACCTGTAATATACACAAGACCTCATTTCAAACCAACTTTTGAGTGGAGAAGCTCTTCAAGCTCAGGAAGAGAAGAGGAATTTGCATTTGGCCATGAAGACTCAAAAGGTCTCTGCACACATTTCTTAAGGGAAAGACATTTAGGAACCTGGAAAAACTTATGCCATATAATTGCAGAATGTGAGGAGGAAGGCATCTCTGAGGCTGGCAAGGCCAAGGATACCATTTTGCAGATGAGAAAACTGAGGCCGGAGAAATCAAATGAGTCACCTGAATCTGGGACTAGCCAAGACAGATGCACCGTTAAGGAACAGCTGTTGAGAGATGGAGCTCATAGCCAGATGCTCAGCCAGAGTGCTCTAGCTTCATCCAGTCCCCGCTGATCAGGTGGGCATTACTAACAGCATTTGACAAGTGAGAAATATTAATGGATTACTTCCCTTAGGCCACAATCCTAGGAAATGGCAGAACTGAGACTAGAACTCAGGCTTTCTGGCTTCAGAGACAATGCTTACTCTACTCTGCGTCATGTTATGGAGAGAAAATTGTGAATGAATTTGTGCAAAGGAGGGTGTGAAGTGAAGAATATGCAGAGGAAGACACCTTGGTGCATTCAGGTTTTGTTTCCATCACCACAGTCATTTGGGGCTGGTGGGACTCTACCTCTGTATTTCCCCTTCTTAAGACTCCCCTATTCCATCCCCAAAGAAAAAAACTCTAACTGACATGAGTTTTTAAATTAAATTAATATAAATCAGTGTTGTCTTAAGAATTTGAAAGGTCTTTATACTGAAAGTTAAATAAATTATAGTTAAAGCAAAGCTTAAAAAAAAAGAATTCGAAAGGTCTGGAAGCACCCTGAGTTTGCCCAAACCCGCTTTGGAAGTGGTGATAACAGCAGTGAAAGGCAGAGCAACTATTGGGTGAATTGCCGTGGAGTCAGCAGCCAGGCCCCCAAATCCGAATTGGGACTCGAGTTATTGGGGTCTGCCTGCCGGCCTCCTGCATGCAGCAAAATGGCAACTGTCTGCTTTGCTATGTTCTCTACTGCCTCTCCATCGGCTGCAGCCTTCGATGGGCGCCAACTGCGTTTCATCCATCACAAGTCCTCTTTGAGATATTTTCATTGTCTCTAGAAAGGACCTCAAATGCTTTTTAAAATCATGCTAACTGCCCAACACTCCGTAATGCATAATATTGCATTACCTTGCATTACATCAAATGTATAACATCACAACCTCTGACAGCATCTGTCCTGCCCTGAATTCTCAAGCATTCTTGGCCTTTGGGTTCAAAGTCATCTGACCCATGGTGGCCTACAGCTGACGGCATGCCATGCCCAACCACAGAATTCTCCCCCTGGTGGCATCCAAGATGGCAGACAGGGCAGCTTCAGAGATGTCTCAGGGACTGGGCTTTCAAAGGGACATCTCAGTTAAGAAAATACGGGTAACAACAAACCAACCCAAGGGCTGTATATAATTGTAGATACCCATTTCACCATAAATAAACAGTAAAATGGAAGAACTAAAATGGTTATGAGATATGTTCCCTTCATGCAGTGTCTGTGTGCTCCTGGAAATCTTTTTTTTTTTTTTCTTATTCCGGTAAAGTACAAGATATCGCAATAGCAACATAAACACCGTATTATCTACTAGTTACTATAGCAACTGCTATTCATGTAATTTGCTCATGCCTAAATTAAAGCTGCCTAGGGTAGCTTTAACTTGCATCTCTCACATATGACTTTTTTGTCGGTGTTTTTCTTTAATGAGAATTGTGTCTCTCAAATTGTAGGCAGCATGCTGTACCACTCTACCTTACTTGGGGCTGACTTTTGCCATTACCTGACTTTGTTTCACTTATTACTTTTAGGTATTCATCAAAGAGAGAACATGCTCTCTTAATGGTATATATATTCCGTGAGAGTGGAGGAGGGGGTATGAAGGAGAAACAAGTTTTCCATCCGAAAAGAACATAAGCATCTGCCCCGCAGTGAACTTCACTGCTCTTGAACTCGTCAATTCTTTTCTACCTCTTCATTCGACACAATGCGAAAGGCATAACCTGAAAAAGGGCGTGATGAAAAGAGGTACTGAGATCCACTAAAGGAAAAGGCACAATAGTTAATCATCTCTTCTCTGGCATCCTTCCTACAAAATAAACAAGTTGAGAAGTTCTTCAATTTTTGTGACTGTAAGCAATGTGGTGGATTAATGTTCCTAAATGCTAACACTGAATAAATGAATTCATTGTTAAGAAAGTTCTGGATGAGCCAGTAGCCAAGTACCATTAATTCCATTATTTACCCTTGTTTGTGTCTGCTCTGGGATACAGTTGGGAGAGGAACATTGCCATGAAGAAACCTATTAGGTACACGTACCTTTGTAAAATAATGCATTTCAAACTAAAGATTGACTGTGCTTTTCTTAAAGAACCCAAAATTCTCAGTGGCCCTACCGAGATATGCAATAAGTTTCTCAGAAATCACGTTGGCACATAGCTGCTAAAAACTCTTCAGTGAATGTTTAAAGAAGATACATCCACCTGGAATTAAACCAGGATGGATTCCTTAGAAGAGCCATCAGGATCACTGTCTACCATGCTCACCCTCAGGACAGACAGTGAAAGTCTCTAAATGTCCCTTTGCAGGGCTTCAAAGAGCTCTGGATTCAGGTGCGGGAAACCTGTCTTTAATATTTTCGTTACTGCTCCCGATGCATTTCCAGTGTGGTTGATTCACATGCAGCATTTCACTAAATGGTATCCTCTTTGCAAACACTGTTTCATATTCTTTCTTTCTTTTTTCCTGTCAATCTTTATCTAAATCTGAGCGCATTTTGTGCTGGTTGTTCGCAGCAGTGTGGAAGCTTGGAAACATGGTCACAAAAGTACCACGTGCCTCTGGTCTGCAGCCAGCCTTTCTATTTGCTGGTTTAATCCTCCAGACTTCAGCCATTTCCCATTTGGTCCTTCACATCATCTCAGGCTAATCCGTCAAGCATTTTAGACAGCCAAGCCAATCTGCAATTGCTGAGGACTTTCCCACAAGCACCATGTCTGTTAATAAGATTTTCATTTGGAAAGATGCCAGGGCGTCCATGTTTTCTATCGTAAATAAATACTATGATTTAATAGCTTCAGGTTTTGTTTAATGTTAACGTCAACTATTTAAGAAACAAAAAAAAAAAGGTCCTCAAATGCCTGGCCCGACAGTGAAATGCCCCACTGACAGCTATTTGCAAGGGTAATGTTGTGGAAAACAACATCCATCTTGGAAACAGTTTCATTAGCCCCATCTAGCTGACCTCTCCATATAACGTTGTCAAATGTGACGGGCATCAGATTATTGGGAATATGGAGATCAATAAATATGCAACACCGGCGCTTAGAATGCTTCTGGCATCGGAGCCATACAAATGCCATCTAACATGGCTCAGAGTCGCTGTCATCTGTCACACCAGCTAGTAAATAGACAAGCTTAAGGGGAAGGCTGTCCGTAATGGTAAAATATATGGGTGAAGATGAATTAGACAGGCAGTGTGTAGTCAGACTTCTGATGCATGAAGGTTCCAAATGAAAAACACTAGGCAAACACTCCGGAGCAGCCTGCCTTCTTAGGGGAATCAATGCAAATTCTTGCCGCACGGTCAAAAGCTGCTCCACGGTCCTGCTTCTGTGTTTTTGATGTCAGCTGCCAAGGGAGTTTTGTCTGCATCTGGGATGCTTGCTAGAAACTTGGAGTCTCCTGAGTGTATTTCTGTACACCACGAGGGAGCCAGATCAACCATTCCCCCCGAATTCCTGTGCGTGTGAACCGCACGATGTCGTTCTGTGCGATAGCAGCCCAAGGCCAAAGAAAGTGCCTGCATTGTCCAATTACTTTAGCCTCAAATGCCTACAACTTTGGGTCCACAAAAGAACAACCTGGTTGAACTGCTAAAGGAAACTTCCACCCCAGCTGGTGGTCATCAAATTGCCCAGATAATCAGACCTCTGGGAACCACTTCTGTTGACAACGTCTGCATCAAGCCATCCCCTTCTAAGATCCCTACCTGCAGCCTGGCCAGTCGGACGCAAGCTGACTGCCACTGCCCAACATTTGTACCTATCACTGCCTGAAGATCCCTTGCTCTGTCCTCAGTAGTGTTTTCCAGATTCCCCAGAACAGGCATCCCTGTTCATAAACCCTCTTCCCCCTCCAAAAAGTGCTTGAGTCCAGCCACGTCCATCATTAAATTAAAGCAACTTAAAGAAAAGCAAATTCTTGAAACAGCAAGCACAGAGGATGTAAGCCACACGTATGCATATATCCAGACACCCAGTGCCGGAACAAACACGTTCCTCAAACCCGAGTAATGTCGATGGCCAATGATGACCAGCATGCTTCCACCCCTCTATGTTTTAAGAAATGTCACTCTTCTCTGTGGAAAAGAGAACAAACAAGAAGCATAAAGGTATTTTTGAAGTACACTGTTATGAGGTACTTGGCTAGTAATTTGCAGCCTAGGTACACACCATACCTTTTAGCACGGCTATTTATCTCTCAGGGAGAATGCTGCCATACTTACGATAAAGGCTCTGTTGGACCTCTTCATCAATAGCAAACCTTTAAGCACAGCACATCTCATAAATAGGAGTTCCACTAACACAGACTTCAAAAGGATAGAACTTGATAATTCAAAAAGAGCTATATTAAGTGTTCCAGCGGTCCATCCATAAAAGCCATCGTATATTCCAAACGCCAGAGTCCTTCAAGCAACATGACAGTTCTATTAGAATAATAGCAGGGGAAAGCATAATTAGAAGTAATCATTGGCTGGAAAGGAGCTAGTTGTTTTTGTAGAGCAAAATGCCGCTCTGAGCCCCGTGGAAAATGCAGCCAGAGCAGCGGCAGCGAGAGCAGATAACCATCGAAAATAACCACGGCGCAAACCCTGCACTATTTATTTCTATTTATTAAGAACTCTTTGTATACCTCAATGTTTTCCTGGTGAAATCATCTTAATTTGAGCCCACAGTTTCTTTGGATAAGATTATTATGTAATCGCTACTTACTGGCCACTATTTTCTATACATTTGTTGGTCAAACAGTTAGGGTGTCTGTCTTTTCCAGCCTGACAGAGATCATTCCGTCAAGCAGGGGCTCCTGGTTGGCTCCATGGAGCCATATTGAATATACACCATATCCCAAAAGATGAAGAACGTTTGGCTAAGCATTAACTTTTTAATCCATAGATTAATGACTCCAGCTATCAAAGGACTGGGCCATTTCCCCCTTAGGGGTGGCAAAGGAGGAGGCATCTGGGGGCTATTTCCCTTCGGAAGGGACTGCATCCCACACCAGGAACCCCATTCACCTGGTGCCTTTTTTTTATCCTCCTCCTCAACTTTAAGATTTAGAATTTCCAAAATGCAGGGAGAATAACACACCCCAGCTGAGCCTTGTCAACAAGCCCAGGAGGGAGTCAGGGCAGGAGTCATTAGCTCTACTTTGCAGACATGCAAATTGGGGCTCAGGAAGGGTAGGGGCTCCCCGGAGGTCCCACAGTTGACTTTCTCCGCATGCCGTCGTCCTGCCCCGACAGAATGCTTGCTTTGCCCCTGGTTCTCCATCTCACTCACCCTGTGGGACGCGCCCATGAAGATAAAAGCCACACACCTGGTGCTGTTGTGCAGGCGCCAGCCGGGTCTCAGAACGGAAACAGGCCACCCGTCAGCCTTCAGACAGCAGGGAGACGGGGCAGAGGTTCACTCCCAACGTGGAAGGCAGCCGTGCTCTCTGCATAAAGAGAGATACGATCAAGTCAGATTCACCCGGGTCTTGGCATCATTCACTTACCTAACATTTATTGATCTATAGGCAGGGTACCAGGAGTGAAGGGAGGTGGCAGAGAAAGGGAGTAGAGAATGGGAGAAATAGAATGAAATCTAATATTTAGCCCAGATATGAGAAAAATGCACCTCTGACGACTCAACCTCAAAATAGTAGGTAGAGGGCTTCCCTGGTGGCGCAGTGGTTGGGAATCTGCCTGCCAATGCGGGGGACACGGGTTCGAGCCCTGGTCTGGAAAGATCCCACATGCCGCGGAGCAGCTGGGCCCGTGAGCCACAATTACTGAGCCTGCGCGTCTGGAGCCTGTGCTCCGCAACAAGAGAGGCCGTGATAGTGAGAGGCCTGCGCACCGCGATGAATAGTGGTCCCCGCTTGCCGCAACTAGAGAAAGCCCTCGCACAGAAACGAAGACCCAACACAGCCAAAAATAAATAAATAAATAAACTCAAAAAAAAAAAAAAAATAGTAGGTAGAGTCGACTTGGAGCACCCAGGACAGACAGTGGGCAGCCAGTGAACCAGTGTTTCCAGGAAACACGCGGAACTCCAGCACCTGCACCGACTTTCTAGCCTCCTGAATCTGAGCCACTGACTTAACCTCACTGAGCCTCAGTGTCCTCATCTGGAAAATGGGAGTAACACTACTGCCTGCCTCCAAGCATTGTTGCAAAAGTAGGAGATGATCCAGGTGACGCCCCCAGCACAGTGCATGGCACACAGGAAGTGCTGATTAGGCGGCCCCCCTTCTGATACTCCATAGGAAGCCAGAGGAGGGAGTGACCCACGGACTCTGACTCTTAGGAAAGACCTCCCGGAGGTGGCAGGCGGCCAGCTGGCCCTCAAAGGGGAGAGGGCAGTTCTCCACAAAGCAGCACCCCAGGCCTTGTCCTGGTGGTCCAGAAACTCAACTGGCCTCCTGCCAGGGCCTCATTTCTAATAAAAACCTGATAGAGACCCTCAGGTTTGTTGATATGTTTGCTTCTCATTTAGACTCCTAGCAACACTGTGGGAGTCGGGACTTTAAAATCGTTTGGATTTCAACAGCATATCCCTGTCGGTTACAAAGTTGTAATTCACAACCCGGCTCCTCGCCCACACTCAAAATATTCAAGCTTAAAATTAATTTGGTTTTGAGATACGACACCAGGATATCATCAAAACAAAACAAAACAAACAAACAAACAAAAATCCCAGTCCAGTGAATATACTTAGAATTTAGGCTATAAAGGGATTTCAGCTTGACAAGAGCCGGACCTTCCCATCTTGTGCAGTAAAGTTCCAAAAATGCTTAGCAAGACCGTATCATACATCCAACGTACACGCCGCAGAGATAAGGCACCAAGAAAGAGGATGGTGATGATGGTGGTGGTGGTGGTGATGTGATGGTGACATGATGACCACGCAAGAGGAGGAAAGGGCAGGCTCAGGGTTGGTTTTGAGAAAGGGATCCGGGTAGGTGAAGAACGCTGATCCATCAGTTCACATCAGGGTGAGTCATGAACGTGGGCCTGAGACCTGAGACAATGCGCTTTCCCCGCTTCTTCAGATTGAGGGGTTCAGAATAGGCAAGCTGTGGATCTCCAAACCCAGAGATCTGTCAAAAGGATTTACTCTGGAGAAGATCATCGACCCCAACATAACAATTTTAGGCATTATCTTGAGCTTGGAAAAGGTTCAAACAGTCGTTAATCCAAATAAGCAAGAATCTGTAACAACATTATAAATCCACACACCTCCTGTTTTACCGAACGCCACACGTGTCCCTGCCACTCGCTCCCTGGAAACTGGCACGGCACGTGTCCTGGCCCTCCCTTCCTTGGCCTCACAGTCAGGTTTGCAGGATGATTTGCGAAATCACCTCTTGAAGAAAAGCCTCATTACCCAGTGACATGTTGTAATCCCAACCAATGCTTCCAGAAAAGTTTCAATGTCCATTACATTAGCTAACCTTAAAATTGAATACAAATCCATTTTAATCAATATGTTGTAATAAATAGATATTAAGGCACATGGCACTAATGTACAGGTAGACTAATTAAAGCGCCAGCATTTGCAGCACTCACATACCTCAATTTTCTCTACAAAATCCTTATTGAACCACTACCTTAAAAAAAAATAATTGCATTTGCAATTAGAAACACTGAAGTTACATTATCGATTTTCTGCTAAAAACCTTTTTAGTAAACAAGCACAAACTACATTCATTAAATGTAAGTGCTTGGAGCTATGGTGTGAAATTCAATTCAGCCATTATCATGAATTACACTGATTATTGCTGTAATTATTTTCTCTTGGATACAACCGCATTTCTGTCCCTTGCTAGTTCTGTTGGACATATAACCATGTTCATTTTATAGCTAATAATACTCATCTGTAGTCCCAGCAATTACTATCACTTATACAAATCATCAAGTTAAGCTCCGGGTACCTAGTAAGATTCAAAAAAATTAAGTAAAACATCCTTTTTTTACCCTTTAAATAACTAATAGCATTAGAGAACAAGGAAAATTACAGATGTTAACTGATTTACATTGCAAGCTTTAATCTCCTGTACTTGACTTGTCAGAAATTTCTGCTGTCCTAAGCACACATTTTGAGAAGAAATCCACCAACAGACTTTTTTTTTTTTTTTTTAGAAATGAACAGTCGATGGATTGGATTACGGGTCTGAAGCATTCTCAGGAAGGAAAAAAGCCATGATCATTTGGTGTGTTCAACAAAATAGATTCTGTATTTTAATCAGAGCCAAAAAAATGGCCTTGCATTGTATGTGTTTGTTTGTTTAGGTGTCTTATTAACTAAGCAGATTTTTAAGAGAGAACACTCCACTTTAATTTTTCCTCCAGAGGCAGCTGTAGCTTTCCACAGTTTTTAAAGTGAATCCTCCAGGCAAAATAGATGTTTTCAAAGGAGACCTCCTTTTCTCCCCTGGGGTGAGGGCACTGCACAGACAGGGCCAGGGTAAATGCATCTGGGCATATTCCCTCAAAGTGAATATGATTTCTGGGGCTTCTGGTGGGGAACCACCTGCATGGGAAAACTGGTGGGGAAGAAAGAGGGAAGTCAGAGAGTGTGATCTTTTAAAATGTGTACGTGCATATGTATATAGCGATGGAAACGGCATATTTCATGGCAAGAGGATTTGCAGACTATGATCTCCGGGCTGGGGACAGAACCCTCACCCACCAACCCGAAAGGCCCCTGTCCCACGTGCCAAGACCACGCTCCAGGGCCCTGACTTGAAGACCTCGTTCACAAACAGCAGAATCACTTCCTCCCGTTAAGTTTAAGAGCGCTTTGGGAAGTGGGCTTCCTGGGCCTCCTTGCTGAGCACACCTTGGCCACCCTAGCATCCTGGATTTATCTTTGTACTGCCCTCCCCCCTGGGCACTGGAGGGCCCAGCTCTGGGTGAGACCCTGGGGTGAGATGTAAATGAAGCAGTGACACCCAGGTGGGAGACCTCAACCCCAGCAGAAAAACAGAAGACGCTTTCATTAGGGGCCTCACCATTTCCTCAATAAGCAATGTTTTTGATTCGTATTTTATATACCTCGTTTTATTTTTTTAGGGGTGGAGGAGGGAGGTACATAGCTTATAGAAATTCACAAACAAAATTTTATCAATTAAGAGAGAAAAAGTTAAGTGGGGTGTGGTGTGGAGTGGAACTAGGTTCCTACACCCCTCCAAATTGCTAAAAGCTGGCTGCAATTTTGGCTCAGAGCTTCCTGGTGGCCAAAGCAAGATGGAAAACACAATCTTATGGATATAAGATTCACTGTTAGCAAAAGAAGAAATGTAAATTTAAAAATAAGTAAAAATCTTTTAGTTTGAAAAGAAAAATATAAGCAAAATCTGATGTTAAGATTCAGAAACCAAGAACTAAAGGCACCTTTTTTAAAAAATCAGATATTACTTCTTTCCTAGATTTTTTTGGTTTTTTATGTAATATAAAACTCTGAAGAGCATCCGTTGAAATTCTGATGCTAATCTTAACTATATGGAGAATTAAAAAGCAAGAAAACAGGACAAAATCATATTGTCAACACATCTTAAAAGCTGAACAGCTGGAAGACAGTATGTTTAACCACAGTTTAAAACTCTAAATTAGCTGATTTACGCCATCATTTTGAGATCATCAGAATTTTCCCAAAGGTGCTAAATGAATTTTCTGACCATCGTTGGCCATTTAAAGTATTAATTGATATCATGCATTCAGTGTAAAGAAGTCACTTTGCTATTCTAAAAGAAGTATTTAAGGATCTTTTTTTAAGGAATAACTTTTGCTTCTTCTACTATCTGCGAAATTACCAGCAATAATTGAATATGGTTTGAAATGTTCAGAACTTAGAATTCTCAGCACCCTCCTTGTATCTATTTTAAATAAATAGGCTTTTTTTTTTTTTTTAACCAATGTGATTGGGAGTAATGATATACAAATATCAAAGGAACCAGTAAAAAGAAGAGACAAGTGCCACTCTAAAAACAAGCAGAAGCATGTACTCTTGACTTGCACCCCCAGGGAAGAAAAGATTTTTAAAATGTTAACAATTTGGCTATATCCGGTTGTCTGTCTGGCTTGGGTGCTTCCTGGGGAATCACATTGAAGAATTCAATAGGCAGGCTTGAAAATTCAGAAAAGGGAAAATTAAATTCCTAGAGATAGTCAAGAATATCGTATTCATAAAGAGCCTTTTCCGCAGGAGCTTGGAAACGTGTAATATAACCTTCAAAGTAAAAACGGTTTGTTGCATTAGTTCTGCTTAGCTGACCATGAATACTAATTGCAGGAAGAATTAACTGTGCCCAGTACCTGGGGGCAGGAACACACAAAAGTGACCGGGGAAGGCAAACAATGGAAAAGGTAAAAATGAACATCCACACCCCCATTCAACTCAACATGATCTGCAGCAAAACCCTAAATTACAATGAAGCCAGTATCTGCCTCTCGCCCCTCAGAGATTAGAAGAAAAAAGAGAGGCGGCTGCAGAGAGATTGGGTTTTGGGGGTAAAAATAATCCATGCTTTTGCTCTCATTTCTCTTATTCAACCTTTCTTCTTTGCCCAGTTGTGGCAATTCCTCCACAGGGTCAGGAACTTTATTCTCTGGGTCAAGTGTCCCATTTTGCAGGATATCACCATGTGAGAAACAACTGGTTGGTGGAAAGAAGGCTTTGGGGTAAGGATGGGCTTGAATATGAATTTCAGCTCTGTAATTTACTAGCTGTGTGAACTTAAGCAAGTCACTAAACCTCTCTGGGCCTCAGTTTCCTCATCTATAAAATGGGAACAATAGTGCCCAAATCACAGAATTCTGAAGATAAAATGAGAAAATATTTGTCAAGTGTCTGGTACATGAGAAATCCTGAACGCTACCCTCTGAATATTTCCCACAGACACAGAAGCTGCTAGAAATTCTTGCAACACACTCAGTATCCCTGCCCCTTCCTGGAAAGAAGAGCCTCTACCCCACCCCTAACCAGAGCTGATTGGCCAAATAAAAGCACCTGACATAGGCTCAACCAACCAGATCCTCTCTCCCTGGAATGTGAAATTGGGCCTGAGGTTGTTAGGGACGGGAGCTGCGTGGTGGTCACTGGTGCTTTATGTCATGCACTAACGTGAGAAAAAGTCAGTGTGTCCTCATATAGATCAGATCCCAAGAGCTGATTATTAAATCATAGGGAGTTTTTCGAGCCAAAATTGTTAATACAACCATTATTAAAAATTAAATTATATAAACTTACGTGTAAATAAATTATGTTAATACAAAGGTAATGAATACTCAACACTCATACTTCCTAATTATTTCCTCTTATTTTATATTATTATGATGAATTTACATTTTATTTTATCTATGCTCTTGAGATTACTTACATCCATGTATCTTCACGGTGGAAACACTATATACAGTGGTGCGCTCCTGGGCATCTCTGCCCAGCTCCACCTTCGTGTCGGCAGGTTTGAATCAGCCACAGTGGGAGTATTTACACCATGGCGATTGGAAAACACTCCAAATCAAGGCTTTTTTCCCCTCCAGAAAGCTGGTTGTTAGACATTTACCAGAACAGCAATGGAGAAAACTTCTAAGTAGATGGGGGAAAAGTGAGGCAGTGGCTACAGGGAGCAGAGACAGAAGATGTGGAGAGAGTACAGCAAGCTTTCCGATTCCCAAGGCCACTCCTTTGCAGAGGTCGAGCTGCACTGATCTCAGGTTCCAACAAAACACACACACACACACACACACACACACCCCCGTAGCCTTACGGTAAATTCCTTTGTTAGGCTGAAACTAGCCCATGTTGGTTTCTGCATTCCAGTCTTAACCAATGAATGGGACATAAAATCAATGAGAACATTGCACTGTCTCTTTTGGGGTCATTTTAATCTATTCTTAGCTAAGCATAATAATGAAGCCCTAATCACTGGTCAGCCATTGTTGAGATTTTTTTTCAAATCTCTGTATAACATGCCATGTATCCTGGAGATATTCCTGCTGTTTCTTGCTCATCACCAAGAGCAATGGTGCATGAGTCTCAACTGGATCCCACAGGCCCTTTGTGACTCCCCAGCAGTGCTTGGTGCTGCTCAGACTGACTTTTATGTAACTACTCCAAGCTGTGCGTTAACTACTGTGACACCGCACCAATGATCCAATTAGGCCTTAAATGTTTACTTAAGAAAAGGCTCTGTTCATCAAAAAGATTGGGTGGCTGGTGGGAAACTAGAACATTTGGTGTACTAAGTGATACGCGAGCTGGCTTTTCACATAGCAGGCAGGCCAATTAGATTTTCCAGGAAGATAAAAATGCTTTTAATCTTGAAATTTCCTTCAAAGAAGCAGAAACTCCAACTGCTTGCTTGTTTTCCCCTTTTCTGCCTCCCTCCCACTTCCTCCACACCTCTCTTTGATAAATTTTCTTTCTTTTTAATAATGGCTTCCTGTCCAGTGAAGTCTGCATCCTCTTCAAATCTGTTGGTGTTCAAGGTATTGAAATGGCAGATGCTCCCTAAATGGAAAAGAAACGGTACTGACAGAAACGCATTCAGAGTGGTTCTCCGCAGTACGTTTGGCAGGTGAGATATCCTGGCGTCTGCACAGAAAAGTAAACTTGAACACAGACAGCCCATGAAGTACACGTGGTGATTTAAAAATTTATTGCCAGCTCTCACACATCTCCCACCATTAACTAACGCCTTCTGAGAATCAAGGTGATGGCTAAAATGTTCATCTCAGCAGCTGTCTAACAGATTCAAGTTCAGCTTCCTATCTCATCGAAATCCTAAACGTGGACTTCCCTGGTGGCACAGTGGTTGAGAATCTGCCTGCCAATGCAGGGGACACGGGTTCGAGCCCTGGTCTGGGAAGATCACACATGTCGTGGAGCAACTAGGCCCGTGAGCCACAACTACTGAGCCTGCGCGTCTGGAGCCTGTACTCCGCGACAAGAGAGGCCGCGACAGTGAGAGGCCCGCGCACCGTGATGAAGAGTGGCCCCCACTCGCCGCAACTAGAGAAAGCCCACGCACAGAAACGAAGACCCAACACAGCCAAAACTAAATAAATAAATTAAATAAAGTGTAAAAATTAAAAAAAAAAAATCCTAAACATATTCAAATTGCTATTTGCACATATGCCTGAATCAGGGCTTGGAAAACAAGTTATTTAACCTGCCATCTAATCTATCCAATAATCTGAAAACAGGTCGGTCCACATGGAAATTGTACATAAATATTTGAATTCATAGATGACAGTCCATTCCTCAAGAGTCATGAGGAGGACCACAGTTAAAAACATCTATTCAAAAACTCACTTCTTCCCTTCAAGACTTACCATTACTCACATATGTTTTCTACCCTGCTGTAATTTAGGTTTTTCTTTATGACAAGGGTCAGCAAACCAGCCATAGCGTGAATCTGGCCTGTCACCTATTTTTGTCTGTCCTGAGAGCGCAGAATGGTTTTCAGTTTTACATAGTTAAAAGTTTTTTAAAAATCAAAAGAGAGTTTTTCACATATGAAAATTTTATGAAATTCGAATGGGACGCCAGGGGACCCATTAACATTTGGTGAACAAACGCATGGATTGTCAGGAAATGTGTGTTGATGGCAACTGAACTGGAATAGATTTGTCTCCACCAGTAAGCCACCGGGTAATACGTTATGACCTTCCTGTGCCCAAGCAGAAAAGCAAGAGAGCACGGCCCCACCCTCAAGGTGCAGAGATCAACACACCCGAAAAAAATTAGTGAAGAGTAAAAGTAAATGACGTAAAGAATTCCTTGCCTCTCCCTACGCATGACCCCTCTGTTCCCTGTATGTTCCCCCATCACGGCTCCTGTTGCTGTGGGGAGGCATTTATCTGTCTCCTGGGCTGGAAATAGTCATTCCTTTAGAGACCACTAGCTAGGACACAGTGCCAAGCACTTCACACACAACACTTCTTTTAATCCTCACAGAGACCCTGTGAGGTAAGAGCTTTCATTATCCCTGTTTTGAGGGTAAGGAAACTGAAGCACAGAGAGGTTCAGTAACTTGCCTAAGGTCACAAAGTAAGTAGCAGAGGCAGGATTCAGACTTTCTGAAAGAGTCTGGCTTCAGAGCCTGAGACCTGGAATGTTACATTATAATGTAGCCATTTATATGGCGAGTGCTTTTGAAGCTGGTTCATGTCTTGGTCATCTTTGTATCATCAGAGCCTGGAACATACCAGCATTCCTCATAGACATTGCAGGATCGGTTCCCGATCACCGCAATAAAGCAAATATCACAATAAAGTGAGTCACACAACTTTTTCGGTTTCCCAGTGCATAAAAGTTATGTTTACACTATTAAGTGTGCAACAGCATTATGTCTAAAAAAGCAATGTACATATCTTCATTAAAAAAAATACTTTAGGGCTTCCCTGGTGGCGCAGTGGCTGAGAATCTGCCTGCCAATGCAGGGGACACAGGTTCGAGCCCTGGTCTGGGAAGATCCCACATGCCGCGGAGCAACTGGGTCCGTGAGCCACAATTACTGAGCCTGCGCGTCTGGAGCCTGTGCTCTGCAACAAGAGAGGCCGCGATAGTGAGAGGCCTGCGCACCGCGAATGAAGAGTGGCCCCCGCTTGCCGCAACTAGAGAAAGCCCTCGCACAGAAACGAAGACCCAACACAGCCATAAATAAATAAATTAAAAAAAAAAGAAAGAAACAACAGTGAGCAAACAAACAAACAAAAAATACTTTATTGCTAAATAATGCTAACCATCTTCTGAGCCCTCAGCAAGTCGTAATCTTTTTGCTGGTGGAGGGTCTTGCCTCGATGCTGACGGCTGCTGACTTACCAGCGTGGTGGCCGCTGAAGGCTGGGGGGGCTGTGACAGTTTCTTAAACTAAGACAACAGTGAGGTTTGCTGGATCTCTTGACGCGTCCTTTCACGAACAATTTCTCCGTAGCCTACAAAGCCATTTGATAGCATTTTACCCACGGTAGAATTTCTTTCAAAATTGGAGTCAGTCCTCTCAAAACCTTCCACAGCTTTATGATCTAAATTTACATAATATTCTAAATCCTTTGTTGTCATGTCAACAATCTTCACAGCATCTTCGCCAGGAGTAGATTCCACCTCAAGAAACCACTTCCTTTGCTCACCCATGAGAAGCAACTCCTCATCTGTTCAAGTTTAATCATGAGGTTGCAGCAATTCACTCACATCTTCAGGCTCCCCTTCTAATTCTGGTTCTCTTGCCGTTTCCACCACATCTGCAGTTACTTCCTCCACTGAAGTCCTGAACCCCTCAGAGTCATCCATGAGGGTTGGAATTAACTTCTTCCAAACTCCTGTTAATGTTGACATTTTGACCTCTTCCCATGAATCACGAGTGTTCTTAATGGCATCTAAAATGGTGAATCCCTTCCAGAAGGCTTTCAATTTACTTTACTCAGGTCCATCAGAAGAATCACTATCTATCTATGGCAGCTATAGCCTTATGAAATGTATTTCTTAAATAATAAGCCTTGAAAGTCAAAATTACTCCTTGATCCTTGGGCTGCAGAATGGATGTTGTGTTAGCAGGCACGAAAACACCATGAATCTCTTTGTACATCTCCATCAGAGCTCTTGAGTGACCAGGTGCATTGTCAATGAGCAGTAACATTTTGAAAGGAATCTTTTTTTCTGAGCAGTAGGTCTCAACAGTGGACTTAAACTATTCAGTTGTAAACGGATGTGCAATCATCCAGGCTTTGTTGTTCCATTTGTGAGCACAGGCAGAGTAGATTTAGCATAAACCTGAAGGGCCCTAGGATTTTCAGAATGGTAAATGAGCATTGGCTTCAACTTCAAGTCACCAGCTGCATTAGCCCCTAACAAGAGAGTCAGCCTGTCCTTTGAAGCTTTGAAGCTAGACATTGACTTCTCCTCACCAGCTATGAAAGTCCTAGATGGCATCCTCTTCCAATAGAAGGTTATTTCTTCTGCATTGAAAATATGCTGTTCAGTGCAGCCACCTTCATTAATTCTCTCAGCTGGATCTTCTGGATAACTTGCTGCAGCTTCTACATCAGCACTTGCTGCTTCACCTTGCACTCTGATGTTATGGAAACTATTTCTTTCCTTAAACCTCATGAATCAACCTCTGCTAGCTTCAAATTTTTCCTCTGCAGCTTCCTCACCTCTCTGAGCCTTCACAGAATTGAAGTATATACACTATTATGCATAAAATAGATAACTAATGAGAACCTACCGTACAGCACAGGGAACTCTACTCAGTACTCTGTGGTGACCTAAATGGGAAAGAAATCCAAAAACTAGGGGATATACGTACATGTATAGCTGATTCACTTTGCTGTACAGCAGAAACTAACACAACAGAGAAGAGCAACTATACACCAATTTAAAAAAAAGAAAGAAAGAAATGGAGGAAGAAAGAAAGAAAGAAGAGAGTTAGGGCCTTGCTCTGGATTAGGCTTTGACTTAAGGGAATGTTTGTGGCTGGTTTAATCTCCTATCCAGGCCACTCAAGCTTTCTCCATATCAGCAATAAGGCTGTTTTGCTTTCCTCTCATTCGTGTGTTCACTGGAGTCGCACTTTTAATTTCCTTCAAGAACTTTTCCTTTGCATCCACAACTTGGCTAACTGTTTGGCACAAGAAGCCTCACTTTGGGCTTATCTTGGCATTTGATTTGCTTCCTCACCAAGCTTAGTCATTTGTAGCTTTTGATTTAAAGTGAGAGAAGTGCTTCCTTTCACTTGAACACTTAGGGGCCACTGTAGGGTATTAATGGGCCTACTTTCAATATTGTTGTGTCTCAGGGAACAGGGAGGCCTGAGGAGAGGGAGAGATGGGGAAACGGCAGGTCAGTGGAGCAGTCAGAAAACACACATCTATTGATTAAGTCTTATGGGCAAAGTTGGTGGTATCCCAAAACAACTACAATAGTAGCATCAAAGATCACTGCTTGGGACTTCCCTCGTGGTGCAATGGTTAAGAATCCACCTGCCAATGCAGGGGACACGGGTTCGAGCCCCGGTCCGGGAAGATCCCACATGCCACGGAGCAACTAAGCCCGTGCACCACAATTACTGAGCCTGTGCTCTAGAAATGAGAAGCCCGCGCACCACAACGAAGAGTAGCCCCCGCTTGCCGCAACTAGAGAAAGCCCACGCGCAGCAACGAAGACCAAAACACAGCCAAAAATAAATAAATAAAATGAAAATAAATACATTTTTTAAAAAATAGATGGGTGCGAGTTTAACTTAAGTCGTAGTATAATTTAAGTGTAATCTTAGTATAATTTAAGTCATGGAGGAGAACCAAGGTGCCCAGGGCAGGTGTGGAAGTGAGAAGCAAAGAACCGAAGACAACACCCTGCAGACCACCAGCCTCCAAGGGATGGAAGAGGAACACGCTTTTGGTTACAAGTGACGGAATGGTCAACTCAAACAATAATATAAATTCATGAAATTGGAAAGTCCGGAGGGAATCTCTGGCCTGGGCCAAGGCCTGATCCAAGGACACAGCCAGGTCTGCAGGGACCCATTTTCTTTCCATCTCTCTGCTCAGCTTCTGCCAGTGTTGTCTTCATCCTAAGGCTGGTTCCCAGAGCTATACCTTTCCTCAACAAAGAGAGAGCGTCTCTGCCCCAGCACAAGTCCTGAGCTTCCTTCCATGTGGACTGGCTCAGATGGATGCCTGCTTATGAATCAGTCTCCCTGGCCAGGGGCATGGAATGTGCCGATGGCCTTAACCCAGGTCATGGGCTCTACCCTTAGAACCTGGGCTGGCATCAGCTTTCCCAAACCTCAAGAATCAATGAAGTTAGAACTGGGAGAGAGAGAAAGGGGCCACCAACAAATGTCCATTGTCAGTGAACTCTCAGGAAGGAGGCTGAGGTGGACCACCCTAGGGCTAGGAAGAAAACCAGCAGACAATGATGGTTCAGAAACCAGGGAGGAATGAGTTTCATAAAAGAAGTTGTTACAAGGGCTAAGTGCCACGGAGTGGTCAAATAAAAATGGGGATTAGAAAGTACCCTGGGTCTTATGACGAGGAAGGTAAGAACCTGCTTATCAATCAGTAAATACTTATCAAGACCCCAAGCCATGTCAGGCCAGGTATTGGATCCTGGGATAGAGTGGCAACCGGGCTGGGCTAGAGGCTCGAGTCTAGTGGGACAGGCGACAGCTAAGTAGGCACGTATGTAAGTACGATAATAAAGGAGACGTGGGAACGAGCAGCAGGGACACTAACACAGACTTGAGGACTCAGGGGAAGTTCCCCAGAGAAAGCAGCAGGTAACCTGACGTTGGAAGGAGGAGCAGGAGTTGGGCAGGCGGCTAGAGGGGTGGAAGGGGAGTCGCGTTCCAGGCAGAGGAAGAGCACGTGCAAAGCTCAGAGATACGCAGAGCTGCATGAAGCTAGGTGTGGCTGGAGCACAGAGGCCGACTCCACCGTGCTCTCATCCAGTGCCCTGTATAAAACAGGTCAGAGTCCTTGGCACACCTCCAGAGGCCTTGCCCCGCCCCCCAGGCCAGGAATCGCTGCTCTTCAAGCAGGGTTATAAATCAACCCGTGGTGTCTCCATCTTGTCTTAAGGATCCCAAGGGAGGCCTGATCTAACATCTTCCTGAAGGAAGGATATGAAACACATTTGACTGGAAGCTTTGGGAGGACAGCGGTTGTCATCTGTTTCATTCACTGCCATTTCCCAGGTCTGAGACATGGTAGGCTCGCAATGAATAACTGTGGAATGAATAAAGGAAGCAAGCAAGGAGGAAGGATACCACTGACCTCCCTGCCTGAGTCACCTTTCTGGTCACCCCATCAAAAGTAACAACAAATAACACAGGTTAGTAAACACACCTGGTACTTACATTATTCCTAAAAGGTCACAAGGTACCCTTAAAACCACCTGTCTGAGAATCAATGTCAAAGCTTTGGGGAGTCCTTCCCTTTGTTGTAAGTGTGCCTCCATTCATAATTCAGCCTCAGAGGAGGCAGGTGATGGGGATGGGAGAGGACAAAGATCTCATCTCTAAGTGCCATCTGACGCCTACTATTGCCACGTGCTTTTTTCTACCAAATAGGTATATTGTACCTTGAAATGGAGCTGGTCAGGATCTCTCCACCTTCCATTTCAATGAGGCTGTAGTTTAACTGGAAGTAGAATAACATTTACATATATAATCATCACACCTCAACAAGAGGTAACTAAAAGCTTCTTATGAATGCATATCCTGCCACCTTGGTGTGGGTTTCATGAAACATCCTTAACGCTGGCTAATTTTCTGTATGGGTGACATCGATAGGCTATATCAATGAAAAACTTTGTTAAATTAGAGTATGTGTCTGGGGCTTAAAAGAGATCCTGCTATAAAGTGTCAGTTTCTCATATTTAGAATGAAGCTGCTCATGATCCTATGCATAATAATAATTTGTGTACAAATATTTAGTGCTTTTCAGGCTCCTTCAAACAGTACTCTCTTGTTTGAACCCTGGAACACTCTGCCAGGTACATAGGGGGAGACATCAACCCTCATTTATCAGAGAGGAAAACAGAGGCCCGGTGAGGTGAGGTGACCTATCCAAGGTTAATGGAGTGACCAATGCCAGTTCTTAATCCCATACCCTTTCTACCATTTCATGTGATAAGGCAATACATCCTATGGTTTTCTAGAATTATTGTTTGCCAAAAGTTTGTATCACTTAGATGCAGAGTGACATTCTTAGCAAAGAAACCATAAGAGATGTGTATAAGATATTCGTTGCAAGACTTCATGAGAGAGAGAATGCTAGAAGGACCATGGCTCAGAGAAGGGCCTCTTAAGATTGGCTGCCTGGGTTCAGATTCAGGGTCTGTCACTAACACCTGAATGAACCATGGACCAGTTCCTTCATGTCCCCATCCCTGATGGACATGTGGGGTCATCTCCATTCTCCCAGGCTTCCATTTAGGGGTCCTAATGGGTACAAGAACCCCGACTCTAATGCCAGCTCCCAGGGGAGCAAAAGTGATCGAAGCTAAGCCAATCAATTCATTCTGTCCTTCAGGCCATGTCATTGATTCAGCCATGCCCATGTCACCCCAGCTAGTCCAATCAGAGGGAACCCCAGGACTCCTGCAGGGAATGCTGGGACAAAAACCTCCCACTGGTTGTGAACCAGGAAGCACAGAGTCCTGGGAGCTGCAGCAGCCACCTTGGATCCACAAAGGGGATCAGCCTTAGGAAGAAGGTGACAATCTGGAAGGCAGAGCAGACACGTGGAAAGAAACTGGGTCCCCGATAACGCTGTTGAGACTCTGACTCAAACCTGCCCTTAACTCCGGATCTTTCAGTTTCTTGAAATAATATATTTTAAGCCAATTTGATTGGGTTTCCCAGTGCAACCAAAACCATCCTAACCGATTCGCCCAAGTCTCCGCAACTGCAGAAGAGCAATAAGTAATAACAGTCACCTTCCTAAGTCTGCTGTGAGGCTCAGAGGAGGTACCACACAGGAACTCTTGGCACCGTCCTGCTCCTGACAAGCCCGTTACCCCACCTGCGGACAGGTAGGAACATCTCACTTTTTCTCACTGTGACGTCACTGTGACGTCTGGGTCTTTGTGCCAAAAAAGCCAAGTCTTTCAAAGATAAATATCACATTTAGCCTGAGGGCCCCAGACAAACCACACTTACCCACCGTTTTATGCACGGGCTCAGTTAGGATGTGCTACTTTGAAACTGTGCTATGTTAGAAATGCTGTAGCAGGAGGGCAGAGCTATTTTGTCATCATATTGCTCGTCACTTCTAGGCGTTTGGTGATTTTACTACCTTTTTCCCAGTATCCCCTGGGTGGGTGTCCTTAACCTATTATGTAATGATATTTCAGGGTCTGGGAGATAAATTGCTCTCTGCGTAAAATATGGCAGTGGATCTATACCCCTAAGCTCCGATAATTAGTTTTTAATGTAACTACAATTCTTTCGAGGAGATGTTTCTGCGCTCTAAAATCTTCTTAAAAGCATCCCTTAGGCTGAAATTAAGTTGGAAGGAGTGTCATGGAGGCCTGTGGCGAGGGGCGAGTTGGGCTCAGGTTACCAGGCAGCCCTCCGTGATTCATGGGCCTCGGGCAGGGGGAGGCAGGCCCTCCTCTCACCTCCGCGGCCAGGCCCGCTCTGGCTCGCAGCTGCCAAAGCATCACCCAGCATGACGCCCAAGTACTGGTTACAAATGAGGAGGGTGGGGACTCAGAGAGGGGGAAGAGAATGGGGGGCGGGGCACCTCCCAGGGCCTCCCTTTTCACCCTATCAAGGAGTTTTCTCTATCCCAACAATTGTGGATTTCTCTTCTGTTAGGTCAAAAGCACCTATTTCGGTTAAGGCATTTAAGATCACAAGGGACCGCAGCCAACCTGTTCCATCAGATTCCTTCTGGAAGTGCTTCCCAGCTGTGGATTCCCAGCATCCTCCCCGTCCTTCCCCACCCTGCACGCATGAGCGCCCTCCCCCTTCGTTCTGGTATTCTCAGAATTAGGGCTGTGTGTGCTCTGCAAAGACACACTAGCTACCCTGTCCCGAGGTAGCGCCACGGCAGACGGAGGGGTCCCCTAGCTGGACCATCTAGAGTGATAGTGCCACCAGCCTCTAGGCATTTAACCCTTCGTATGCTTAACTGGTTACATAAAGAACAGCAAATGGGAACCAGCATAAACATGAAGACCCAGAGAGCACAGGATACCATAAAATGCGAAAGTCTCTGCAAATTCCAAAGTAATTCCAAGTCCCCAGATGTCCAGCAGATCTATAAAAACATTTCCTTTCCCTTGGCCTGGAGGTAACCTTAGAAAACATTTTAAGTGGTTTAAAAATAATACAAGTGGGTGATTTACTTTGATCACTGGATACACACGGAGGCCCTTTCCCTCCATGTGGCAGGGGATAGGCAGTCCTGGCAGCTCCCGTCAAGGTGGGCTCTGGCTGTCAGGTCAGGGAGCCTACCTGGCGGGTGAGCCAAGGCTCAAGCGCTGAAGGCTTGGTCCCTCCTCGTGGCGGGAGGTCTCGTGGTCTTGGACAGATTCCTGGAGGAACTGGAATTCCTCGTCTCCCCATTTCCTTGTCATTTTCTTCAGTGCCTTGGGCTGAAGGCCATCGCTGGGGGTGAGCGCTAAGGCTCAGGAGGTGCTCCGGGGCTCCCCCTCCACCTCAGCTGGGCCGGGCTTGCAGCTCTCCCCCTTCTCCCCTGGGCTGCTCAGCGCAGCCCGGCTCCCCTCCCCCAGGAGAAGCCACACAGGAGCTCCATCTCTGGTCCACAGTCAAGTCCCTCTCACCTCCCCCAAAGGAAGTAAAGCAGCCGCGAAGACCACTGGAGGAAAACATTTCAAAAATGGTAACATCCAGTGTCATCAAAGAAGGAAGGTGGGGATGAGCCCTCTCACATGCACGGATGGGGGGGCGGCAGGCGGAATGTTTTGGAACTGGAGGCTGACAGAACAGGCGCAGACCCTGGCTCCACCACTGACTAGCTGTGTGACCTCATGCGAATGACTTGACCCTCCCAACCTCAGTTTTCTTATCAATGGAATGGGAAGTGGTGACAGAGTCACTCCGTCTTCCTGTTGGGAGACTCGGAAGCGGGCCTGACAGAGTAGCTGAATCTCTTCTTACTTCTGGAGAGCAGTTAGTGACGTCCATCCCTCTGACCCAGTTATTCCGCTTCTAGGACTGTTTCCCAAGGAAATGACCAGAAATGTCACATAAAGACTCGTGCACAAGTACACTCGCCTAAGCATTATTTAAAGCAGGAATAACTAACTGGAAATGAACTGAACAGCCAGGAATCACGACTGGCTAAATAATTCTGGCACATCCACGTGTCAGGACACCGTGCAGCATGGTGTCCCCAGAACAGCACCACGTGTAACCAACAAAGGAAAGCGTCAACTTGCACTCAAAGTATTATGGGATATCTCTGCACATACAACCGAGGCAATATTTCAAAAAGTAAAACGTCCGTTCATCGTAATTATTAATAATAAAAGTCAGTATTAATAACAATAAAATTTATTAGTAACAATAAACTTGGATAAAAAACAAATTTATTTCCTCACAGTTCAAGAGGCTAGAAGTCCAAGACCAAGGTGTCGGTGGGTTTTGCTTCTTCTGAGGCCTCCTTGGCTTGCTGGTGGCACCTTCTCACTGTGTCCTCACATGGCCGTCCCTCTATACACGTGTGCCCCTGTGCGCCTTGATTTGCTGACTACTTACTCTGTGTTTGAGATAAGGAAGCTCTACACTCGACCTCATTTTACCCTCACAAGAGGTGGGCACCATTATTCCTTCTCACATTTTCCACAAGGAAACTGAGACTCAGTGAAACTGAGCAACTTGCCCAGCATCATACAGCCAGCCAGCGGCAGAGCCAGGATTCGAGCCCAGGTCTGAATGATTCCCAGGTCACTCTGCAATTCAGTTCCCTAATTGGATTGCTTGGCCAGCTCACCAGCTGAGACACTTCCCAAATCAGAACTTCAGAGAAGAATAGGCCCTCCAGGCGACAGGATCCTATCGTCTCCAGGGAAAGGAGAGTCTAGAAGAGCTAGTTTCTCATCTAATTCCACCCAGTAGCCCTTACATAGTTTTGCCAATGTGATGATGGAATTGCTTTAGTCAATTCTGAAAGTAAAGTAGAAAATCTCTTACTGTGAATTATGCCACAGATGACATCGACACGTGAGAAGGCCAGTATAGATTCTGTACAGAGCAGACAGGAGTGATAGACAGCATCAGAAACGTCCTGAAGACCAGTGTCCCCATCTGTCTCGCAGCACCCACACTGACATGCACAACGTTTCCATGGGCGTTCTCTATTTGCAACAAGGGAGAAGACAGAGTCCAGAGTGTAGCCAAATCCCAGAGGACCAGCCGTCCCACCACCTTTTCTCAGAGCTGATGGCTGTCCACCAGCCACATGACACTCAGTTCAGAATCATGACCCTGGAGTCCTAGGCCAGTGGTTCAGAAGCCTGGGTACACCTTAGAATCACCTGAGGAACCTTTAAAAATACAAACACCAGGCCACACCCCAAACCAATTAATTCAAAACCTCTGCGGATGGAGCCAAGGCACTGAGAATTACTTCATTATGATTCCAACTGATAGCCCAAATTGAGAATCACTAAAACTTATTAAAGTAGAATTCAAAAAGTTCTCAGAAAAGATGAGTTTGACAATCAGTTCAGGAAATATGAGAGGCCCCGAAGAAGTCAGCCCTATTTATGCAATCAAATTGTTCCCAAAGGGGAATTCCCTGGCGGGCCAGTGGTTAGGACTCCGCACTTTCACTGCCGATGACCCAGCGTCAATCCCTGGTTGGGGAACAAAGATCCTGCAAGCTGTGCCTCGTGATCAAAAAAAAAAAAAAAATTGTTCCCAAAGAGAAAGGGAGAAAAAAATGTAACCAAAACCAAAATGAAACAATGTGTTGTAGTCCCACAGGAGGCTGTGAAGCTAAAACTTAGAAAAAACCCTGCAACAAAAAGAGGTACAGAGCAAAGGAGAAAAACACGCACATAAAGTATGTCCTAAACTTATAAGAAAGACTCACTGTTGGTCACTGAACATAAAATGGGCGATGCTTATAAAGCTGTGAGGACAGAGGCTTGGACCTTTTGTTGACTCCTAGAGTTGGACAGCAACACGGAATTCATCCAGCCTCTCTGTCAATGAGGCCCATTCTCATATTCCCCCATCCATGGAAAGAATTCCCCTCAAAAGAAAAAGATACCTTGTGTGTTTCTGGCTCTATTTGGAACCTAAGGGAGGAAATGAACAATAGTCACATCACTTGGGTAAGATGGATAATAGGACTCCTTTCCATCTTAAAAGAAAAAAGTGACCTTCCAAAAAGAAACAGTAAATTATTCATGGTTAACAAGTAACTGAGGCCCAACATAGGTGAGAAGATTGTATGAAAGCTCAGGATCAATCAAATTGGCTCAAGCCTCTAAGCCCAAATAAATACATCCGGAGATAAAAGAATTTGTGGATTTAATCTAAGGACAACTGTCAGCATTCACTGGAAAACAGGTTAAAACTGGAAACCTAGAGAGGGACAAACACCACTGCCATTTTCAAATAAAGTTGTATCCTAGAAACTTGGGGTTGATGAACTTTAATTTACACCTTCACAAAATCCTTACATGAATTAATAAACAGATGGCTGGTCCAAATTGAGGAAAGGAAGGAAGGAATGAAGGAATGAAAGAAGGAAGGAAGGAAGGAAGGAAGGAAGGAAGGAAGGAAGGAAGGAAGGAAGGAAAGGAGGGAGGGAGGGAGGGAGGGAGGAAGGAAGGAAGGAAGCATTCATTACCAGCAATCAACATGAACTTACTCAAGAATTCACTCCAAATAAACACAGGGTAGCTAGACAGGTAGATCAGGAAGAAACACAGAAATGGTACTATGATATATCACTAATCTTCCTTCGTAGCCTTATGATGAGGACACACATCTTGTGCCTTGATGATAGTAGATGGTGAGGTGAACACCCAAAGCCAGAATCCTGGTCTCTCTATCATTCCCAGCCTTGGAAGTTCCTGGTGGTGAATGTGGGAAGGTTCAACCACCTGGGCCCACCCTCGTCACAGTGACATCATTTTTTTTTTTTTTTTTTTGCCATGCTTCGTGGCTTGCAGGATCTTAGCTCCCCGACCAGGGATCGAACCCATGCCCACTGCAGTGGAAGCACTGAGTCCTAACCACTGGACTGCCAGGGAACTCCCACAATAGCATCATCTTTTTTAAATTTGACATGTCTGTCTGTCTGTCTACCTATCTATCTGAGGCAACTTTAGAAGGTACGCAGAATAGGTTATTAAAAATAGAATCAGGTCTAAAAATCTTGTATGTTCCGGTATAATGTTATAAGTCGTAATTCTAGTTATTACTTTAAAATGTATATCTCAGAAATTAAAAAAAAAAAATAGAATCAGGGATTTCCCTGGAGGTCCAGTGGTTAAGAGTTCGAGCTTCCACTGCAAGGGGCTCGGGTTCGATCCCTGGTTGGGGAAATAAGATCCTGCACACTGGGCGGCACGGCCAAATAAAAAAAAAATAGAATCAGAAAATCAAAACCATGAAAAGGAAGAAGAGATGTACATTCTAACCAGAAATGTTTCCAAGAGTGAGCATTACATTTGACTCTGAGCTTCTCAGCAGCCGAAGCAAGAAGGGAAGCGTGACTGGTTTCATTGCTGCTCATAGAAAGACAATGCAGTTTTATCTTGGTACCAGATTAAGAGAGGAATCTATCAGCTGGGACCTCACACAGGATACGTACAGCAAGCATATCACAGCAACGTCTTCAGTGAGGGTACCAGCAGGAAACATTCGGCACACTCAGTTTGGGATAATTTGCAGAGAATTTAATAAAGGGACTCCTTCCAAAGGTATGAGCAGGGTGCAGGAAGCCACAGGAGCAGTGCAATACCCTGGGGGGCGGCTGCTAGTGTTGGGGCTATTACACCCCAGGCTGGCAGAGACTACAGAGGGATGCAGTCAACTCAAGGCAACCTTGCAAAAATGGAGCTCTCCTCCCACCCTCCAGTCTCCTGCCAATGCTCCCCACTGAGCTCAACGAGGAGTCAGAAGGAGCCCCTCGGAGGCAGTCCACACAGGGCGGCCTCCTGGGGCACAAGGCAGTGGGGAGAAAGTCAAGGAGTGGATCTGGAGGGGTAAAGAGCAGAGAACTGGCACAAGTGGTTTTACAGAAAGTATAAACAATATTTGATAATATTGCTTTTCATATACAAAAAGAGAGAGAAATGAATATTCAACATAATTCAGAAAGGACATTCTACAAAGCATATGCTAATATGATTTGGCATGTCACTTTATGATGATGTGACACAATACAGAAAGTAGAATTTAGAACTCCCAGAAGATTAGATGGACTGTGTGTCCTTTATGTTTTATTCTAAAATTGATACTTCCCTTTTTGTGGGGGGCGTCATTAAAGCGGACCTAGTATGCTGATGTGTTCTTTTGGTGGCTGAAGAAAGATCTGTAAGCTTTAAATCCCAAAGGGACAAGTGGCAGGGTGGGGAGAACAGTCTTCCTGACCAGTGTTTTGCCCAGATCAAAGACCAAGGATCTCAGAACCATTCATCTGAGGAGTTGTGAAGGGAAACAGGAGTTGTATTTAGAGAAGACAATTCACGGGAATATAATAACTGCCTTCAATATATGAAAGACTGTCTTTCAGAAAAGAGAATGTCCAGATCTCTGTGTCATTCCAGAGGACAGAGCCAGGACCAATGGTAGAAAGAGATCAATTGCAGCTCCATAAAGGAAGAACTTTCTAAGACTTCAGGCTACCAAACTAAGGAATGAGCTTCTGCAAAATGGGAGATGGCCTCATATTCCTGCAGCAGAGGCTGCAGGTAGATGACAAAGGGATGAAGACAGAGGCCTGTGCTTGTGCTTTACTTTCGTCCAAGCTCTTTGCTGTGTGCTTGACAGGCATAGATGCCTTCACTCTACTAAGGATGTACTGGTATCATCTCCAATTTCAAAAAAGAAGACCAGGGGCTTCCCTGGTGGCTCAGTGGTTAAGAATCTGCCTGCCAATGCAAGGGACACAGGTTCGAGCCCTGGTCCAGGAAGATCCCACATGCCGCGGAGCAACTAAGCCCGTGTGCCACAACTGCTAAGCCTGCGCTCTAGAGCCCGTGAGCCACAACTACTGCGCCCACATGCCACAACTACTGAAGCCTGCACGCCTAGAGCCTGTGCTCCACAACAAAGAGAAGCCACAGCAATGAGAAGCCCATGCACCACAGCAAAGAGTAGCCCCCCACTCACCGCAACTAGAGAATGCCCGCACGCAGCAATGAAGACCCAACGCAGCCAAAAATAAATAATAATTAATTAATTAATTAATTTTTAAAAAGAGAGAGAGAGAAACAAGGATATGCTTGGTAACTAACAAAGCCCAGATTCAGCACTGCCTATCCAACTCCAGAGCACATGTGTTTAAGTAGGCTGCCCATCCCCTTCTGCCCTAGAAGGGATTCCTACTTTCAGTGGAGGGTTAAACTCAGTATGCAGCCTCTAAATTTCTCCTTACTCCCCAACTGAATATAATTATGCTAAAATCCAGGGACCCTCTTGAAGGAATTATAAAAGGTGAGATCCTTGTAGCCTGGGGTGACAGGAAAGACCTTCAGTCTTGTGGGAGGGGCTGATGTGAATGCAGGTAAGAGGGGGAGGACATTCCAGGTGAGGGCACTGGGGAGAGGAAAGAGGCAGAACCAGAACAAGAACTGGAGAGGAATCTGCAGTGGCTAGAAGACCAATCTTGAGTTGGAGCCATACATTTAGAGCAGTTGGCTGGGCCAGACTATAGAAAGCATTGAATGCCAGGTCAAGATTTTAGATCTTATTGGTAGATAAATGGAAATCATTGAAAGTGTTAGGGCAGGAGAGTGACACAATAAAATCACCACTTTAGAAAGATTAGCCTGGCAGTGAGGTACAGGATAGATTACAACAAAGACACACTGGAAGTGGGAGGCCATTTAGGAAGTAATGGAACAGTCTACCAACAAAGTGGAAAGGCCTAGGCAAGACAAAGGAGGAGTCAACATAAGTAACTCAGTGTCATTTCAAGGGTGCGTTTCAAGGTGAGGATTTGCCTTCTGGGCTAAGAAGATTAGTGCTGGTCTCCATGGTCAACGAGGTTAGCTAAATGTGATGTGTTTAGTACGTGTACACCTTCTTGCTACAGCTAGTTAATTAAATATGTAAAGTTGATCTGATCGTTTTCTGTGATAGAACTCTTGGGTCTTCCTGGAAATCTCCCGTGAACCACACCTCCGGGGCCATGCCTTTGTGGACTCGCCTCTCCTCGTATCTGGGCTGAGCTTGCCACTGCTTTAACCTGTAGAATGCAGCGGAAGTGACATCGTGCCAGTTCTGAGCCTAAGCCTGAAAGTTTGGAAGCTTCTGCTTTTAATCTCTTAGGAGTCATGTAAGAAGTCCAGCTACCCTGCTGGAGACACCACATGGCGAGACCACACGGAGGGCATTACAGGGAGAGAAAGGCCCTGAGACCCCCTGGGGGAGGAATGAACCCAGCCGCCGGTGAGCCCCAGACACGTGGTCCCAGTGGAGCTGCTGCAGGCCCAAGCCCCAGAGCCTTTCTAGCTGAGCCACCAGACACAGGAGGAGAGAAGCCACATGGCTGTTCCAGCCCCAGCAGACATCAAGCGGAAGAGAGGCAGACTGATCCCATGGCGCCCCGTCCAAATTCTCAACCCAAAAAATCATGAGAAATAATTAAGTGGCTGTAGTTTTAAGCTACTAAATTTTCGGGTAGTTTCCTATACAGCAATAGATACCTGAAAGAGAGATCTCCCAGATGCACTAAAAACCCCTTTCTGTGAAAGCTACTTCTCCCAACCCAAGGAAGGGGCCCCAGCAGCCTTGCTGGGAATACTTAACTCCATCCCAACCACGCACGACTGGCCTCAGGATAGAGTCTAGAATCAAAGCTGGGATGTGTTAGCCTTGGTCCCCGAGACTGGCAACAGTGGCTACCTGGCAACTCTCAGGGTTACAGGAGGGCTATCCCCAGCCACAAGGTGAGACGGAAGGAAAAGAGGACGAGATGGCGGCCTCGGGACACGACACTGTCCAGTTCCTGCTTCTCCTTCCCCGGGAGGTCCCGCAGTAATTTGTGTGACTGTGAAGTACTTACACTTCCCTTGTGCGCTTGGTAGCAAGGCAGATGGTATCAACATACCTTTCTCCCTGCCTGTCCTATGCGCTGGTCGTCCTGGAAGAGGGAGCTGTTGTGTGCCTGTTTCTAAGGCTGGAAATGTGCATTTGACTGGCTATTAAAAGACCTGCACAGGGCTTCCCTGGTGGCACGGTGGTTAAGAATCCGCCTGCCAATGCAGGGGACACAGGTTCGAGCCCTGGTCCGGGAAGATCACACATGCCGCAGGGCAACTAAACCCATGCGCCACAACTACTGAGCCTGTGCTCTAAATCCCGTGAGCCACAACTACTAAGCCCACATGCCACAACTACTGAAGCCCACACGCCTAGAGCCCGTTTCCCGCGACAAGAGAAGCCACCACAATGAGAAGCCCGCGCACCACAACGAAGAGTAGCCCCCGCTCGCCACAACTAGAGAAAGCCCGCACGCAGCAACGAAGACCCAATGCAGCCAAAAATAAATAAATAATTTTTTTAATTTTTAAAAAAAGACCTGCACGATGTTAAGGCAGCCCTGAGTCTCTCAACAGAACACCTCCCCCTACAGCTACTGTGTGTATAGTGCCCCACAAGCACCAAAGCACTTTCACTTATAATTGATTTTGATAATATGATGATGAGAGCTAATATTTATACAGCAGACACTCTTAACAAATGCTTTATATCCCTTGGGGCATTTCAGCCTTCCTGCAGCTCTATTAGGTAGGGATGTGATTCTCCCAGCTTACAGATGAGGAAACTAAGGCTCAGAGGGGAAGTCGCTTGCCTCAAGTCACTTTCCGTACACCTAGGAAACGGCAGAGGCAGCATTCGCCCACAGGCTGCCCACCCTCAAGGCCTCTTCTGGAGCTATTCTCTCTTGACAGATGGACGCTCCAGCTGAAGGACCACAGGGAGGCTTCTGCCCTCTCTGACGGTGACCCAGGCACTTCTCTGAGCTTTTCTGCAGCTTCACTCCACAGCACTTGCCCCATCACTGGCCTATGTTGGCGGACTGGCAGGAAGAGGAGAATGGGGTGCAGGGCAGCAGTGGATGGTCAGGAAGGAGGGAGGAGAAGGGGGATGCAAGCCACATCCCCAGCCTGCTCCTCACCCCAGGGTGCACCCCCAACACAGAACAGCTTGGGCCCAATGGGAGAAGAACGTCCAGCCTAAGGCAAGGAAAAGCAGGGTGAGTTCCAAGTCACCCAGATTACCACTAGTCTGGCTGGATCCACTCCAGCTACTCAGAAACACACTCTTTCACCCAGTGCCTGCATCTCTAAAAATCCAGCTTATGTGTCCCACTCATTATTAAAGAAATACGTGAGAATCACCAACAGATGCTAAAACTATTGGGTGAAAGTTTGGTGGGGAACAGGATAGTTTTAAGACTCAGATTATTTATTAATTACAAAGGAAAAAACAGTAACTTAACTGTGGCAGACACCCTCTTACTAAGTAATCCAAGTCAACATCACTGTATGGTACCAACAGGTGAATCTAGGTGACTCACACTTATGAGTTCTTTCTATAAGTTTGCAATTATTTCAAAAAAGAGTTTTCAAAAATTATGCACAGGGCTTCGCTGGTGGTACAGTGGTTAAGAATCCACCTGCCAATGCAGGGGACACGGGTTCGAGCCCTGGGCCGGGAAGATCCCACATGCCACAGAGCAACAAAGCCCACGCGCCACAACTACTAAGCCTGCGCTCTAGAGGCCACGAGCCACAACTCCTGAAGCCCACGTGCCACAATTACTGAAGCCCGTGTGCCTAGAGCCTGTGCTCCACAAGAGAAGCCACTGCAACGAGAAGCCCATGCACCGCAACGAAGAGTAGCCCCCGCTCGCCACAGCTAGAGAAAGCCTGGGCACAGCAACGAAGACCCAAGGCAGCCAAAAATAAATTAATTAATTAAAAATATATCTATTAAAAAAAATTTTTTTAAATTATGCACAAGTACACTTGTAAGCTGGGAGGAAAGATAATTTAAGGACAGGCTTTGAGCTGTGGTGTCTTGCAGCCAGTCCCAAAAAAAACCCGTCTTTGGATTTCCTCAAGGTCTCTAAATGCATGGTCCCACTCTTTGCACTCCCCCCATTGGGAAGAAGCCCCCCATCCTCAGAACTGCAGCTCAGTGGCCCGAAGCTACAATGGCTGATGGAGGAGCAGAGAAGTGCAGGGGGAGCCTGTGAAGCCCCTGAGACAGTGAGAAGCAGCCCTCCTCCTCCACGGCAATTTGATCAAAACAGTCCCAGGGACGCTCTAGCCCACCTCTTCTCACTGCGGCTCGATGACCCTCTTTGGTTCAAGCCAGCTCATTGATTTTGCTCATTACTTTTCCTGTTGAACTCTTTGGTCCAGAGTGGAGATCATCTGCAAATAAAGCCCAGGGTTTCAAGGGGTTTCTGAGGCAATCAACCAGGCAGGAATATAGTCTCCCATGTCAAATCCGCCTCTGACCATCCTTTATTATCATTTTTTTTAATATCACTCATTTTTTTCTCTGTTAAAGTTGTTCCTATTCATCTCACTTTGGCATTGCCCAGACAAATCTTCTTAAATTAACGGAGTCCTACAGCGCCCTGCCTGGTGAAGGAAAGGGAAAAAAAAACAAAAAAAGACAGACAGACTGTCTGCGGGAAAACTATTTAGTTTGAGCTGGTTGCCCCTCTGAAAAATGATGTCCACATCAGATAAGGAGACGGACGGTTTAAATTGTTCTATCAGAACCGAGCTGCCTGTGTTTGAAGCTTCATTCCACACAATTGGAAACTGTTCTCTTCTCCTTTTTTTATAAGGCAATTGCCCAACTTGAAGGCTGTTTGTGATTGAAGTAGAGGCCACAATAATTTATACAGGAAAAGCCTCTAGATCAACTTGTGTGTTTTCTAGGTAACCATGCTGGGTAAATATTCCCTCAGTTTTATCTCTAATGCAATATCTGTATTTTATGCATTCTGTCAAGCTAACACTCCCTGGGGAATATTTTACACACTGATGTACAGGCAACTTGCTACTCATTACATTTAATGTGGCTTGTCTTTTCAAAGATGAGAATATTAAGTGTTATATCCTCCTTCTATAGAACCAGTTTGCCCTATGAATGTGCGTTTGTTGCCCTAATGGGTCTCTTCCTGTTCTAATTAATATGACAACATAGCATTGTCATCAACCAATATTTATGGAGCAGCCCTCTGAGGCTTGTGTCTGTGCTGGGGGCTTTAATTGAAAGTCCTATCTTATTCTAGGGGTCTATGTAACAGAGATACTCACACAGCTGTGCAAGGGCAGCTGTCCAAGGAGCTGGCGGCAGCATTGTTTGCTAGGGCAAAACAATGGCATTAGCTAAATAGATTATTATACTGCCATTAATGAACTAGATCAATGTATAGTAACTGACATGTTATCATACCATGATATATTGGGGGAAATTGAAAAAAATGAACTGAAAAACATTACTGATGGAATGATTCCATTTTCAGGGGGAAAAAAATCTCAGCATATGCAGTGTGTGTGTGTGTGTGTGTACATGTAGACATGCATGAAGCTTATATTAACAACAGTAACCCTTGAGGAGTGGGACTAGAGCAGAAGGCAAGAAGACACTCATACTTTATTTCAGATGCTTATATATTATTTGAATTTTCTACAAATAATATGCTACTTTTGTAAAAAAAAAAAAAAAAGAAGAAAAATTAAAGAATTTTAAAAAACAATGTTCATTCAGTAATCATGTATTGCTAGGCACTGTGCTCTCTTTATAACCATGTGAACAAGCAGCAGAGAGCAAAAGAATTAAATAAATACGCAGAAAACTTAATCTTCACAAACAAAAACTCTTTAAGCTAGGCTTTTTGCTTTAGGATAACTTCTATCAACATTAGCTAACAAAAATCTAAGAACTGAGATACACTGGCATTTCTCTAAAACAGGACACACCGTAGGGCCCCCTGAACATTCAGGATGAGGCGACTGCCATCACTTGCTGATTGATTAAAACAGTGAAGCAATGACACCTCCATGTGCCTAGGGGGCACTGTTATTGCCAATTCTTCAATGGAGACACGCAGCAAAGACACCTCCAGGGCTTCATGAGAGGCTCAGAGCAGCAGAGGGTCCTAACAATGGGCAAGTGCAAGAGAAATCTGGAGAAGTAATAATAATAATGCAATTCTCTTAAAGGATTTAGGACTTGAAGCTCTCAGTTACATGCCAGATATAGAATTCAGGACCCACTATATTCTGAAAATACTGTCCTATTGAGATCATAAAAGTCACCAAATTTCTGGAAATTGACAGCAGCTTGTGGAGTGGAGGACAAAAAAAGGCGAAAAGCTCAACCCCAACCTTGAGCCGTGAACAGGTGTCTAACTGGATGTATGCCAGAGAGCCCCAAAATCATGTGAAATCACCAAGCCCTCCACCTAGAAATAACAGTGGAAACACAAGACCCTCTCGGGGTTTTATATTTGGTTTTTTTTTTTTTTTGAAAGGGGAAATTAAAGACACACATGCCTGATGTCCATAAAATAATGAGTAGTAAAAAGTGAATACGGTGGAATCTAATTATATGCAAATTTAACTTGGGAGCCTACTTTAGAACCTACCCCTCAGGGAAGATTTAATTCTCCAAGGCATCCTGAGACCAGTGACAAAGGTCACGAGAGGGATGGCATTTTCTGTTCGGGTTCCGCTGATCAGCCAACTTGGAAAGGCAAGAAGCAAGCAGCCATGATCTTCTCTATTGCATTTTAAAGAATGACTGTAGACGGAATTGATCAAGTAAGTTTTAAATTCAAAACAAGCAATTTTTGAGCATGTGCTATGTGCTGGATACTATGCATGGTGTTTTCACATTTATCACCTCCTGAGTCCTCAAAACTCACTGATGCTTTAAAGTGTATAGAGGTGATGACTAGACAGTGATGTTGAGTTAAAATTAGGTTAAATCCTGCAGATTATCAAGAGCCCTTAAATACCCAGTTCCCATTCACCACCAGGAATTTCAGGTTATCTGAAATGCAGAACATTGTGACGACCCAAACAACTATATATACATTTCCTTTTCATTCTTTCCTTTGGTCCACTCAGAGTTCTCAGTCTTTAATGAGTATAAGTACAGGGTTATTCTCAAGGACACTCGTCTTTTTTCGTGGAGGAGGAGGGAGGAGAAGTGAACTGTCTAGCATACAGACTCCTCCCAGTCTTGGAAAGCAGTATAACCCCTCCTACCACAAAAGGTAAGGGAATCAGAGCCTCCCTCTCCCCACTCCCAGGCAGCCTGCTCAGCCAATCAGACACCTTCACCGGGGACTTTGAACATAGAGCAAATGAGGAAATACAAGAGAAAGTTAGAATTCAAATGCAGTGGTAGCAGTGGTGGTATCTAGCAGAAGCAGCAGTGTCCTGGACAGACTATTATACTTAAAACATAGTTATCTATACCCCAACTCATTAGGCTAGCATAAGATTGACATGAAAACCTGATAGAGACAGTACAATGAAGGAAAAATACATCTTAATCTCTCTCAAGAGTTCATATAGATGTAAAAATCCTAAGCAATATTAACATGCTAAATCCAGCAATATAGGAAAAGAATATTATATTATAGCCAAGTTGAGTTTATACCGGGAATTCAAGGTTGGTTTAACATTAGAGAATCAGTGAATGTACTTTACCACCTTCACAGATTAAAAAAGAAAAATTAAGTGATTTTTTTCATAGACACGTAAGAAGCATTTGATAAAATTCATTGTCCCTACATGATGGGAAAATAGAGTTGTAGTAAGCCAGAAATACCAGAAATAGAGGGAAGCTTCCTTAAACTGATAAAGGATATACACTCTCACCAAACATTATACTAATTGGGGAAATGATGAGAATTTTAAGATCACAAATAAGACAATAATGTCTACTATCACCATTTCTATTCAACATTTTAATAGAGGTCCTAGGCAGAGCAATAAAGCCAAAAAACAAATAAATAGTGTAAGGATCAGAAAGGAAAACACCAAACTGTCATTATTTGTGGAAGCTATTATTGTTTACATTTTAAAAATCTAAAAGAATTCTTAGATGAATTATTGTAATTAATAAGGGAAATTGGCAGGGTTACACAATTTTTAAAAATCAGTACAAAAAGTAATTGTATTTCTATATACAACACAGATAAATGTTTTAATGATACAGTTTTCAATAGCATCAAAAATGGCAAGTACTGGGACTTCCCTGGCGATCCAGCAGTTAAGACTCCATGCTTCCACTGCAGGCGGTGCGGGTTCCGTCCCCAGTCGGGAACTAAGACCCCGCATGCCACGCAGTGCAGCCAAAAAAAAAGAAAAAATAGCAAGTACTTATAAATATAGCTAGCAAAAGATACTGAAGTCATAGAGAAAACCACATACCTATGAAAAAAGTAAAGAAACCTAAGTAAACAGAGAGATATATCATGCTTATGGATTGGAAGACTCAACATGGCAAAAATATTAATTCTCCCCTAAAAGTATCTATAGATTCAAGGCAACCCCAAAGCAAACTCTCAACAGATATTTTGTGTAAATTGAAAGATGATTCTAAAATTTATGTAGAAAAGCAAAGAGCCAAGATTAGCCACAAAAACTCCTGAGAAGAACAAGAGGGAGAGCTTGTCCTGCCAGATATTAAGAGCAGAAAATAAAACTTATGATAAAACTGGTACTGCAGTATGGCGCTGGCTTTAGGAGACACAAATAGACCAACGGAACAGAATGTAAAACCAAGATACAAATTCATGCATATATGGACATGAGGTTTATTGTAAAGGTAGCGCTGTAAAGCAATGAAAAAGGATAATAAATAGAGCTGGGACAACTTGGTATCCATATGGAAAAAATTTAATTGGACCTTTACCTCATACTACACTCAAAAATCAACTCTAGGCAGATTATGGACCTAAATGTAAAAGGCAAAATTACATAGAAGACTATCTTTGTGGGAAAAATTATAAAACAAGACAGAAAATATTAACCATAAGGGAAAATCCTGATATAATTGACTACACTAAAATTTTAAGATTTCTGTTTATCAAAATATACCATTAAGAGAGGAAAAAAAGGAAGCCACAGAGCAGAGCAGAAAAAAATGTGCAATCCTTAAAACCAACAAAGGCTCGGATCCAGGACATATAGAGAAGTCTCAGAAATCAGTTTGATAAACTCGAACAATCCAATATTTTTTAAACGGCAAAGGACTTAAAAGAGACATTTCACATAGAGGAAATCCAAGTGCCAATAAACATATAAGAAGGTAATCAACCTCTCTTGTAATCAAGAAATTCAAATTAAAGCCACAGTGAGCTATCCCTACACACCTACTACACAGGCCCAGGCTGCTAAAAGTGTCCTTCTGATTTATCATAAGGGAGGGGGCTTGGGTTCCAGGCAAGGGGGCCCCCTCACCCGTCACTGCCAGTTGTGGTAGTGATTGTCTCCCCATGACTTAGAAGAGTATCATTTTAGAAATGAGAAATTCGCTCTTACTATAAACAATCCTCCAAGCCGTTTTTGGTAGGCATTCTATTAAAGCTGATGTCCTACTCTATGTCACAAAGTCTCAGGATGGGAAATGCCATTCATAAAAGTCTCTCTTTGTTTTTTCCTAATTCTTCTTTGAAGCAACCCACCCCACCACTCTGGCCCCCTCAAACCTCTCTTTCCCTCCTATTCTTGGGCTTTGTTCAGGCTACTGCAAAACTGCATCTTTCAAACTTTGATCGTAAATGTCATTTGCTACAACTACTAAGTCACTTTGTGGTTTGGTCCAATGTACACAGCATCTGTTTTGTTTTGTTTTTTAAGGTTTTAAAAAAATTTTTATTGAAATACAGTTGATTTACAATGTCGTGTTGCTTTCAGGTGTACAGCAAAGTGATTCAGTTACATATATATGTTCTTTTTCAGATTTTTTTCCATTATTGGTTATTACAAGATATTGAGTGTAGTTTCCTGTGCTATACAGTAAGTAGCCCTTGTTGGTTATCTATTTTATATGTAGTAGTGTTTATATTTTAACCCCAAACTCCTAGTTTATCCCTCCCCCCCGCCTTTCTCCTTTGGTAACCATGTTTGTTTTCTATGTCTGTGAGTCTATTTCTCCTTTATAAATAAGTTCATTTGTATCATTTTTTTAGATTCCACATATAAACAATATCACATGATATCTGTCTTTCTCTGTCTGACTTACTTCACACAGTATGATAATCTCTAGGTCCACAGCGTCTTAAAGCACATTTTCCATCAGAGCCTCCACCCGTCAGAGCCATAAGACAGGGTCGCTGATGACCCTGTCTTATCCCTTGAACTTGGTCCAGGGACCAAGGTAGACATGTGGCCTCGGGAACAGGATGCAGCCTGGCCGCCCCTCCTCACACCAATAGCTTTCTTTTTCTTCCTTTTCTGTGCACTTGTGTTTCAGATAAAGTGCCCATCTCCCACGGCCAAGAAGAGGTCAAATTAAGAATGGTGCTCTTTTTAGCAACTACAAAAAGTTCTCATTTTCTCATCCAGTAAAGTTCCCTAATGGCTGATATATGAGCCCAGTCTCTAAACGGTCCTGAATTGTGCCATTTCCCTCTCAGTGACTCGGGCTCCCCGTGGGGCAGACTGCCACAGGCAACGCGGGTGCTGGGAGGAACCAGCGGGAATCATCATTTTCTCCCTTCCAGGCTTCTTGCCTTTGGTGCTTTAATTCATTCCAAAGTCCTAAACCTCAGAAGCGAACTGAGGAATCACAAGGGTCCTTAAACCGCCCCCATCTGAATCGGATGCAGCAGCCCGTGTTTATTTAAAGCAAACCAGTTCCTCCTTCCCAGGCTGGGCTCAAGAAGACACAGGGTAAAACTGGATGGGAGGGGGAAGGGCTCAAGCTGTATAAATGACCTAAAAAATTACTGTCCATGAGGCTCTTAAATCAGAGTCTCTGTGTTTATGGCATTTAAAGACCCTGGAAATCTATCCCACCCAAGCAACAGCCTTTGTACTGAGATGGATTCTGTCTCTGGACAAAGAAGTCCCCAAAATGAGGTTTCTGGGCTTCCCAACCTGGTCCCGTGCATGCCATGCCGGCCTGTGTCGTCTCCTGCCTAGCCTAGAGCCACGAGACACATGACCCAAGAGCCTCCGTTCTCTATGCAGTAGCTCAAGGCATCTGGAACACATAAGAAACCTCAACAGAACTTTAGTTTAGGGTATTAAGGCAGTTGTATCTTAAATCCAAGTCTAAGGACTTGGCTCTTAAATCTAAGGACTCTCTTGGCTACAGCCAACGCTGTCACCGCTGGCCTGGCATCGGTACCTGAAGCCCACTGTGCACAGGCAGTAGAGGAAGCAGATGCCCTGGGGCCCTCTTGTCTAGAGCTGCAGACACTCCCCTTCTGGGGGAAGGGCCCTGGGCTGACTTCAGTCAAGGAAAGGTTCACCCTGTCCCTGTGTTCCAGAGGGTTTTCTACCACTGCTAAAGAAGGGAGCTACATCCCTAAAGTGGTCCCTCTCTCTCCACAGCCAGCTTCGAAAGCCTTCAGAATCCTGGAGGAACCTGAAGTTGACGAGCTCTGATGCAAGTGAACCACACTGGACTCAGGTCACTTGTGTGTCGCTTTGAACTGGAAACAACAGACGTCACGTTTTGAAGAACTTCTGTGCAGCAAGCACTTGCTACATGTTTCACATAAGTGATTTTATCCTTTCCTTGTGTTAAAAATGAGAAACCCAAGGCTCAGAAAGGTTAAGTGACTTGCCTGAGGTCACACAGCTGTCTGATACCTGACTCCAAGACCGCTCCGGTCCCTGGATGCTGAGTTTCCTTGCACTGGGCATGCACTTTGCCGTGTCCTTCTGCAGTGGGAATCAGAATTCTCTGAGGTCATCCACTCTCCCCATCAGGAACCCCTTGTGGCCACAGCAGAAGTCTGAACCTCACAGGGAGAGAGGAGAGAGAGGAGCCATCATTTTTTTCCCCCCTGTGAGCCAGGCTGGGGCCCCTGCAGACCCGCACCGCTGCTCCAGCCACTTCTGCCCTTGTGTCTCCTTCACGGCAAGTGGCGCTGGTGTCTCATTTTCTGCAAATTTCCTTTTTCAGATGAAAGCTGTTGAGCATGAAGAAAACGTGACTGACAGCAAAAACATGAAGGGACATGGCTTGCGGGCGAGGCTGCCAGCTCCTCCGCGGTGGGTGGGGCAGGGTCCCCAGGCAGGGGCAGTCGGCGGCGTGGACGGGACTCTGCCCCGCGCCGCACACCCAGCTCAGCAGACTCTGACCTGACTCTGATCTACTCAGCAACCTTCGTGGCTCCCTGTCTCCCACACCAAGGAACATCCATGCCTCTCAGCTGCAGTCCCCTAAACTTCCTCCTGGCACCTCATGGTCTAGGAGCACAGACCTGCGTCAGCCCCAGCATGCCATGCTCTCTCTCACCGCCACGCCTGGGCTTGTGCCACTCCTTCCACCAGACTCTGACTATTCCCGCAACTCCTAATACTCAGGTGAACCCTCCTCCAGGAAGCCTTCTCTGATTCCTCCCCCCAGCTGCTTGCCTCCCTACCAAAGTCCGTATTCCCTGTCCAGTAGCAATCTAGCTGTGTGTGTCCCATCCAGCAGCATCCAGAGTATGGGGGTGGCATCTGGTCACAACTTTGTCCCCAGTGGGGCCTTCAGCTGATGTAGGGGGGTCCAAACCTGCTCTGGGATTGCCTGGCTTCCTAGCCTGGAGAGGGCACTGGCCCAAAAATGGCCGCAGGCGTCAGCCCCAATGAGGCCCCAAGTTTCCTCCCCTGGAGCTGCAGACAAAGGCCATGCTCACAAAAGGCACAGCGCGGTCACCTCTCCTGGAACAAAGAGACGGCACGTGGGCATCACCCTCGGCGGCGACGGACACTCCGAGCCTAGCTACCCACACCACGCTGGTTGCCATGGCATGTTTTAATTAAGTGTAAGGATCTTGTGTCTTGATAACAGCAAACACGACTCCCTTTTGTTTGTCTCCACTCCCTCTGGGAACAGAGATAGGGTGTGGAGCTCAGAGCTGGTTCTCAGGGGAGGGATGGGGAGGGAGGCCCCTGCGGAGGGGCCCTGGGGAGGTGGGCTGCCCCTCTGACATGTCCCTGCTCCATTGCCCTGGGACCAGTTTCCCCTGTCAGGAGGCGCCTCCTCAAGCTGTCGCCCATGATGGGCTGAGGACATGGGGACAGTACTGGGCAGGCTGATCTGTGCTCACTCCCTGGCAGGCAGCCTCCGCTTCCATCAGGGACCAAGACAAGGCCGCAGAGGGACACAGAAGCAGAACAGGAAAATCAGAAAATCCAAAGCTGCTTCTGCCAACGGCCAATGTGTGGCTGGCGGTACAGGTACAGGCCTGCCCACGTGTCTCAGCTCACGTGCTGCCACTCCTTAGCCTTGTCCCCAGTGAGCCCCTTAGCTGCTTCTAGCCTGAGGCCAGCGTGCATTTATACGAAGAACCTGCATAATGAACCCTCCCATTAGTCCAAGGCCCCACCTCGTTTGCATTTTCATCTGAATTGAGCAAAAGGAGCTGAGCAGAGACTGCGGGACGCATTCTACAGGTGTGGAATCTCTCATCATAGAGGTTAGGGACCTTGGAAATGGAGCCAGGATTTGAACCCAGGTTTGTCTGACGCCAAAGATCTTGGTATTCCCTCTCCCCAGCTGCCTAGTCAACATTCCTTGGATGTGTACTGGGTTCAGAGCACTCACTTAGCCATGCACTGAGCCCTTTGGAAGTTCTGGGGGGGAGATAGATGAGGACTCCAATCCCGGGCTCATGGCCCAGGCCAGCGCTATCCAATGAAATAAAATGCCAGCCACATCCATAATTTTAAATTTTCTAGTAGCCACCTTAACAAATGAAAAGAAACAAGTGAAATTAATTTTAATAAAAAATGTCTTTAGCACGCTATCCAAAATATCATTTCAACATCTAATGAGATCATTTACATTCTCTTTTTCATATTAAGTCCTAGAAATCTGAAGTGTGTTTTACCCTTACAGGACCTCTCATTTCAGACACCTCATCCTGTTGTGCCCCAAGCCTGAGCTCCTAACCATGACAGCACGTCCCACCCTCTGCTTCTCTGAGCTCTTTCCCACACAAGATCTCCTTTTCTTTTTTTGGCTGCTTTGGGTCTTCATTACTGCACACCGGCATTTCTCTAGCTGCAGCAAGCGTGGGCTACTCTTCGTTGCAGTGTGCAGGCTTCTCATTGCAGTGGGTTCCCTTCTGGTGGAGCAGGGCTCTAGGTGTGCAGGCTTCAGTAGTTGTGGCACACGGGCTCAGTAGTTGTGGCTCATGGGCTCTACAGCACAGCCTCAGTAGTTGTGGCGCACGGGCTTAGTTGCTCCACGGTATGTAGGGTCTTCCCGGACCAGGGCTCGAACCCATGTCCCCTGCATTGGCAGGCGGATTCTTAACCACTGCACTGCCAGGGAATTCCAAGATCTCCTTTCATCCCCACATCAAGGCAGTGGGCACACACAGTTGCTCTCTTACAGGTGGGGTTGCCAGCCTCCAGATGGTCCCCAGTGATCCTTGCGTCTGAGTATTTGCGTCTTTGCATGGTCCCCTCCGTATGAAAGAGGGCTGCCCTGTGAAACCAACAGTACATTGCAAAATGGCAGAGCGTGACTCTGAGGCTGGTCCTGAAAGTCACTGCTTCATCTTTGGATGCTCATTCTCAGGGAAGCTGGCCACCCTATTGTGAGGACACTCAAGCAGCCCTACGGAGAGGTCCACGTGGCAAGGAGCTGAGGCCTCCTGCCGACAGCCAGCGCTAACTTGCCAGGCAGGCAAGTGAGCTCTCTTGGAGGTGAATTCACCAGCCCCAGTTGAGCTTTGAGATGCCTGGAGCCCCACCCACCAAGAGCTTGACTGCAGCCTCCTGAGAGGCCCTGAGCCAGGGCCCAAATAAGCCACTCGTGGATTTCTGTCCCATGAGCTATTTGAAATCATAATTTTTTGTTTGAAGCCACTAAGGTTTGGGTAGAGACAGATAATACACCAGGACAGACCTGGACACCTACCCAGGCTGACTCATCTCACAAGCCACAAGGCTGAGCAAACACAGCTCAGTCCTGGAGAACCCCAGCTCTGATCTGGGCCCCAGGGACCCCAGTCAGGTGGCTCCCGCACCACGTGAGCCCTCCCCCACTCCTCTGTCTCTAGCTGCCGCTCCTCCTTCGGACACTTGGCACCAAATTGCTTTGTGACGCATTCACTCTCTCCATCACCCTCAAGGAATTATGACTGGCTCATCTCAAATCACAGGTCAGGCGAGACGGAGTGGCAGAGGCTGTAGCGGAGCGGGCAGGAAGGGTGCATCTCACTCCCAGGCCTCCAAGTTATAAAAGAGTAACCCTTCACCCTGGCGAGCTCCGGCTCTCTCTCGCCAATCTCTCTCCTGCTGGTGTCTTTTCCCAGATTGCTGCCCGAAAAGCCAAGGCTCCCTCTTAAACTCACTCACCCGGCCCACCTCCAGTTCTGAGGCAGCGAGTGTAAGAAATGGCCCCATTAAGAGCACACCACGGGGGACTTCCCTGGTGGCGCAGAGGTTAAGAATCCGCCTGCCAATGCAGGGGACACGGGTTTGATCCCTGGTCTGGGAGGATCCCACATGCCACGGAGCAACTAAGCCCGAGCGCCACAACTACTGAGCCTGTGCTCTAGAGCCCACGTGCCACAACTACTGAAGCCCGCGCGCCTAGAGCCCGTGCTCCACAAGAGAAACCACCGCAGTGAGAGACCCGTGCACCGCAATGAAGAGTAGCTCCCGATCCCCATAACTGGAGAAAGCCCATACACAGCAACAAGGACCCAACGCAGCCAAAAAAAAAAAAAAAAAAAGAGCACACCACGGAAGTTCCAGGGAGAGGGGGCACGTGTGCATGACGTGGGAAGGAACCCACCCCCCGCCTTCCCGCACGCCCACCCTCAAGTCTCCTCTGTTTTGAGGGACCCTTAGTCTTTAATTGTACAGGCTCAGGGGACGGATACATCAGGAGCTTGAGATTAACATACACGCACTACAATATATAAGATAGATAACCAACAAGGACCTACAGTACAGCACAGGGAACTCTACTCAGTATTCTGTGATAACCTATATGAGAAAAGAATCTGAAAAAGAATGGATATATGTGTATGTATAACTGAATCACTCTGCTATACACCTGAAATTAACACAACATTGTAAATCAACTATGCATCAATAAAATTTTTTAAAATTAAAAAAATTTTTTAAATAAAATATCTTAAAAAAAAAAAAAACCTTACAGGTTCGGTATTAACTCCCCACTCTCCTTCCTTCACGGTCTCCCCGAAGGATGGAGCTGGGTATGCAGGGGTGATTTTAAGTGACCTTCCCCTTGGACTTCTCAGTACTGAGCAGTTACTTTCTCATTCCTACCCTCAGCACCTCCTACTTCCACTGCCCAGCCCCTCAGGGACCAACCTACCAGCCCCCAAGCTTGGAGGGATGAGGGGGGAGTCAGTACCCTGGAAACAGGCACCCTCAGAAATCCTCTCACCTCACGGAGTGTGGACTCAGATGTCACAGCCTGGCTGGCAGGATGGCACCATCACTCATGTGTCCATTTATCCAGCAGGCATGTCTTTTTTTTTTTTTTTAACATCTTTATTGGAGTATAATTGCTTTACAATGTTGTGTTAGTTTCTGCTTTATAACAAAGTGAATCAGCTATACATATACATATGTTCCCATATCTCCTCCCTCTTGCATCTCCCTCCCACCCTCCCTAGCCCACCCCTCTAGGTGGTCACAAAGCACGGAGCTGATCTCCCTGTGCTGTGCAGCTGCTTCCCACTAGCTATCTGTTTTACACTTAGTAGTGTATACAAGTCCACAGCAGGCATGTCTTGAGGGCCCAGGAAGTCAGCTCAGGTGCTGAGCCAACTGCGTGGGCACAGAAACGAGAGGCTCGGGTACGTCCTCCAGCTGGTCGTATGCCCAGGTGCGCTGTGATGACGCTGTGCATGTGCCATGCACACGTGCGGGTGATTGGGTGGGGGCATTTCTTTTTTTTTTAATAAATTTATTTATTTTATTTGTTTATTTTTGGCTGCATTGGGCCTTCGTTGCTGCACGTGGGCTTTCTCTAGTTGCGGCGAGCGGGGGCTACTCTTCGTTGTGGTGCACAGGCTTCTCATTGCGGTGGCTTCTCTTGTTGCGGAGCACGGGCTCTAGGCGCGCGGGCTTCAGTGGTTGTGGCTCACAGGCTCAGTAGTTGTGGCTCGCGGGCTTAGTTGCTCTGCAGCATGTGGGAGCTTCCCGGACCAGGGCTTGAACCCGTGTCCCCTGCATTGGCAGGCGGATTCTTAACCACTGCACCACCAGGGAAGCCCTGGTGGGGGCATTTCTTGACTTTGTTAGTCTAGTTAATGAATCAGCTATTTAAGATTTTACTCAACTGGGGGCTTCCCTGGTGGCGCAGTGGTTGAGAATCCGCCTGCTAATGCAGGGGACACGGGTTTGAGCCCTGGTCTGGGAAGATCCCACATGCCGTGGGGCGACTGGGCCCGTAAGCCATAGCTACTGAGCCTGCGCATCTGGAGCCCGTGCTCCACAACAAGAGAGGCCACGATAGTGACCGGCCCGCACACCGCGATGAAGAGTGGCCCCCGCTTGCCGCAACTAGAGAAAGCCCTCGCACAGAAACAAAGACCCAACATAGCAATCAATCAATCAATTAATCAATAAAATAAATCTTTAAAAAAAAAAAAAAAGATTTTACTCAACTGGTATGTTCTTTGTTTTCTGTCACTTTGAATGGTTTTGCTCTGAGCGGATTGTCCACACTGAAGCCAGAGTGAACTTTTCAGAGCCCAAATTTGATCTGTATTGTTCTCCTGGTGAAAACCCTCAGAAAGCTTCCCACTGCTCTCAGGATGAGGACAAAACCCCATAACGTGGCCCTGACCCCCCTCCCCCACCATATATTGTCCCACCCTCGCTCCCTGCTCTCAACTCCAACGCCACAGTCCCTTGGAGCTGCCCCAGGGCCTTTGCTCAGGCCTCCCTCCCTCTCTTTCTTCCTTTCTAGGAGAAGGCGGAAGCTGCCCAACATCCTTTTCCAGGCCCTCCTTACATCATGTGCCTGCCGTTTGCAGAGGCCTGCGTCCTTTACAACAGCACAGCTCATTTGTGTGGTTAGTTACTTGCTCTGCCTCCTCCATAGCCCAGAAGCTCCATGAGAGCTGGAACTGTATCTGGTTTTGCTCACCATGGTGTCCAAAACACCCAGACCAGTCCCTGGTACATAATATCTGCTCAATAAACATTTGTTAAATAAATGAATGAATTATGAACTCCAGACCCCAGCTTCTGAAATTAAATATCCTCAGCCCCTACTGCCTAGCATTTCTCCAGGTATCGGGTCCTCTCTCCAACCTCAGTCTCCCCATCTTTTAAAGGGGCTATTAATTCTTTCCTGGCCTCCAGAACAGGGTGGTTTTGAGACTCACAAAAGCTAGCAGGGGCCCTGCAGTGTGGTGCTTAAAAACAGGGGCTTTGGTCTCTGAAGGACCAGAGTGCGGATCCCTGTTCAGCCCCCGCTAGCTGGGAAGTGGTTATCCTGCTGGTATTGCTTATAATTGCACGCGACGCCATCAACATTTGCACCTGAACATGTAAGATATTCTAAGTTCTCCTTATTCGTTCATATATCTCCTAACATAACTTTGTGATACAGTGATTTTTGCACCCCAAATAGCACCAACATGTAAAACAGGTTTTCTCCTTTACAGACAGGGTTTTCACATTTATTCTCCCCGTGAAGACTACTATCCCCACTTCTAGATGATGAAACTGAGGCTCAGAGAGGTCCACTGACTTCCCAAAGCCACGCAACTGGGAAATACAGTGACAACCCAAGCCATGCTGCAAAGTGGAGCCAGGAATCCCCACCATAGGGTGGTGGGTGAGGACTCGGCCCAGGACGTGGCACCGTGCCACACACACAGCAAGCACTCAACAAGCGCAGGCACCACTCGCTGCCCAAGGAAGAGCCCAGGAAGGCACGTGCCCAGGAAGGCAGGACAGTGGTTCTGTGCCCACCACGCCTCCACTGGCGCTGAGCCTGGAGTGTTCAGGAAGTACTGGTCGTTGATAGGCACTCTCTCTCTCTCTCTCTCCATTTGCCTCCACTTAAGGACCATCCCCGTCCCTGTCAGTCCTGTGCCGCAGGTAAGCATGCCTGCGTGCAGGTCCTGCCCTGCAGATGGACCCTTGTGGCACCGAGAGACTCCTGCCAGCCTCAGCCCTTCACCAGGGAAGGAGGCCAGCTACACCAATGAAGACGAGCCCCCTCCCGGTGCCTTGGTCACTGCAGAGACGGGTCAGAATCTCTAGCAGATCCAGGGGTTCTCAGCCCAGAGAACCCGGGACCCTCCTCGTCCCTGCAGGCCGTTTGCCTTCTGCTGCAGAGAGAGGGCCTGGTGGGCTGAGATGCTGCGTTTTTGGAATCCCAGGACACCACTTCCATAGAGCAGCCCCAATTGACACCCACTGGGGTCCCACGTGAAGGGCGGAGCAGGGGGTGTTTGATGGCTCAGTGTCCTCGTGAGGCTCGTGGATCACTACGACGATTACAGTCCAAAACGCCTGGCTCCAGCACAAAGCGCCTGGTCTATTCATCCTGCCCCTCGGTGGGCCCGGCCGCCACACCCCACCCACACCTCTGCCCAGGAGAGAGAGGTTCATTACTTGCTGCAGTGGGTCATATGGAGACAAATTTCACTGCACATTCTTTAGACAGAATTAACCAAGAACGGCAACAGAGGCCACCGCTTTCCCCCCACTATGTCCTCCATCTCCCTGATGCTCTTGTCCCTGCAAAAGCAGAGAGGACGGTGAGCACTCATCTGCCCCAGCCACAGAGATGACCCCGTCCGTCTACTAAGGAGCAGGGCCGGCCTCAGCATCGCGGAGCAAAGGTTAATGACCGCGTCTCTCCCAGACCGTCTCCTTTCCTTACCTGGTTCTTGCCAGCTTAGAATGGAAGCCTGCTTTCAGCAAAGAGGCCGATATATTTATAGGAAGAACAAGGAGATGGTTTGCCTCGTGGCTAAAAGTACTTACCTAAAATAACAAGTGTCGGCAAGGATGTATAGAAGCTGAGCCCTCATACATTGCTAGGGGGAATGTAAAATGGTGCAGCTGCATGGAAAACAGTTTGACAGTTCTTCCAAAAAAAAAAGATACAGGAAAAGATACAGAATCATCATATGACCTAGTAATTCCATTCCTAGGTATATATCCAGAAAAAGTGAAAGCAGGGACTCAAAGATACTTACACATCATGTTCACAGCAGCACTATTCAAAATAGCCAAAGGTAGGCAAAACCCAAACAACCCCGTCTGTCCATTGATTGATGAATGGGTAAACCAAATGTGGTCTATCCAAGCAGCGGAATATTATTCAGCCTTAAAAAGGAATGAAATTCTGATACATGTTACAGCATGGATGAAACTTGAAAACATGCTATGTGAAAGCAGCTAGATACAAAAGGACAGATGTTGTGTGACTCCAATTACATGAGGCACCCAGAACAGACAAATCCATAGAGACAGAAAGAAGGATGGTGGCGGCCAGGGGCTGGGGGAAGGGAGAATGCGGAGTCACTGTTTAATGAGTACAGAGTTTCAGAGTCAGATGATGAAAAAGTTCTGGAAATGGAAAGTGGCAATGGTTGCACAACATCGCGGATCTGCTTAATGCCACTGAATTGTATGCTTAAAATTGTTAAAATGGCAAAAAAGAAAAAAGTGCTGTCTATAAGCAGAAGGTCCTTTCCTTTCAAGGTTCAGTTTCATTCTTTACTCAACAGATGTTCACTGCGAGTCAGCCTCAGGGCAGAATGGAATAAAGTGTTCTGTAGCCATAAGGAGCTCCCCTATGAGTGGATTCTGGGTGCAGACACCTAGATCACAGTCCTAGTACAGGGAGATCATAAAGATACTGTCCGGCGAGTAAAGCTCAAGGTTCAAGGAAGAAGCCTGCAGTATGGTAGCCCAGCTCCCACCTGAAACCTCTCCGCAGGTTTTGGGGCTTGGAGGCAGCAAAGGTGACAAGTCACCCCCCAGTGTATTCATGGGGGAGGAACAGAGGGAGAAACGGGGGAGGCGGGGCAGCCAGGGGGGGATCGGCAGGCCTAGAGTGCCACCTCTGCCCTCAGTTTAACCCTTCATCTACCCTGTCAAAGAGAGCTGAGAGGTCCGCTAGCCCCACAAGTGTTATGAATTAATAATAATCAGAAGACCAAGGCAAAGACAAGCTAACTCTCACTGAGTGCTTCCTGTATACAGGCCAAGCACTGTGCCAAGAGCTCCACTTGCATTTTCTTATCTAATGCGCCCCACAGCCCCAGGGGGTAACCAACATTATTATCATTTTACGAATGAGAAGACTGACGTGTCCGAGGTCACAGGTAGAAAGACAAACTGCGAGGTGGAAACTCTGCGCAGAAAGCATTTTTCTTTTCTTCTCAAAATGAGTAGGGCACATGCCTGAGGGCTAAAAACTCGTAGACCGTAGGTGGTTTTTTGAACCCTAAACTTCCCCCCATTTGTCTGTCTCCAGAGCTGACCTCCGAAGATCCCAGCCAAGAATGTGGGGCAAACTTATCACCCTGAATTATCTGTGGACTTAGGTCTTTGTCGGATTTTTAAGTATCCAATGGCTCTGACCTAGGACGGGGCTCGGAGGGGCTCAGGAAGAGGCCTGGACTGGACTCAGACTCCCTGCTGCCCTCCTTCTGGAACAAGCTCCAGCTCTTGCTCACTCAGAAAGGCCTGGAAGATGCTGATGCTGGAAGACAGTCTCTAACACAGATGCCTGGCATTGGCTGTGGGTTGCATTCATGGGCATGCTCTCACTTAACCCCTTGAGAACTCTGTGGAGTAAAACATCCTATCTTCGTTTCTCAGATAAAGAGCTGAGGCTCAGAGGGGCAAGACGACTTGTCTCCGAGTTCCAGAGGGAGCGCAGAACCAGCTACATAATTTTCGAGGCCAGTGCAAAATGAAAACGTGGGGTCTGCTGTTTAAAAGTGATTCAGAGGGCTTCCCTGATGGCGCAGTGGTTTAGAATCTGCCTGCTAATGCAGGGGACACGGGTTCGAGCCCTGGTCTGGGAAGATCCCACATGCCACGGAGCAACTAGGCCCGTGAGCCACAACTACTGAGCCTGCGCGTCTGGAGCCTGTGCTCCGCAACAAGAGAGGCCGCGATAGTGAAGAGGCCCGCGCACCGCGATGAAGAGTGGCCCCCGCTTGCCGCAACTAGAGAAAGCCCTCGCACAGAAACGAAGACCCAACACAGCCAAAAATAAATATAATAAATAAATAAATAAAAGATTACTATTAAAAAAAAAAAAAAAAGTGATTCAGAATCTCAGGATGCTGACAATAGGAAACCAGATGCGGGGGTCCTTCTGAGCGTGGGAACAGGTTGCAGGCCTGTGAAGTCAGCCCAGGGAGTTAGAACTGAGCCAGGATCTCTGGGCACATGTTCCAGAACCCAACAGCTGCCTCTTCTGCCCCCCTAAACACAGCTGCCCTGGGGCCCCAGGGCTGCAGCCCGCAGAGTGGGGAGGGGGCCTGTGAAGTGAGACAGTGACTAAAGGCCTCGACAGAGCCAGGTCACAGACTCCAGCTCCTATGTCGTTGATCGCATTAGCTCAATTCAATTGTGATTCTCTCTAATTACAATCCTTTTCTAGGAACAAGAGGGCCAAACTGAATTAGGAGGGGGAAACAGCCCATACTTTCATTCAGAAAAAAAAAAAAAAAAATTGGAATAAAAGCAAAATTAGATTTCACTCTGTGGGTCCTGGATTGAGGAGCTGGAGGACCCGGGCTGAGGCTTGCCTCTGCCACTTGACCTTGCACGGCTACCGAGAACCAAGGCTTCTCCACTCATAGCCTTAGTTTCCTTACCTGTGAAATGGGAATAAAATAGCTATTTTTGGAATTTTTATGAAGATTAAGTTAGACAGTGCAGCGTTAAGTGCTTTACCTTTTGGAGGAGGCTTGTAAAAATTACATTCTCCTATTTAATTTCAGGAGTGTCATGGTGCGCTGAGGTACAGTCACAGTATCCCTGGAAGTGCCTGGAAGTCAAGTTAAGAACTGCTAAAATAAGGAATGTAAAGGCACAATGCAACTAAATATTTGTGGTTATTTTGTGGGATTTCAAGCCACTGTAATATGAATACACTGAATTCGAAAGGCTTTGTTGAAATATTCAGCCTTTTAAACAAATAAGCCAGAGGACCTATGCATTATTTTATTCTGCTCTAGCATGAATATTTCATAAATTACATGCAATTATTAACAACATCAACACTAGCAAATTAATTACTGTCAATTCATATTAATAAAACTGCATTTTGTAATAAATAAAGTTAGTTTACTGTGCCCCATCAGTCTCAGAGGTATTCACATTTGTCAATTGTCCTCTACTTCAGGCTAAAACAAAAGTAATCAAATAACTAATTATTGTACTAAATGTAGCACTGCTTTCCCGTCAATGAAAACTCACATTATTTATAACCCTTAGGACTGAATATTCAAATCTGTGTTGATTCCTACGCTAAGAGGAACTTTCCAGCCCTCTCCCTTTTCACCTGCTCCCTCAGCCTCCACCCTCGACCACCCAAGGAACAACACAAGGGCCACCTGGACATGGGTGAAGATGTCTCAGCAAGTGGTCAGTGGTCACTGCAGTGAACAGGAACTCAAGCGAAGTTTGCAGAATCTGCTGGAGACGTCCCCAATGCCAGTGGCCGGGTGTCCCATTTCTTGAATTCAGCGCCACACAGGCTTCCTCTACCATTGTTCATTCTTACAAATAAAAATTCCTTCTCCTTCAGTAAAGGCTCCAGAGTTGTAACTTGAGATTACAACACCTCCAGGTATCCCTTTCAAAGCCTGGGGGTCGGGCGTACCAACATGAAATCAAAATAACAACAATGACAATTCTCTACCGAGCTCATCGCAGAGTTAAATCACATGTTCTTGATTTCATCTGACGCTCACTCACAATTTAGTGCATTAGTAGTTCCATTTTACAGGTGGAAAAACTAAAGTCAGGAAGGAAGAAGGGCAGCCAAGCCTGCCCTGCTGACCTCACCTCCCCTGAGATGTCCACTGAACACCCCTAAGGTTCCCTCAAAGTAGCAACAAACAACTGGAAGCTTGTGTTAGGCCAGGCCAGGGGCTGGCCTCCTCCCTGGGGATGCTCGGGCCTGGAGACGAGCAGACAAAATATTTGGCCAATCCCACATGGGCCAGTGGCATCTTACACCCTCCGTATTTAACCACCAGTTAAAATATGTGTCAATACAAATGGCCAACAGGTACATGAAAAGATGCTCAGCATCACTATTAGTAAGGAAAATGTAAACAAAAACCACAAGGGAGACAATACCTCACACCTATTAGAATGACTCATCAAAAAACCGAGAGATAACAAGTGTTGCCGAGGATGTGGAGAAAAGATAAAACTTGTGCACTGGTGGTGGGAGTATAAATTGGTACAACCATATGGAAAACTGTATGGAGGGTCCTCAAAAAATTTAAAATGTTGCAGCAATCCCGCTTCTGGGTATATATCCAAAGGAAACGAAGTCAGGATCTTGAAGAGATATATGCAGTCCCAGGTTCGCTTCAGCATTATTCACAATACTCAAGATATGGAAACAACCTAAGTGACTGTCAACTAATGAGTGGATAAAAAAGATGTGGTACAAATACACAATGGAATATCATTCAGCCATGAGAAAGAAAGAAATCCTGCCATTTGTAACTACATAGATGGACCTTATGGGCATTATGCTAAGTGAAAGAAGCCAAAGACAAAGACAAATACTGTATGATATCCCTTATGTGTGAAATCTAAAAAGAGCCAAAGTCATAGAAACAGAGTAGAATGGTTGTTACCAGGGTTTGAGGGTTGGGGAAAATGGAGAGATGTTGGTCAAAGGGGAGAAAGTTTTCAGTCATAGGATGAATATGTTTGGGGATCTAATGTACAGCATAGTGATTATAATACTGTACTATATACTTGAAAGTTGCTAAGAGAGTAGATCTTCAAGGTTCTCATCACAAAAAAAGAAATGGCTATTATGTGAGGTGACAGAGGTGTTAGCTAACGACACAGCGGTAATCATTTCACTGTATATAAGTGTATCAAATCAACATGTTGTACACCTTAAACTTACACCATGTTATATGTCAATTATATCTCAGTAAAGCTGGAAAAATTAAAAATACAGATCCATTTTCCCCCAACGGGGAAATTCTTTTCTGAGATTTGTATAGATGTTTATAAATGACAGAAATATGTCTACAATAGCCAGGTCATGGAAGCAACCTAAGTGCCCATCGACAGATGAATGGATAAAGAAGTTGTGGTACATATATACAATGGAATACTCAGCCATAAAAAGGAACGAAATTGAGTCATTTGTTGAGACGTGGATGGATCTAGAGACTGTCATACAGAGTGAAGTAAGTCAGAAAGAGAAAAACAAATATCGTATATTAACGCATGTATGTGGAACCTAGAAAAACGGCACAGATGAACCGGGTTGCAGGGCAGAAGTTGAGACACAGATGTAGAGAACAAACGTATGGACACCAAGGGGGGAAAACTGCAGTGGGGTGGGGATGGTGGTGTGCTGAATTGGGCGATTGGGATTGACATGTATACAGTGATGTGTATAAAATTGATGACTGATTAAAAAAAAAAAAAAGAAATATGTCAAACTAATCACACACAAAAAAGGTTTCATCAGCAGTTTCTACCTAAATGCAGAATTATCAGAATGTGCCTTAGAGCCTGTATTAGTTTTCTATCGCTGCTGTAACAAATTACCCTGAACTTGGTGACTTCAAACAACAGAAATTTACTCTCAGTTCTGGAGTCCAGAAGTCTATAATCAAGGTGTTGGCAGGGTGTGCTCCGTCCAAAGCCTCTAGTGGAGGCTTGCCTCTTCCAGCTTCTGGTGCCCCCAGTGTGCCTTGGCTTGTAAATGCATCACTCCAATCTCTGCCTCCATCTTCCTTCTGTGTGTGTCTGTGCAAATGTTCCTCTTCTTATAAGGACAGCAGACACATTGGATTTAGGGCCCACCCTAATTGCATATGGCCACATCTTACCTGGATTGCATTTGCAAAGACCCTATTTCCAAACAAGGTCACATTCATGGGTTCTGGATGGACATGAATTTTGTGTGGACACTATCCAACCCAGTGTAGAGTGTACTTCTTACTGTGACACAGGGGTACTTAGGCCACAGGTGCTGGCCTGTGCCAGGTCCCCAGGTTGGGCACCGGAGTCATCCAACGCACAGGAGACAAACACATTCCATCAGGAAGCAGCACGTGAACCTCGGTGATCCCAAGGGGAAAAATGAAGTAAGCAACACAAATACCCTAAAACAGAATTACCCCGAACAGCAGTTTCTTAAAATAAAAACTCCAGATGGGAGGTTTTTATTGCAGGTTGATGACACACGTGAGTGAGAAAGACTCATCATTTCAGTGAACATTCCCCGTTCCCGAAACATGGAGAGATCAGCCCACATCAAACAGGTGTTTTCCATTTATACGGAAAGGACAGAAAGAGTCTTCAGTCATCCTCAAGAAAAATAAAATACTGGGACATCGATTAGAAGCCACAGGTATATGTTCCACTAAAGGAACGCAACACACAAACCTCAAATCTAGGCTGCTTTGGAATGACCCCAATACATGATCCTTTCACTAATCAAAATGGAGACCTTTCAGGTTCCTAAACCCTTACAGCTTATCTGCTGGAACCCGTGCATTTTCTAGAGGAGGGAACTGAGGCTCGAAGAGGTCGTCACGTCCAAACCACACAGCCAGGTGGGGCAGAGCCTACCCTAAAACTCTAGCCTCTAACTCCCAGTTCTCGGCTCTCTTTTTCTCCTTCCATCCCATTCTGCTACCTAAGAAATGTTTCTTCTTCGGAAACAAAGACCAAAAAAGCAGAAGCAGACAGACAGACAGACAGACACATACACACACACACGCATGGACACACATGCACACACACGTACTATTCTAAAATCAGTAAAAATATGACATGACATTGTCCTTAATTAATGATGTTCTCTTCATATTTTTCTCTCTTCAAATTTGCTTTTTAACAACAGGAAGAGTTAGGTAGAGTGACTATATTAACTCTGAATTTCTTGCCTTTTAATAGTTGGTGTCACCACTTTCATGTGATTCAAATTTAGTTGCTTTGCATCTAATTGAAGCACTGCACAAAAAAAAGGTAATTTGACATCCAAAGGAGGAGTGAGGGGAGAGCAGAGAAAGAGGGGACATATTACTTAACTTTGTGATGATAATTATCCGAACACAAAGACGCTTACAAGAACATTCTACGTTGGATATCAGCCAGAAAAATTAAACCTATGTTGCTGCTTCAATACATCTGAATACTAGGAATTGGCAGAAAAACATCTATTCTATGAATAATAGCCTCTACAGTCCCAGAGGACAGCAGTACATGAATTTAAAAAAAAAGAAAAGAAAAGAAAAGAAAAGAAAAGAAAAAAAGAAAGAAAGAAAAGAAAAAGAAAAATAGTCTGGAGCTTTTTCCAAAATGGTGCTAATGCACCACTGAAACTTAATTTTATAATTTACTGGCAGTCAAGATGGCAGGAAATAAAATAATTTGCTATATTCTGTGCAACAAACCCTGCTTTTCCTGGGAAGGGGTAATTATCCCCATGGAAAAAAAAAAAAGAAAAAAATACGCCATCTCATATTAGGCTAAAGTCTCATCAAGAAGAGAAAAAGTGCCTCATTACACGTAATTACCAGGGAATTAGAAACATCATTTAACTAAATGAGCGAATAATGCTCAGGATATTGAAGAAACTTGCCTGCACTTCTGCAAAGCACTCTAAGTCCCATTACAAAAATTGCCCCTCTTTAATGGAATAATTTTAGGCCTTGTCTGCCTTGCTTTAAAAATAAAGAGCCTCCGAGAGGCAGAAAGAGGCTGAAACTGCCATAAACAACTGTTGAAAGGGACTGAAGAGAAGGCGCTGTCTCTCTTGGAGACCGAGACGCAGAATGCCTCATAATCTACCGTAATCATGAAAATTAAACCTGAAGACTTGAAAAAAGGATTACCCCTTTTAATTGTACTTCCCCAAGACTGTGATGTACTTGTGAGTATGTATTAGGGCTAACAGATGAAAGATTTTCAGATTTGGGTCCAGCTTTCCTGCTCCAATACAAAAGCAGTTACAGGTAGTCAATGTTCTCTAAAAAACATAAAACTATAACATACCTGCAGATTGATGTTTATTATGGCTTAATGCAATGACTTTTCTAGCCACTCAAAAGCTTCCTGGCTTGGGTTGGGATCCCCTCCCCCTATACGCTTCACTTTTAATATTTGTCAAGATTCAGCATCAAAGCAGTGAATATAATATGACCGTCCCACCTTCTTGCAACGATAACCTTCATTCACACGGGGAACCAAGAGAAGAAAGTGCACCGATCCTGGTTGCTTCATCTGAGTTGATTTGGCTTTAGAGCAAGTTAAATTCAGAAAGGAACTGGTATTGGCCAGATTCTTACAAAGTGGCCAAAGAAGAAACTGAAGAGGCCACTTTAAAGAAGACACCAGGGCTTCCCTGGTGGCGCAGGGGTTGAGAATCTGCCTGCCAATGCAGGGGACACAGGTTCGAGCCCTGGTCTGGGAAGATCCCACTTGCCGCGGAGCAACTAGGCCCGTGAGCCACAATTACTGAGCCTGCGCGTCTGGAGCCTGTGCCCCACAATGGGAGAGGCCGCGACAGTGAAAGGCCCGCGCACCGCGATGAAGAGTGGCCCCCGCTCGCCGCAACTGGAGAAGGCCCTCGCACAGAAACGAAGACCCAACACAGCCATAAATAAATAAATAATTTAAAAAAAAAAAAAAAAGACACCAGAGTCAGGGGTACCGCAGAATCATCCTGAGAACCCTGCCCCAGGACCCCTCAAGGAGCTGCCCTGCAGTGAGGACCAGCCCCCTTCCCCAGGACAGGCATAACCAGAGCAATAAAAAGTGCCGTTCCCTGTGCTGTGGACTTTGAGCCATCCACAACTGCAACCCCCCCATGTTAGCAGTGAGGGAGCCCAAACCAGCCCAAGGCCGCAGAGCTCCCCGCTCAGGTTCCTTGTGGCCAACTCCAGATTCTTACATATAAATCACGGTCACCTCTCAGCAGGGCAGGAATGATGTTCCTACTTACACAGCACGTCTGAATCCTCTGTCCTTTTGGAGGTTCCATGGTCCACATGCATTCCTTCCTGGTGCAGCCCTCATGAATGACAGTAAGAAGAGAAAAGGACAGAGAGCCCGCACCGTGGGTGTGCTCATCACAAGCACCTGTCCTCAGGAAGCGTGGAGGTGGTGGGCAAGGAGGACAGGGTGCTGGGTAGGAAACCAGCACCCTGAGCCTGATCTGCCTCCCTGGGCCCCTTGGACATGTCCCTCCGAACCTCTTCCAAGTCCTAGCGCCCTGTAGCCAAGGAATCAAACAACAATGAAATGCAATTGGTTAGTTTTCTCAGGGATGAGAATGGCTTCATATAGATAAAGCTCTGGAAAGAGAAACCACTTTGGGGGTTGATAAAGGGCAAAGTGCCTGGGCTTCTCAAGTCCCCTATTTAACTCTGAGATGGAACTTGGCCCTACTGAAGTTTCCAGATGAGACAAAGGGAAGTTGACCTCTGACCCTAAGCTAACAGAACAAAGTAAAAGGACTGAGGAGTGACAGCTACTGTCTATCTCTTCTAAAGAAGATGAGTCAGGTTAACTGATCTACCCACTAAGATCACACAACTAATAAGAATGTAGATCCACCTGCTTCCAAAACCGTTTCCCCGGACCACACAACACTACTCTCTCCAATGAGAATTAACAAGGAGTATTAATAACAATACCACTCACTGTGGCCTAGCTCTTCAAAATGTTTTTCAAAGTGTTTGCACAGCGGTTATTTCCAATGATGTAAATCAGGATGGCACAATCTCCATTTTACACCAAAACATGAAATGATCTGGACAAAATCATCCTGCCATTAGCCAACCAAGACAAGTGGCACTTCCTCCTGACCTGGTGGTCATTAACAGTAGTGGTAGTAGAATAAAATCTGAGAGAGGATCCACCTGGCCTAAGATTTGCAAAAACAACCCCTTGGTTCATTTCATCAACCAAAATTTATTTTCAATGTAGGCAATACCAGGAGACTCTAAATATTTGAACCACTACTTTTGTTTTCTAACTCTTTCCAGTCAGATCATCCATCTTATGCCATTTGTAAAGCAAAAACGTTTAAATCACATGAGCTAGCTAGTCAAGACAACACACTAAGCTCACATTTTGATCACCCCTCTGCTCCAGACCCCACAGCAATGACAGCTGAATTATAAGGGAAAACAAAAAAAGACAGATTCAGACTCCAAAATGAGAAATAAACATTCCTATGGACTTGAGTAGCTGATCTCTGGCACTGGAAGCAGGAAGCGGCAGCAGGGAGTTTAATTTCTGCTGGGTAGAAGGGGACTACTAGACAGGAAGAGGGAAGTATGAAGAGAGAAAAATCAACACCAACAACGAAGGACCAAAATTTAAAACCCCTACTCAAAACTCAGTGGGGGAATCCTGTCACAATGTATACGTATATCAAATCATCACACTGTATGTTTTAAATATCTTATAATTTTATTTGTCAATTAACCTCAGTAAAGCTGGAGGGTAGGGGGAAAAAGGCCTAAAACAACAAAATTACAAGTCAGCCACCAAAATCAAAATTGAAACATGTATTAAACTCCAGATGAAACTGATTTTACAGTTCCATCAACCAAAGACTTTATTTATGTTCAAAATATTCAAAGAGGTAAATGAAGGCATAAATTCATTTAAAGCAATTCAAGGAATTATACAATTGACCCTTGGACAACATAGGTTTGAACTGTGTGGGTCCACTTATACGTGGATTTTTTTTTCAATAAATATGTACTACAGTACCACACAAGCCACTGCTGGTTGAAGCCACAGAGGTGGAACTGTGGATACAGAGGGCTGACTATAAAGTTATACACAGATTTTCAACTGCAAAGGGGTCAGTGCCCCTAACCCCCACGTTGTTCAACGGTCAACTGTATATCAAAAATAGGCAAGTGTAAAGCACGAAGAGGTTAGATATGAAAAAAATCGAAACCCTAGAAATGAAAAAATCTTACTAGGTGGAATAAATTCTGGACTAGATACAAAGAGAGAATTAGTAAATTGGAAGAGCGTTCTGAGGAACTCACCCAGAACACAGCATGGAGAGAAAATAAAATTAAAATATGAAAGAGCAATTAAGAGACATGGAGGAAGAATTATAAGATTCCAACATTCATCAAGCAGGAGCCAGAATAAGAGAATACAGGGAATATGGACAAGCAAGAGATATAAATGCTGAAAATCTTCCAGAATTGAAGACTTGTACTATATTTTGAATATCAAGCAGGGATATAAATAAACCCACACCTAGAAACATCACAGTGAAACTACAGAATACAAAGGATACAAAGACAATAGTTTGCAGAGTGTGAATGGTTAATTTTATGTGCAACACGGCTGAGCCATTATGCCCAGATACTTGGTCAAACATTATTCTGGATGTTTCTGTGAGGGTGTTTGGATGACATTTATACTTAAATCAGTAGACTTTGAGTAAAGCAGATTGCCCTCCATAATGTGCGTGGGCCTCACCCAATCAACGGAAGGCCTGAATAGAACAAAAGGTTGACCTCCCCCAAGCAGGAGAGGTTCTGCCACAGACTGCCTTCAGATTTCATGTGCAACATTGGCTCATTCTAGTTCACCAGCAAGCTGCCTTTGGATATGAACTGCAACTCTTTCCTCAGTCTCCAGCCTGCAGCCTATTCTATCAGATTTTGGACTCACCAAGCCACCAAAATTGCATAAGCCAATTCCTTAAAACAAGTATCCACACACAAACATACACAAACACACACACACACACACACACACACACACACCCCTTATTGGTTCTGTTTCTCTGGAGAATCCTGACTAATACACAGAGGGGGAAAAGAGATAGATGTTCTGTAAAGGAACAATAGTCTCACAACAGACCTGTCAACAGGAAATACAGATGATTAAAAAAAAAAAAAAGGATACTGAGGAGAAAGTAACTTTCAACTTAGAATTTTATATCCAGCTAAACTATCCTTCATGAGTGAGGACAAAATAAAGGCATTATCTGGAATACAGACATATACTCAGATTCTTACTAGGAAAAAAAAATATTTCAGCAAGAAGAAAAATTAACCCAAGGGAACAAACAACTATGGGCAAAGATAAAAAATATATATGTTAATACACTTAATTAACTGCTAGATTATACAAAAAAAAAAAAACTTTGATAATTTAAAATTGGGTAAAATTAAACTATAAACATCAATTAAAGGATAGTGGAATAGAGTGTTCGGTGAGTGGGTAACATATGAGAGACCACTGTGGTTGATGGGAAGAGGCTAGAATTACTGAATAATTATAGAGTATGACAGAAAATTTTATAGTTAATTATGAGTGTTAAAATTTTAAGGGTAACTACCAACTTATAGTTTCCAAACCAGAAGTGAGGTGGGAGAATAGGGAGGAATACGAAAAACTCTATCAATCCAACAGAGAGCAGAGAAAGAGGAAAGAGAAAACAAAAGCATAGTAAACAAAAATGTGCAAATAAATAAGATAGTAGAAACTGTAGAAATAAACTCATATGTTCAGTGATCACACACACACACAAAAAATCTAAATGGATTAAATTCATCAATTAAAAGACTGATATTATTAGATTTCTTTTGCATTTTTAATCCAGGTATGAGATACTTAAAATAGACATACGTGAAATCCCCAAGGCTGAAAATATACATATATATAAATATACACGACATGCAAATGTTAACCAAAAGATAGCTCACAGGGTAATATTACATCAGATAATACTTAAAGCAAAAGGTATTCATAGGGATGAAGAGGCATACTTTGTAATAATTAAAGGAAAAAATCCACCTAGAAAATATAATAATCATAAACTTGTATATATCTGATAACATAGCCTCAAAATATTGTAATTCGTAAAATATATAAACATACATAAAGCAAAAGGCAAAAAAATACACAAAGAAAAATCAGAATTACAAGCAGAAACTGACAAATCAACATAGTGGGAGAGCTTAACACATCAGAAAACTGACAGATGATATAGTTCAAAATTAATAGGAACATAACAGGACTTCCCTGGTGGTGCGGTGGCTAGGAATCTGCCTGCCAATGCAGGGGACACGGGTTCGAGCCCTGGTCCAGGAAGATCCCACGTGCCACGAAGCAACTAAGCCTGTATACCACAACTACTGAGCCTGCGTGTCACAACTACTGAAGCCCGCGTGCCTAGAGCCCGTGCTCTGCAACAAGAGAAGCCACCGCAATGAGAAGCCCGTGCACCGCAACAAAGAGTAGCCCCGGCTCGCCACAACTAGAGAAAACCCACACGCAGCAACAAAGACCCAATGCAGCCAAAAATAAATAAATAAATTTATTAAACAAACTAAAAAGCAATTTAAAGATTGGGTCTATTTAAAAATAAATGAAAAAATAAGAACATAACAGACCTGAACAACAAAATCAGCAATCTAATAAATATAAAAACTGAACCACGCACCTGACAAGTAGAGAAAAAAAATCTTTGTAGATGTATAAAAACCTACTTGTGTCACAATGGAAAACTTAAATCACAAAAATTGGTATCATTCAGACCACTCTTTCTGACTACACTGTCATTAAGCTATAAATCAACTAAAAAATAGCCCACATGTTTGGAATTTTAAATGTACATCTCAATAATTCATGGGTAAAAGAGGAAAACTCAGTGGAAATTATTAATATGTGGAACCAAACAACTATGAAATAACTCGCATCAAAACTGGTGAGATACAATGAAGAATGTACTTAAAAGTAAATATATAGCTTTATATACATTTATTTTAAAATAAGAAAGACTGAGAATTAGTGAGTTTTGTGTTCCAGTAAAGAAGCATGAAAGAGAACCAAAGAGCCAGACTGATCTATAAAAGTCACAAATAATCAATATCAGGAATAGTAAACAGTAAAGATTTTTTAAATCAAGAGAATACTATGAACAATAAATTTGAAAACTTACATGAAATAAATAGGTTTTTAAAATATATATGTTCAAATTACTAAAATCGACTCAAAAGAATTTGCCTAAATAAATCAAATTGAATTGCTAATGAAGATTCTCTACCACCCCTAACACTTAAAGCCTACAAGGTCCAGATGATTTTCTACGCAGCTTTTACCAAACTTTCAAGGAATTTATAATCATTGTTTTAAATCATTTCAGAGACTAGAAAAATTAAGGAAGCCATCCAATTTATTTTATAAGGTGCACATAAACTTGATACAACTAGACAAGGCCCGTACAAGAAAGAATAAATGGACCTATAGAACTGCATCCCAGAGACTCCAAGAAATGCAAGTAAGGCAAGAAATACAAAAGAAGACACAGCCTACATACCATTGCAAAAAATAGCCCCAGACCAAATATGTCCGTGGAAGCAAGATCTCCATTTCTCAGGGGCCCCAAGGTCTCTGCTCCTCGGTGCACACCTCTGTTCCCTTCTCCTTAACTTACCTGTTTGCACGTGGGCCAGAAGTGGCTCCCCCAGCCCCTAAATATGTAGGACCCACCATTCAGTTGTGGAACCCACCACCATTGCCTCAGTCTCTTTAGTGCCCTAGGAGGGAATTCCATTTGATCCAACTCATCTTTCTTCAGCAAGACAACAAAAGTCCAAGGTCACTACCCCAGGTCCAACCAGAAAGTCAGCTGCCCTTGAGTCAAGTATTATCTTAAGTCTGTTTAAATGTGCTGGAGAGGGGTGAGCTGAGGTTACATACACAGTCCTGTGGCTTTGTGTCCATCCCATGGGGCCTTGGTCCAGGACTGAAAGTGCAATTGTGCAGAAGATATGTTGGGGGGTGGTAATTTGAGAGACTTTTTTCTTTTTAACAATGATTATTATCATGATTATGTAATATATTTGCATTTGGTATGTATCCACATAATATTCATTCACTACACCTCCAATATCTCTAGGCTTAAGAGAAAAATATCTAATTCTTGTCTCCTTCCTCTCAGCCTCAGGCCACTTCGCTGGCTTATGTGCCTGCCCGACCCAGTAAACTGTAAGCTTCTTGAAGACAAAAGCAAAAATTCATCTTTGATTAATTACAACAACAACCATACGTCAATTATATCTCAATAAAGTTGGGGACAATAATAACACCACCAATTAACATTTTGTAATGGTAACAGACCATATACCGGTGTTAATCACTTTATACCCATTATCTCATCTAATCCTTATAACCACCCTATGAAATAGGCACCACATTATTATCATCACATAAAAGACCAAGGACATGAGGCTCAGAAATTAAATAACAACCCCAAATTCCATAGTTAGCTAGTAACAGCAACTGCACTCAAACCCAACAGGTCTGCTACAGATCCCACCTTCCTGAACCCAATGCTGTGTCCAAGTCAGGTCATTTAGAAGTGTAGGTGGATGGATGGATGGATGGACGGATAGACAGATGGAAGGACAGATGGATAGATGGGTGAATGGATGGATGGATGGGTAAATGGGTAGATGGAGGAAGGGAGGAATGGATTGATGGATGGGTGGGTGGATGGTGGATGAATGAAAATGTTAGGAAAACAAAAAGTGACCCACAAAGGGAATACTTTGGTGGCCAGTGAGCTTAGTGGCATTAAGGCATGTTCCTGAGTAAGGTTAAGGGCATGGATTTGTTATATTCCTACTCTAGGTAAAACTTGGACCCCTAATAAAAAATCCCCACCACTGGTCCTAAAAGCGTAAGGGTCGTGTGTGGTGTGTGTGTGTGTGTGTGTGTGTGTGTGTGTGTGTGTGAGAGAGAGAGAGAGAGAGAGAGAGAGAGGGGAAGGGATGAAGGACAGAAATAAACATACGGTGAGTGTCAATTCTCTTTTAGGAGCTTTCACAAATCTGAGTTTGTCTGGATCGGCACAAACCCACCCTCACAAATGTTAGTGGGTCAGAAGGGTCATCTTCTCATGAAAGACATCTCATTATGCTCTAGAGACCAAGGAAGCAAGTCAGAAATGTTTTAGCACCTTTGTTCACCTCTAAATATTTGCCCTTTATAACAACATTAAAAGCAAAAGGCTCTGAAAGAATGAAATGCCTTTTGAAAAAAGACTTCACACTTGCTTCTAATTCTCCTACTTGTGTCAGTTAGGTTCGGTCAGGGGAGCAGAGACACCACGAGGTCATGGAGTAGGGCTTTATTATAGGAATCTGACCGTATGTAGTTGTGGGAAAAGCTGAGGGAGGGGCGGAAAGGTCTGGAAGGGGTGCTGGAGGATCAGCACTCACCAAGCAGTCTATCAGAGAGCGCAGGCGTCCAGACACCAAAGGACTGCAAAGGGAAGCTGGGGAGAGGCCTCTGTGCAGCTGCGGTCCTGTCAGTCTGCAGCCACCCATCTGGTGGTGGGCCTCAGGGCCAAGAGTCAGAAAGAAATGCTAGATGCAGGTCAGAAGAAAGCAAGGAACCCATCAGACACCTCTGCTGCCATCCATCACTGCACCTGACATCCAACAAAGCTCGGAGAGTAATGGCCATCCCAGTCTGTGTATGTTCCTCTTTGGGCCAACTCTAACCTGGAAACAGGCAGGCTAGGGGATGCTGGGAAACGTAGTTCTCAGCTTAACCTAGGCAACACAGCACAGTCCACCAGACTCCTTTAATTAAATATAGAATACTTAACGTTATTACTCACATCTTTGGGGAGACTGTACATTTTAATCATAATTACATGATACATATTTCATGGTATATATCTTTGTCATATAATTAGGAATAAAAAATGCAATCTCAAAAAGATGCTAAATAATTCAAATGGCTGAGGATGTGATTAAAGCCTTGACTGAAATATGGTCAGAAGGTAACTCAAGGTCTTCAAGCATGATCTCCCAAGAAACATGTCACAATCAGGTATTTTTAAAAGTGCATTGAAATGGAAACACCCCAAAAGAAAAAAAATTTATATGGCTTTTAAATATGGGGTGAAAACCTAAAGAATATATCCACCTCAAGTTACAATCTGGCAAAAAATATTTTAGCCAGTTTATGAAATCAATATCCTTTCTTCTCTGGCCACTGCTAAGACAATGGCATTCATCTCACTCATTCATTTTGAAAATATCTTCATTTTTTCAAACCCCTGAGGTTAGGGACTATGTATGCTATGTTACTTCTAAAGGCCCTCACAGCACCTAATACAAGGGCATAGGCACTTGGGGAAAAATCTCTGGACAAATTTCAATCTAGTTCCACATTTACTGCATTCACTTCATACAAAGCACTGTTTGGTGCCAGGGAGCTGCGAGCAAAGGGGTTCCTGACCTCTAGGGGCTCATAAACCGGTATAAGAAACTACTCATGCACAAAATTTACTCTGAAAATAGAAATAGATGGGGCTTTGATAAGTGCTGTCGCTGAAATACAAGAAAGTATGCTTTGGGGAACATAGGAAGAGGTGAGATTAATGTGATACATAGGGAATGTAGGAAGGTGTCTTGCAGGAGGTGGGAACAGGCCTTGAAGAGTAATCCTTCAAAAGAAGGATTTTGTGTGTGGATTTTGTACATGTGCGTGTGCGTGCGTGAGAGAGAAAGAGAGGAGATAAGCACGGAGGAGGAAAGAGTACAGTTGAAGATAAATTGAGGAACTTGTTGGGGATAAATTAGGCATGACTTCCCAGTGGATCAACTTAAATATTCTCCGTGCTTCTCCCTCAACCTACAGCAAAGTCAGTGCCCATGGCTTCCATCATTATATCCTCAAACTCAGTAAGAAACACTTCTATCAAGAGTTACATCCTAGGTTTAATGAACTCACATCCTGTGAAGGAAACTGGAAACTCTTAGATGGGTCAAACAAACTCTTGTATCCACAAACTACACTCCCCCCACCTCTGGCTGTCATTCATGTAGCATACATACATTTATTATGCTACAGGTGGTTTCCTCACTGTAAAATAACATCACTCTCATTTGTTTGTTGTGAGAGGGAACACTATTGAAGGAAATAGTGGAAAAAAACTATGGAAAAAATAGTGTCCTTTAGAAGCGATGATTATCGAGTCATTTACGGATTCTAAGCAGGAAGAGGTAAAACATTTCAATTTTTCTTATTTCAAAACTTCATCCACTGAAATACTTAAATATAACAAGTCCATACTTGCAGAAGCTGAGAACCTTTGCCTTTCGAAAGGAAAGAGACATCAGGTCAGGCCACGTCAGCACGGGGATGAGCCTCAGAGACTGGCCTTTCAGAAAGAGGTGGAGCCTCAAGTCCCTCACGCACCCCAGGACACCCAGCTAACTGGGCCAGACCTCGGTTTCCTGACGTCTAGCCCAAGAAGTTGTATTTCAGGGTAGAAATTTTGCTTCAATATTTTCCCAACATGTTCCTCTTCAAAGTTACTAGACTTGAAAAATCTATACACCATCCAAATAATCAGCTTACTAAGATGCATTTTTTACAATCCAGTGGTGCCCACAAACACCTACTGTCTTCTGAATCTCCAGAGGTATGTTCTGCTTAAATGTGAGCTGGGCCCAAAGTGAGGACAAGGGCATCTCCTAAGCTACTGCCTGGCACAGTGCATGTGTTTTTGTTTTAATTACTGGAAGTAAAATGTGCTATCTCACTGTGCCCTCAAAAGGCCCAATTATTATGGCATAACGCAGGCCACGTCAGAGCCAATGCTTGGTCTTCAGGCATGCGACGGGCTGATTTATCCATTGCCACCCCCATCGCCTGGACCAATGGCACAATGGCGCCCCAAGCATCTATTTCAAAAACCCACCAATGGCCTTATTTTCCTAAGTCAACTTTTGCACAAATGGCTTTATCTGCCTATTGATTGAAGGAAAGGAGAGAGGGAAAGAGGAAGAAGGAAGTGAGAGAGGAACAAAGGAACAACAAAAAAAAGTGGACTATATGGTCTGAATTACAAATCTGCATGATTAGCTATAAGCAGTGGCCAACAGAAGACCCTGAAGGGTGTGCCATGGTAACCTTCCGCCTGGCACAGGCTTCAGATCCCCGAGGGTTATGACGCTGTTGTGAGAGATCCCTGATATTTTTTCCAGCAAGAAATTGGCAGTGATGGACGATTACATTACAAGAACAGCCATGATGCCATGTTTTCTGTGAGGCCCTCAACATTATGAAGCTTTTCAGATCTCAGTTCTCCAGGTGCCCAAGGAGTTGGGATACCCATCATTCAGTAAGTTCCCACACATGTCAGACAAGGCTTGTTTCAAACTGGTTTCTTCAGTTTCCAGTTCCTGACCTCTAACTATATTTCTCGAGAGCCAATAAAAACAAAGATGAATCCCCTTCTCCCAAAAGTAATGACAACTCCACCCACATATATTATAGGCTTAGCCTCTGGCACAGCTGTCACTCCCTCCAACATGTCCACTTCCCTCTCCTGCCAGGTTCTTCTCCGGAGTTGCCAAAAAAGCAGAACCTTTCACAGGCATTTTTGTCCCTTTAATTGCAAATCTACAATTAGCTGCTCAAGGCAACAAGTATTAAAAATAACTTTCCCTAATCTTATTTTTCTTCTCATCCACTCCACAAGAAGCTCTAATCAGGGAGAAACCAGTCCAGATTAAAAAGATGAAATCAATCAGGAAGGTTGGCAAAACAGGTCTAAACACTGGCCAAAAGAGGTAACAGGAATAATCCCCTCTTCCAAGCTCTATTCATTTTGGATCGATAATGAATAAGAAAACCTTTTCTGAAATTTGGACTCTAGTCAAATTAAAATTTTGCCTTGATAGCCCAATTTAAATTTCCGCTTAGTCTTACTATTTCCCAAGTAATCCCAAGAGGCTAGTTTTTCTCTGTTTTCACAGGCTTGTCCTCAAACTGTTTTCACTATTTTCAGCCAAAAAGTGTTTCTTTATAAATATTTAATGTGCCCAACGCTGGTAATGCGGATGGTTATTCTACTGCTTCCAGGCAGAAGTCCTGTTCAAAGTACAGACCAAATATTACTACTATTATTAGCAATATTACTACTATTATATGCTGATTTCCATAAAGGAGTCTTCCTTCAAGAACTAAACATGTTCCCTCTGATCTCATTTGCTTTTCCTCCTAAGACAAGTCAATTTATCACAAATTCTGATAGTGAAGTCCAAATAAATGAGATTTCTCTTTCTCTTCAACAGCTTCAGATTTGAGTCCAAAACGAAACTCTGGATAACGCCTGGCAGGCACAAGCACAGGATGTTTTGAAATGGCACAAATGGTAGGTCTTATTGCAAAGCACAGGTGAAGCCCAACATTTAACAGAGCACATTCCGTTAACATAAGTAAAGTAAGCAAGGAAATACCAAGCTCTGAATAAACAGTGCCCATTCTAACTTGTGCTGGTAACTGAGGTCCATGTTCACCTGATGAACAGCAGCAACTAAGGGCAACGATCACGGTCACAGCCTAATGGGTAACATCCTTGCCCCCCGTTCCACGACCACCTTCACGTTAGTCACATACGGAAAGCTGTGCTTCTCCACAGTATCACCAGCGATCTTGAACTACCAGTGAACCCAGCCGGAGGGCCGCTTCTACACCCAAAGCTTGAAGGCAAACGTTGCCATTGTTCCCAACAAGGGCATTTCTTTAAATGGAGAATGCTAATAACTGACTGCCATGTTAAGCTGTGAACTAATGAAAAAAACTGAAGGATTTCTGTCTGGCAATTCAGTAAGAATGTTAGGGCTTACCGGCTGAGGACATATGGGTAATGTAACACTAAAGACAAATCATCTGGGCTCTTTAAGAATACATGGCTGACGCTAAGAAAATCTTCAAGAGCCAAGTATTTTGAGAATTATGAAATGATGTTATAACAAGGTCAGGAGTCTAGGTACATAGGTTTTAAATTACTGCAATAGTCTATAACAGAGTCCTATAAAGGGATGAAAGGTACTTCGTTACCACATTGGAAAAGCAAACTTAGGTGCTTCTGAGACCAGTAGGTATAATTTGTACGGCTTCCTCAGGTTTGTGTTAACTGCACAAAGTTAGCTAGGATGGTCAGAGGTGAAAGAATATTTCTTGGGAAATTAGTTAATGAAAGAAACCACTGGAAATGAGCCTTCAATGACTTCAGTCTGACACCCTGCTCAGTAAAGCAAAGCATTTCTTTTTCCATTTCTCTATTCAAGTCAGGTGACTGGAAAAGTCATCCCACCAGTGGTGTATTCAAACAAAGCAAAACAAAATAACACCAATTGCTTTTCATTTAAAGTAAGTTCTGAGAGCTGGTTGCCAAATCCTGAGTTATACTAAACAAGCAGGCTAACTCATGCGTGTTCCCCCAATTATAGCTCTCTATAAACCACAGTAGACTCCAGTTTTTACGTTCAGATTTCTTTACATCAGGACACAAAATAATTCCCAACTAAGAAGCCAATGCCCCACGACAACTCCATGACAAGTTCTGTGGGTATCCGTCAAAAATGAAAGCACTGTTGCAAGACACCACTGATCAAGGGAAAAGTGCCTTTGTACGTAATGGTCCAATCGGTATTTGTGGCCACCAGGCTCCGCAGCTCTCATCTCTCTTAGCGCTAGTCCCAAAGCAACGTAGCCAGGTGCCACTTTGAAAGGAAAACTGCTGCAACTAGTCCTAATAGCTTAAATCAGTATTTTCCCAAGTGAAAGATGGGCTACCCAGAGACATTTCAAAGACTGAGGAGGGGAAGTCACAGGAGAGAAGAACCATGAAACTAGAGCTATGGTTTCCTTCCTGGATGGCAACAAGGATGTTTTAGTACACCTAATCTACTGGATACTATTAACACACTCAACTATTTTCTTGGGGAAAGAACCACCACTGTTAGATTACGCAGTTTTCACCCTTGAAGACCCAACACATCAGAGAACTGGTATTCCTTTTGTCATAGTGACTGATCTCACAGTTCAAGAAAGGGGGGCACTCAGAGGGGCTTTCCTGACAGTCCAGGGGTTAAGACTCCACACTTCCACTGTAGGGGACACGGGTGTGATCCCTGCTCGAGGAACTATGACCCTGCATGCAGCCCACAGCATAGCCTAAAAAAAAACCCCTTTCCTTCTACATCTTATTAACAACACCTGATGTCAAATAGGGGTCGGTTCATTCCAGAATAGAAAACAGTATACCATTTATGCAAATTTTTAGAAACATATATAGGCAGACCTCGTTTTATCACGCTTCACTTTACTGTACTTGGCAGATGTTGCAGTTTTTTTCTTTTACAATTTGAAGATTTGTGGCAACCCTATCTGTGCCATTTTTCCAACAGCAGTTGCTTACTTCATGTCTGTGTCCCATTTTGGTAATTCTCACAATATTCCAAACTTTTTCATTATTACTATGTTATGGTGATCTATAATCAGTGATCTTTGATAATACTCTTGCAAAAAGATTACAGCTCACTGAAGGCTCAAATGATGGCTAGCATTTTTTTAGCAATAAAGTAACTAAGGTATGTACATCGTATTTTTAGACATGATGCTATTGCACACTTAACAGACTACAGTCTAAACATAACTTTTATATGCACTGCAAAACCAGACAACTTGTGTCAGTCCTTTATTGCTATACTCACTTTATCGCGGTGGTCTGTACCAAACCAACAATACCTCCGAGGTCTGCCTGTATATGGATACTTCACAAGCATAAAGGCATAAGTGAGTACAATACTTAAGAATGGAAAACGGAAATGTGGTGAGACAGGGGTACAAATGAGGCTTCAAATATGTGCAATGTTTTATTTTAAAACAAAGGGAAGTAAATATGACAAAATATTAACATTTTAAAATCTGGATGGTGGGTTTATAGATGTGATTCTCTTGAGTTTTTCTGAATGTTTGAAACAGTTGATAAATGTTTTTAAAAAGATGAATATACTGACAAATTTAAGAACTTGGAATCCCACAGATAATCTAAGAAGATTAATTTATGGAAAAGAAAAGAACCTGAAAAGTCAGCTAATAACTGAGAGCAATGGATTGAATACTTTTTCATCCTAAGAAAGTGATGACTGTGTCAGGCATGACCTAATCAACATTTTATATATTCATTTATAACTCCATGAGTTAGGTATTACGTTCATTTCACAGATGAGGAAACTGTTACTCAGAAATTAACTTGGCCAGTGATGCAATGAATTAAACAGCAAAGTTGGGATTCAAAGCCAGGTTCAAAGGCTAAACTCCAAGATTCAGGCTGTCTCATATGAATTTCCCCCAGAACAAAGGAGTTCCCCCCACAACTAACATACCTTTAAGTTTTTACACGGTGGAACTCAGAACCAGACATTGCAGCCACCAGAACATTCCCATCTACCTGTCAGAATTCCCAGTGAAGGTCAGCTCCCCCCACATTCTTTTAAGAGTACCTTGACAGTCAGCAGTCCCTTCCTGGTGATCTGCAGGCCTTGGAAGAAGCATATAGTCTTACAAAGTGAATGAAGGGGAACGGGGGCACTGGAGGGTCTCAAGCACAGCATGATAAAAAAGAGCAAGAGTTTTAAAAGTTTCGTGTGGTATAGAGCTGCTTTTCAAATTAGAGGTGGTAAGGCATTTGTTATAAAATCCGTTCAGGGGGCCATAACCAGAATTTCCTAAAAAAAAAAAAAGAAAAAAAAAGGAAGGAAGGGAACTGATGTATCACATGTACAAAGGGCAAGTGATGCTTTACACAACTGTCACCATTGTATATACTGTACTGACCTCTGTGTGTTCTGGACCGTGGTTCAAATGTATTTCTTACTTGGGTCACAACTGAAAGGTTTGAAAGTCACTGCTCTAGAAGACAGAGGATTTAGGGCCCAGACTGGAGGCTGCTGCATTCCCCTAGATGGGCAGAGGGGACCCTTTAAGGTGGTGGGATAGTAGCAGCAAAAAGAAAAAGATTAACAGAAGAGACACTTAAAAACAGAGAAGAGAATCTGGGTAAGGGAAACCAACGAAAACGCTAAGGTGTTACACCTGGGTCATTTGAGGGGAAAGGTGGCATAATCATAAACAGGCCAACTGTGAAGAAGAGCTGGTGAAGAGGTCCACAGAAGAGGCAGTAGACACCTTTAAGGTGAGATACATTGGTTTCAAGAGACAAGAAGACATCGCGATAGAAAGACAAAAAAACTCTGCCCTCAAAACCAGGTCCCCCACATTGCTTTAATTTAGTCACCTTTTACAATACTATATTAATTCTCTTTCAGCTAAACAATGTTTTAAATTTATGCTCTGTCCTCAACCAAGTGGTTATGACTTTAAAAAGCACATAATCACACTAAAGAACCAATACCATCAGTTAGTCTCTGGCTATTACATTATTTACCATCCCAAGGGCTTCACTTTGATTTAGCATTTGATGGATAAGTACAGACGGGTCTGTCACTTGGCTGCAAGTGCGCCCGCTGACTGCATCAGCACCGGGCTCGGTGAGCTGCAGGAGCCCGGCTGCACCAGCACTACCGGCAGAGAGTCATGCCAAAAGGCGCCCGGCAGCTGCCATGCAGTCTGTGCCCGTCCCGTGAAGCTGTACAGTTGGCTCGAGGGCCCTGCTGATCCAGCGAGAGGGCACAAGGGAAATGGCAGAACTCCAACAGATCACTTTATCCAAGACTGAATCCCCAAAGTACATCAGAATAGACATAATTAAATGAGGCAGTGTGGACCTAAAGGTACAATGTCATCCCCACCAGGCCCTTGATGAAGGGAGTTTTGCTTTACAGAAGCCTTTTTATGAAGTAAATTACACTAATTACCAACATTTAAAAACATCCAACATTTAAGGGTTCTGAATCTCTGATTTATTAGACAGCATGGAATTAACAGGTTTAGGTTATTTTACAAAAAGAGCTCAAGCCGCTCATACACAGCAACTGGGCTTGCTGGGGGAAAAAACAATTCTTCAGACTACTGCAAAAGGACACAAAGACTCCTCATCCTACACACACAGTCAGTATGAAAGGGCACACAGACAAGTTTTTTGCAAGACAGAAAACAGAGAAATCCACATACTAAATAACGCGTCCACAATGACTATAACGCACCCCTTAGGGGATAAGCATGTATTTGTAGGAAGCAAAACAAAGCTTTCCATAGAGAAACCATTTTCACGAGATGATTAGGTGGACCTGCAATGAAGAAAATACATTTCAAAAGATGGGTTCAGACTTAGACTAAGTTTTCACTGAAATACTTACAAATAAAAATAAGACCTTTCTCTGTATCAGAAGAATTTTTTTTTAATATATCATGGATAAAATAAATTTCAGTAAAGGTCCAAATACCATTCAGAAACATACATTTGCAAATAATATAAATAAAAAACAAAAAGTGTGGCAACAAAAATACTATTTGGAACTACCTAGAATAGGCCAAGCTAAGTTCATGTTCTGCTTCAGGGCATTATATTGAAATGAATCTCATTCTCGCTATAATTTTTTTCTTTTTAACCTTAATCACCAGTGGCTGGGTAACTGAAATGGACATGAGAACTATATAAATGTCAGAGAAATATGTAAACCTCATTAATGTTTCCAAAAATTCATTTAGAGATAGAAACAGGTCCAAATAGATGCCTGTCTAAATGTACTGCAATTACGTTACAATTATTTTTCCAAATACACAGATATGCTCTGTCTTTTCTCAGCTCATTACTGACTCAAACAATTTGCCCTTCTGGGATCAATTGTTTGCTAATAAATAATTGTTTACAGTCACAAAATGATGTTAGGAGGTTTTCTTATTAGTTTTCCTTCTGCACCCTAATAAGATTGAAAACGAGCTGATTCCCCAGAGTCTAACCTTAACCTCGCTTTGTTTCACAGCCCAGGAAATGATGACCCATCTGCTTCAGAAAATAATGGACGGCCGAGAGGAAATATTGTTTAATTGTAGATTAACCTCCTCATGAGGCAGTCTGAAGCAGCTTTAGAATTAGCAACTATAACCAGCAAGGGAAACAAATGGCTCAAGAGCCTTTTTCTCCACCATTTAAGGTCCACAAAGAAGGCAAAGGGGGTTTTACTACCTACATTTATTCACAAACATTTACTTCCACAATGGAAACAAAAACCATCAAGGTCAAAACTGATTCTCAAAAGTGCTGTCGCTGCCCTCCAATTCTGTTTGTCCAAATACCTTTAAATGCAGCAAACCATCTCATGCACTAAAGAAAGTGTTTGTTTTTTTAAAAAAGGCAATAAAAAACCTCTTTTCCAATATTTTCAGGTTCTTATAATATTAAAATTAAAATTTTTCCCTGGTTTCTTTGTTAAAAGTAATAAATCCACCATTGGGGAGTACGAATTGTTTTATTATCATCAACATGGCACTTAAGTAAATGAAATCTTGTCAAGTACATGGTGACCTACAAGTTCAAAAGAAAAAAGAACAGCATGAGATCAAAATGGCCAGCCAGGACAAGAGATACAAAAGTGAGAGATTAAATGCAAACACAGCCCTTTATCCAACAGGCTTCACATGCTAAGTCTGTTCTAAAGTCAAACCTGTAAAAGCACACATGATATTGAGTATTTAATACTCTGCCCCCTCTCAGGGACTCAACCAATTTAGCAAGGGGACTCTATACCATTCTAACTCAGAGAGGTACAGAAATCCTGAAAACAGTCAGGTATTCCATAAATATTTACTGAGGACTTCCTTCCAGGGCCTGAGTAGACAGGGACAAGGAACAGGACAAAGACTCTTGGGGGTTGGTATTTTATGGTTAAACAAGTGCCTAAGTATCAGGTGTCCCTTAAGCCTGGAAGCCTGGTGCAGGTAATTAAGTAAAAAGCTTTGCCCTAGGTACCAAAAAATGGAAATGGTTCCTCTCTGTCAGCAGTTACAACCAAGAGCCAAAGACATCTATGAAAATTTCAAAACTAAGGAAATCTGCTATTGCAGGCAAGGCCATATTACTCTGAATTTCCAGTAAGACCTGAAGGTCATTCATTTTGTGTAAATATTAAAGAAACAACCTCTGTGGAGAGGGAAGATTTTTGGTAGTTCAAATTCTTAAATATCTTAAATAGAATTTGCTAAAATAAATTATTCTTGAATTCTTCAACTTAATTTTGAAGCAATGAGTTAGTAATAACTCCAGAGATTCAAATAATAGTGCCTATTCAAGAAGAATGAGAGTTTGACATTCTTCTCTACAAAACAACTAGGCACAATTTTATCCATCAGACGTCTATCAACCTACGGATATTGAAAGCTTGGGAGAACAAGATAAAATCAACTCCAACCCTAGAGTCAGCTGTAATATCGAGCAGGCATCAACAATGCTATTCATGAATTTAGAAAAATTAATAAATCCTGGGGTGAATGCAAGAAAAGGCTCAAATACAGGTGAAGCATACTCACTTGGGTTTTGTTTCTGCATCTGTCACTTGGCGAATGAAGATACCATCTTCGGGATGTTCCGTGTCATCCATTTCATACATATACGATGATGCTATTGCAAGTGTAGTCCCATCGTTACTGAAGGCGAGTGACGCAATGCTGGTGGGGTACCGATGGAACTGGCACAATCGCTTTTTGTTAAATGGATCCCAAATATTTACAAATCCATCAGAACCACCTGCAAGTAATTTCAAAAGAGCTACAACAGTTCTTAAAAGCAGATACAAAAATAACCATTATCTTAACCATTTTTAAGGTCACAGAAGTTACAATTTCCCCAGGGAGTACTATGTCAGATTTTCTTCCCTTTAAATATCATAAAAAGCAAGCACAATTTTTTAAAACTCTGCCCAAGTATAAACGTGCAGTGTTCAATTAATAGCAAAATGATGTTATCTTAACAACTAGATACAGGTTAGCGTACCTGTGGCAAAGGTATTGTGGATGTTGTGAAACGAAATGGCGTTGACTGGGTAAATTTGCTCAATATTATTTTCTTTTAGTCTGTGACACTTGAAGGCATACTTCTTCTTCTGTACCTCAGGGCTTGGGTCCAAGTACTCAACTGCCACTCGGCCTTCAATAGAGCTTAATACATAACCCTGAAAGGAAATCAGAGGACAAAAATGGTGAATCCAGCTTCCAAAGCAAGGCCTGGATTCTCAAATTCAACCCAATTCCCAAATTCAGCCCACAGTAAAGACAGATGATTATTTTTAAAATGAAAAGAGAATACAGCCAGGTTTTAACCACATGTTTAAACTGTACTAACATAGTTAAGATCACTCCAAAAATTTAAGAACACTTATACCTGTTTTATCACAAGTAAATAAATAAAAGGCCACCATCATTTGCCTTCTTCATTCTACCAGTACCCTGCACACTGCAATCAAAAATGTTGAGTTATTCTGTCAAACCTCAACAAGAATTTTAAAGTGTTTCAATATCATTTATTTGTTGTCCTGTCCAGAAGGGGACTCGAATTCATTCCATCAGCTGGAATATATTTTTCTTTGCTCTACGCCTCCTCACCTCTAACAACTCGAAGAGAATTGTGTCTCCTTCACTGAGGGTACCAATAATCCAAACCAAGTGGAAAACCAGCCTTCCATCTTGGTCATCCTGCCTCTCGCATTTAACTACAGCAAGTCAAGTGTACACACAAACCACAGAGATTTTCAGCGATGTTCAAAAGTGGCTTATAATTTCAAACCTTTCCTCACTTTGCCTCGAAATAGTATGTCAAAGAAAGTAAGAGATGAAGATAAATATGAAATCTATATATTTTTTTTAATTCTTCAAGGTATGAAAAAGATTTACTCCTAAAAAACTGCTTATGGAGAAAAAAAAAATCAGTAAAATGTTACTTTTAAACTTCCATTATAAACTGGAAATAAACTCCGACGGAAAATTTTAGATAGAAGACATAATAACATTCATAAATGCAAACATATTTTAATCATGCACTTAAATCTCTAAAGTTTCACATAACTGCAATTCCTTATCTTCAATGGAAATTCACAATATCCTGAGAAGAAGAATTGTGATCACCATTTGAGGTACTAGCCTTCTGACAAGCACTAAAGGATAGCCATTAGATTCCAAAAATATCCACTGTTTTTAATGACTTTTCCTCTTGTAAAATTCCTACAGCAGCTGACCCCACCACCAACTTCCCTTCAAACTTTAAGGATTTGGGGAGGAAAGGGCAGATTAATGAAGTGTCATCTCATCTAGTAATGATGATGGAAGGGTGACCTACCCTGTTCGTCATTATATGAGGGACAACGCCTCTCTACCCTCAATGGCATTCTTTTAAAAAAGAAAAATCCAAGTTCTGCCAGCAGACTGACTAAACTCTATTAGCATTAGGGTACAAAGAGGCGCAAAAAAAAAAAGAAAAAGAGAGAGAGAAAACAGCAAATTCCATAATCCTAAATTTCCAGGTTTAAATTTGAATTTGCTGGTCTGTAAATTAACATACCTGCAAAGCTCTCTCTGATTACTGTACACCTGTCAAGCATCCTGCACTAGGATCACCAAGGAATCTGAAAACCTCTACTCAAACCCCTGGCAGATTACTTATCCTCTCTGAACATCAAAGCTTTCTCTAAAATTGAGTTAACATACCACCTTTTAACAAAAGGCTATCAAAAATTTACAACAACAAATTCTAAATCTAAATCTAACAAATTCTAAATCACTACTCAAAAAAAAAAAGCAAAGCTTTAAAAGGCAGTGACCAAATCATTATCATATAAGATCCTCTTATTTTCAAATTCCCCAGGCACAGGGAGGAGAGGTCAGTACCTGCTTGTTTGGAAATGCTCGTATGCAGCGAGTCTGGTACTTGAGGCTGGACTCCCGGCGCTGCTGCACGTAGCCCATGTTCCGTAAGTCCCACACCAACACTCTGCGGCCTGCGGTGCCCACAATCAGCCGGTCTCCGGACACTGAGAGGGTATACACCTTTCAAGAAAGACCAAAACTTGCTGAAAATCATCTGCTTGCCTGCAAATGGCATTTCGCACCAAAATAAAGTCCATTAATCATAAAACCATAAAAAAGTTAGCTGATCAGGTTCACAAACACAGGTACAAAATTTTAAGTGCTACAGTTACACAAACCAATTGACACAAAATAATAAACACAAGATATTCTTAATACTTAACCAAGTATCACATAATGAACATTCTAGTTAACTCTCCGAAAGCATCTTTGAAACAATTCTCTTCGTCACTAAAACAAGTTAAATTATTAAACAATTTTTACAGTCCTCTTGTTTCATTCAGTGACAATATAAAATTGTAGAAAATACTCAAAAAGGAGATAATAAAGCCATAAAAACAATTCAAGATACCTTTCAATGGGCTTCTGGTTTTTCATAAAACAATCATTTTCAAAGTTATTTTTCTATGACCACCTTTTGGAAGGATATTTCATGTTGTAACTCTAAAAATCTTGACTCTCCCAGCTGTCACACTGAATAAATAGGCCTTCCCAGGAAGAGTGAGAGAGCTATCATTAATTAGCTTCTTAGTTGCTTTTGGTGGCATAGGAACTCAAAATTAAAAGACAAGGATAGTGGTCTGGCATATGACAAGGCAAATTCTTATACCCTGACGTCATACTGAACACTCAAGACAGAGTTATCTTTAGGGAAAACTTAAAAAGCATTTTATTCCCTAAAAGCATCTATTTTTTTCCCCTCAAAATTCCTTTTCTTCAATATCAAAACAACTTCTACAAAACATTCCTTTAAAACAAATCACAAAATTTCCTGCAAATAAGCATTTAAAGTTACTTATTTTCAAATATGTTATCTGGGGACTAAATAGAGATAGCAAATTCATGAAAATGGTGGCAAAACGTATGTTCCGATCATATTAAATCATTTTTTTAAAGTCTAGACTTCAGGTATATAACTATGCCCTGCTCATTACTTTCAATTAATAAGCAACTCTAATCTAATATTTTAAAACCTGAAAAATCACTATAAAAAATGAAGAGGCCTCATGACATGGTAAAACATCTCTTTAACATTCAGTAATTAAACCTTATGGTTAGTAATCACTAATACGTTAACCACATACCACCAGCCCGGAGGAAAAAAACAAATTGGGTTTCACAATGTAACGACCCGATAGTCTCTACAATCTGGCCTTTAAATTCAACAGCTAATTTGACCAAGGGAAAAACAAGAAATTTTAAAGATTCAAAACAGTAGATTTAACACAAGCGTATTTCAGTAAGAGACATGTTAAGATTTACTGCTGTTTATTCAGAAAACATGTTTGCAGAAAAACAGAAATTAACTTAAGACATATGAAACACCAAATTAAAAAAAACACAGAAAGAGATCAATTTATAACAGTACAATCAGAATGGGAATTTTATCTTAAATCTTTACTATACAGGTGACACACAAGCTTCTAAAAGTGCTTTCTATCCCCACGGATCATAAATCAAGTAAAAACACTGTCATGCTACTGACTAGGTATATACATTTATCAAAGACAGTATTAAAAAAAGTGACATAATGAACCTTGCTGAACCAATAAGCAGCTTGATTCAGTGTGGCTGTCCATTATACGATATTCTGTCAGCAATTTATCACAGCTCTTAACATGTTACATACAACCATAAATCAAAACTAGAAACAATGCAATTATTTTATTCTGAACAAAGGTCTTGCCAGGAGTAGATTCGAATGTGATGTGACAAAAATAATGGCTCTTTGGATGCACTACTGTATATAATGACAGCTAACAGGAACTGAATAGTACGTTTACACTGAGGAAATAGACTCAAGTGAAGGATACCTTTCAATTGCTAAAACAATCAATCTTTAAAATTAACTACCGCCTGATAAAGTCTGATAAAGGATACAGTAAGAATGCTCAATTACACTTCCACTGTACAGATCAAAAGGTTACAATAATACACAAAGTTTCAGTTTTAAGAAGCTTCCTTCACTACAGCCTTCAAACTACATCTGTCAGTACTAAAAATAAATAAATGGTAAACACCAGGGAACATAGGCCATCTTTTTCACTAAACTTCAAATGATAACCCACTTCACCCTCTTAGTCAACTCAAGAGAAACCTCAGGTCATAAGTGAAGAGGAGTGATGCTGCATCCCGCTTCCTGGTTTGGGGCCGTCAAACCCAACTGAAGGCAATGGAACAGTCTTTGCTAAAGGACTTCTCTGCAAAGTTCAGTCTTTGCTAAAGGACTTCTCTGCAAAGTTCAGTCTTTGCTAAAGGACTTCTCTGCAAAGTTCAGTCTTTGCTAAAGGACTTCTCTGCAAAGTTCAGTCTTTGCTAAAGGACTTCTCTGCAAAGTCGCTTCTCAGCCCTAGGACTGAAAGCGTTAATACACGGAAGTGGGTTTAGGACTAGTGCTATCCAGTACAAATATGACAACTGACAGAAAATGTAGACCAAAATACCAAAATTAGTTTTCCTTCACATATTTAGCTGAGTTTGTAAAATAGACTCATCAACTCGTAACCTCTAAATTCAACATCATATTCATCATTTATCAAGTCAAACCATCCCAACGACCATAATTCCTGTTACAAATATAAAGAGCCTACCTTTTCAGGCTGAGAGAAGGTCCCAGCATTACAAGGGGTTCTGGGATCCCACAATTTAACTGTCTGATCCCAACTCCCAGTAACCATCACATTCACTTCTGGACAGTATTCAACACATCTGATAGGTGCATCATGGGTTCCAACAAGATTTTCTGCAGGAAAAAACAAACCAACAAACCACACCTAGCTTTACTAAACGAAGATTCCTCAAGTGAACAGTAGAAGGAAACATTCATTGCGCTGTAATGAATCCGCTTCCACCCACTCAATGGAAGTACTACACACAGAAAAATTTCTCCATGACTACGAGAAGTCATCCTTTCACCTCTGTTCACCTGACAGCGCATTGCTTGATTCACTGGCATGGTAATACCAAAAGCTGACTTCAGTTTCAGGTTACATTAAAATGGTGGCATATCTGTTATTTTCCTCACTTGATTCTAGATTCCTTCAAATCAGGAACCTTGTTTAACTCTACAGTTCTGACTACCTAGTATAGGTTCTGATACATGGTAGGTGCTCAAGAAATGAAATGAACCAATGAGTGGAGAACTCTGGTCGAATGGATCTGGATAAAACTTATCGCATTAAGCTGATGTTTCAAAGAAACTTATTTAAGTGGTAACAGGATTATCTGAGAGCTGGGGATGAGGAAGGCAGGGAGTCTTATGATTAACCCACTTGGTTTTCATGGTGGGTCAAATTTCTAATACACAATTTCTTTCCTCTCAATTTCAACTCTTCACCCTATCTGATTCATTCATTCAACTAACATCTACTGAATGTCTACTATGTGCCAGAATCTATACCACGTGCTGAGGATACAACAAAGAACAAACAATATGTGGCCCTGATCCTCAAAGAGGAAAACTACCTGTTTAAAAACATACTTTTGTTTCTCGTTTAAATGGTATCTCGTGAAGTTCAGCAATGACCTTCTGAGAATAAACAGCTAATTCCCTTAATTATGGTCTCTAACATCAAAAACCTTTGTTTGCTTTTCAGTGCTTTTTTTCTCCTGAGCTTTCAAACAAATAGAACCTAAACCTGCAAGCTAACTTCCCATCTAGAATAAGCTGCTAGCAAACAAAACCAAACATCTGCAGCTGTAAGTTACATGACAAAACGGCTTTCATGCAAAAGCCTCTTCTGATTGGATCCTTCTTTTTTTTTTTTTTTTTTTTTTTTGGGTAAGATATCATGCCCATCCTCTATCCGTCCTCCCACTGTCCAACTCATCCTCGTTAGTCATATCGCTGTGCCTTGCCATGTCCTTCAAGTACATCTATGTCTAACGTACGCATATACCAAAAAAAAAAACTCTCCACTAGAGAGCTCTGTGTATTCGGGTTCCATTCCAATCTCTACTCTGCTCCAAAGTCACCATAAAAATGTGGGTAAGTTATTTCGTATCTCTTAGAAATTAACTAAAAGAAAACGTGCCATCTTGTCCTTCACTCAATAAATGCAACTGAAGCATATTCTTTGCTAAACAACTATACAAGCAGGGTTAACATGGTATCCGGACAGGGTTGGCTATTTTATAATGTTAAATTTTTTAAAACCTATCTTCCTTCAGTCTAAACTAAATTAGCTTCTGAAAAGAGAACGCTGAAACATCAGCACTGTCCTGGAAAAATCCTACTGAAAGGTAGTCCACTGCGGGACCCAGTCCCCTTCTGAGGGCAAGGGAAAGGTCAAATACTTAAGTGCCACTTCACGTAAACACTGTGGATGGAGACCATGAGTTTCACTGATAAAATCCATGCATAATATTTTGTGATTGTAATTTAATGGTTATCATTTAAACGAAAAAGTCCTGAATTTAAGCCATTTTTACTTGTATCTAAGCAACTTAGGAACTAAGCAATTCAGGAACTACTCTTCATGAATAAACATTTACAAGTAAGCACTAACTAAGAAAATACTAAACTGGTAAAAACGTGGCTATGTTACCTTGATCAGTGTTCAAATCATGCATTTTCAATTGATGGTCTAATCCCCCACTCCAGGCATGTGTTGGATCCTAAAAAACAAAGTTGCAAGTCATTTAAAACTTACAGAGCTTTAAAAAGAATTTAAAAATTCCTGTTTCCACAGCCAACTATCCAGTTTATGCTCAAGACGAGAGGTACACTGGGCTCAGCTACTCATTGTAAACAAACAAAAAAAACAGTACAAAAAAATAAAGCAAATTAAGGAGCTGAGAAAACTACTACGCCAGAAAATTAAGGAAGAACTGTTCACCACGCTGGCTGACAGCCAACAGGCATTCCCATGGACTCGCAAACAGACCTTCCTTTTAACAAGGCAGCCAGATGTTACTGTCTTGTTGTGAGTTTCAAACACATTACGTCCAAAAGGTTTGCAGAGTTACGCCACTACAATCCAAGGGGAGACGGAGTTCCTGACGTCTGCAAGTCCCCAGCGCCAAAAAAACCCCACACACAAAAACAAAACCAAACAGACCAAAAAACAGTACCTGGGGCGCAAGGTAAGTGTCGGGGAAAGGGAGGGGAGCTGTCCAAATGACCCCACCGACAAAAGCCTCTGCCCAACAACGGAAAACGGACACTGTTGACCAGGAACACCATACCGAGGATATTAAAGGGGGGCAGGAGCGGAAGCGGAGGACACCTACGTAGAAAGCGCAGTCCAGGACGGCGCCGGTGTGCTGGTACTTGAGCCGCATGGAATTGGCCGGCACATCGTAGAGGCGCACGGACGTGTCCCAGGAGGAGACCAACAGGAACTGGGAGGTGTTCGGGCTGAACTTCACCGAGGAGATGCCGTCCTCGGGTGGCTGGTTCAGCTTGAACTCGTTAGAACCGGTCATCTACGGAACAAGCGACCAGTGAGAGTCCCCAAGGGTCCGGGGGCTGGACTCGCCGACGGCGGGGCAGCGAGGGGGCCCCACCAGAGCGGGGCCTAGGGAAGGCCGCCGACACGGCCTCTGCGTCTGCGCGGAACCGCCGCGCCCGCCGCGGCCCGGCCTCATCTCCCCCACCCCGCCCGCCGCCTCTCCTAAGCGCCCCAGCCGGCCGGGCCGCCGCCACCGCCACCGCACCCCTAACTCCAGCCTCCAGCGTGGCCCGCCGCGGGCTCCTGCACCCCGGCCTCCCCCGCTGGGCCTGCCGCCCCGCGTGCTCCTGAAATAAAAGAAAACCTATGGAAGAGGAACCGGTTCCCAGAGGACGGCTCCGCCAGCTCCGGGCCCGAGGTGGGAGTGGAGGGGTCCCCAGAGAGTTCGCTACTGCGCCCAGCCGCCTCTCCCCGTTACCTTAGGCTCCCTCAGAAGCAACTTCGCCGCTACTCGCCACCGCCTAGCTTCCCTCGAAGCTCTCGCGGGCCGGGCGAAGGGGGCGGAGAGGAAGTTCCAGCCAATGCCTGCCATTGGCTGATTTCAAACGCCAACGTCTCGCTCTAGGCAGCCGATTGGTCCGCCCCGGAGGCCGGGCGTCGGTCAACCCAGGCAACCTGTTCCGGCACAGAGGCGGACGACGGCTTTTCCGATCACGTGGCCTCTTTTCACCACCAGGCTGCGGCGCCAGCGGCGGTGCCGGACGAGTGAAAACTACAACTCCCAAAGAGCATCGCGCCAAGGCTACGCTCACGCCCTCGCCCGTCCGTGTGCGGCACGCTGGGAAATGTAGTCTCCCTGGGGCCGACGCCCGGCCTGTCCTCTGAATAGTAGGCGGGAAAGATGCTCTTTCCAGTTGACTCTTGGGGCCCTCCCCATCTCAGTTAATCTCTCAGACACAAGAACCTTATTTTGGTCAGTACTTTTATAGAGCTAAATTAGTCTCCCTTCCACTGCACATGCATATGCCCATGAAGTTGACCAAAACTGGAGTGGAGAAAAAAATATTTGCTCTAATGAAGTGTATATTTTGCCCTACTTTTTTCTCATTTTCCTGGACTTTCCACCTATGAACCGGGCTCTCACAATTCCCACTGTCGAAGATCTACTGACCTTAGAGATACTCATCCTTATTTATACTCTGCTTTATCTCTTCATTCCATTTTCCTGCAAACATTTATTGAGCACCCAGCACACCCAGGCCTGGTGAGAAAACCAGGAAGATGCATTAATCAGACCAATTCTTGCTCTTGAGGAACTCTTTGTCCAGAAGGTTGGACAGACTGAGAAACAAATGATTACTCTGCAGTGTGTTAAAGCTCAAAAGCCTCTTTGAGACATATGTTCAAGTAGGGCCCTAAACAGCTACAAGCTTCTCCCACCCCAAGAACGTGCCAGACTTGCAGGCTCAGTTTGCTGGATTTTCTGTTTCTAGAATCCTCCAGAAATAGGAGAATCAAGAACATTGCTCCTGTAATGAGAAATAATTTGGTCTCCATGAAAGAAAAGCAATACTTAATTTATAACTAGAATGCTGTGACTCAGTTACTCTTGAATATCAAAAGTGCACTGAAAATTTTCAATTTAATCCATGCTATAACCTCTTTTTCACAGGCTTTTGTAAAAAAAAAAATCTTATGTTATTAAATGATCTTGTATGAAGTGGGAGGAAACTGCTGAGGTTAAAGTGTTTAATTTCTAAGGTACCTTGATAGAGAAAAAGTGTTGTTGGTCCTTATGCATTCATATACGCTGACTCAGGTGCACTTTTTTATGAATGGTGACACAGTAAACACACAACAACCACCCTTCTGCCCGGTGTATTGATGATATTCCTGTCAAAAGGACAGATTCTTGCCCTGTCTCCTCACCAGTCCTCATACTTGGTTCTCTCTCCTCTTTCAACAACTTAATGGCTAGGTTAAGAATTTTAAAGTGCAGTGCCTTGCCTCCATTCTAATTTTGGCTAAATAATTTTATCTCCAAATAATTTTATTTGGTTCCCTCTCCCAGTTGTTTATTTAATTCTACTAGTGTTTCGAGATTCTGAGCATGAATTATCCACTAATAAAATCTAAGCGTATTTCATTATCCAGTGTGTGTATGATTCAGGTCCCTCTGGGCAGGCAGTTGCAGCCGGACTCGATTTGAGTTTTAAGAAACGTCAATCTTTTAAATCCAGTTTAGAGCCTGAAAGGAGGCTGATGATTTTGCTGCTTATTCAAATGAATTGATAGTCTTGAGATAGGAAATCTGGCCACAATGGAGTCTTGAACATTTCAAATCCAAATGCAAAGCCGTGTGTGTGTGCGTGTGTGTGTGTGTGTGTGTGTGTGTGTATACTTAGTTACCTATAAGAAAGAGGAATTCCTAGAAACTAATCACACTGTTGGATCACCTTTGACTACTAATTTCTGGATTAGTAAAAAAAGTGAAGTACCCGCTATATGACAAACTGGAAAAGGATCATCCCTAAAATCTTAAGGGCAAAAACCACTCTGCCATTAACTGCCTACAGGAAACAACTTCCTAGGAAAGAAGTAAGCCCAAGAAGGATATAGTGACCCAATACTGTTAAAACCATCATCTCTTCTTAAAAAACGTAATCTATTGAAGTGCAGACAAAAATGATATGGGTGAAATATTCCTATACAAGTAGTTCCTTGAAGGCAGTTTGGTTATTTCTGCATGGAATATTCAAATAGCAACTTGAGAGGAAAGAAAAATTTAAAGCAGGTTATCTGGAAAGAGAAAACTTCATTGAAATATGTGTACCAAATAAATCAGAAAAAAACAGATCCAGTGTCAGTTCTGTTTTCTCTCTGACTAGCCAACATCTAGCATAGTTTTCAGCAAGTACTAGGGCTCAGTAAATATTTATTGAACTGAACTCAGCTGAAATGAAATAAATGCAATTGACCTAACAGCATTGGCACATGTGTTCTTGAATTTTATGAAATCTAACATTAAAAAATATGACCTCACAAATGGACAAGACACCAGGCATTTCAGACATGACACTGCGGGTCACATAGACGGGTAACAGATATCCTACATACTTTCATAAAATGCAGATAATTTCGATGCCTCTCGGCTCAGAGAGACAGGTCTGTCACGCAAATATTCCCCTACTAGAGGATGGGATCCGGGCTCCGCGCTGCCGACTCCCGGCACCTTTGCAGCGGCTAAGGAGTAGCCCGGGGCTGGAGGCAGGAGGACCCGGGAGCTCGCCCCACGTGACACCGAACCATCAGCATCCTCAAAGCTCAGGCAATTTTTTTTTTTTCTGACGTTTTACAAGGAACAGGTGGCTGCGATCTAACACTGCGAGACTGCGATTTGCATGACACTCGGCGCGCGTCTGTCCTCTCGGTGCCGCGCCCGCCCAGCCAAGGTGAGGCAGCAGGTGCTGGGGCGCCGAGGTCCGTGGGCGCGCAAACCGCGCGCCAGGGTTCCATTCAGTGCCCGCTGCCACGTGCTTGCCCGCGACCCGGCCCCTTAGCCACGCACAATGCAAACTATAAACAACAACAACAACAAAACAGTGTGGGGAGGAGTCTTTGCCTCCCGCGCTTTCTTTGCCTAGTCTCGGGCCTCATCCCTCCTCAGCCGAAGTGCTGCCTTTCCGCGCCCTGTTCCCGCACCGCGCGGCTCGGGAACCGTGAGCGGCTGGAAGCCTGTCGCGCCAGGCTGGGGGACGAGCAAACCGGGCTCTATACCTGATCCAGGCAGCGCCGCCCCACCTGCCCTGTGCCCTCGGAGAGGAGGCTCCTGTCACAGGTTGGACCACGTCGCACGACGCCCTGCTGCCGCCAACCCCGAGGCGCTCCCAGGGCTGGAAAGAAGCTCGTTCCAGGAGGCAACCGCTTCGGCAGTGAAGCCTGCCGCCCCCCATCTGTACCTCTCCGCGCGGGCTCCGGAGCTGGATTCCCGCCGAGGTGAGCCTCCGCCGCGCGGAGACTACGGGCACCAGCTAGTGGAAAGGGGTGCGCCTCCAGCCCACGTGCCGCCTCGGCGGGGCCAAGGTCCCAACCTTTAACCTCTGACCCCCCCGCCCCACCTTCCACGTGGGGCGAGCCCGACCTCTTCTGACGCCCGCCTGCAAGCTCTTCCACGGAAAAGCGAGAAAACCTGCGCGTTAGCACACCGGACAATCGATTCCACCAAAGTTAGCAACGATGCTTAAAATGTTTTATTTTTTTCTTTTTAAAAATATTTACAGATCTGAAATCTACCCCCCCTTTCGCCCCTACCCATCCTCGGGACAAGGGAAACGAAAAGAGGAGTCGAGATCATTGTTCAAAGCCCCCAAGGGCTGGCTCGGCCAGCCGTGTGTGCGTGTGCATATATACAGGTGTATATATGGGGAGAAGAATGTACCTGGTCTGGTGTTTTTCTGATTTTTTTTCCTACCGATCAATGTCGATCTGGCCGAAACTCCCTTTCCCACCACCACCGTAGAACATCCCCTCGAACATGGTTTTCAAAACGTATTGGTTTGTTTGGGGTAGAAAGCAGATGATCTGGCTGGAGGAATGCCGATAAATACCAGAAACAATCAAAACAAAAAGTAGGGCAGAGGCCATAAATAAGAGGTAACGAATACACATGGTGTATCTCGTAATATTTCTGGAAACGCGCCGCCCTGCTCCGGAGCGGGGGCAGCCCGCGCCAGGCTGGCGGGCGGCGCGGGGCCGGCGGGCCGCTCAGTAGTCGAGCTTGCTGTAGAAGTTGTAGAGCGGTAAGGCCGAGAGGTTGCTGCCCGGGTAGTAGAGCGGCGCGGGGAAGGCGAGCGAGCGCGGCACCGGCACGCGCAGCAGCGAGCTGTCCCGGAACACCAGCGGCATTCCCACCAGAGTCTGCGCCGACGCGTGCGCCATGTTGGCCGCCTCTAGCTCCGCGGAGAGCTGCCGCTTCCACTTGTTGCGGCGGTTCTGGAACCAAGTCTTGACCTGGGTCTCGGTGAGCTGCAGGCTGGAGGCAAGGCAGGCGCGCTCCGAGCTGCTCAGGTAGCGCTTCATGTCGAAGGTGGACTCGAGCTGGTACACCTGGCTGCGCGAGAAGACCGTGCGCGTCTTCTTCTTGGCCGCGCCCGCCTGCCTCTCGGCGCCGCCGCCGTCCCGCGGCCGCTCGGGCCCCGGCGACGGCGAGCCCGCGGGCAAGAGCCTCTCTTTCTCTTCCTTAAAGTCTGGGTGCGAAGAAGAAAGGAAAGGCGTGCGCTCCGAGCTCGCCGGCCCCGCGCCTCCGCTGCCCTTGGGGGTGCCTGGGGAGTGAGAACAAAGAGGAAGGCCATGGAGTTGGGAAGCCTCAAAGACCCCCAGCTCTCGCCGGAACCAGGGGGTTGGCAGGCGCCTGCAGCCTTGGTCCCATCTTCCTTGGTCCCACCCCCATCCTCTTCTCTCCCTCTCGCTGAAACCCAAAGCCCGGCACCCGGCTTTTGAAAAGCAACAGGACAGGGATCCAGCTACTTCGAGTCTGGGGTCTCTGTGCTCCCAGCGCCGTGAAAGGACGTGTGGCAACAGGGGGAGGAGATCTGGAGGGGGGACATTAGCATCATTTTAAAAGATGATTTTGCCTTGTAATAACTGAACTGGAAGAGTTCCCTGAGCTTTATAGTGTGGCATCATTTCACAGGCCGTTTGTTCTGAAATCACGCTAAGGACTAACGCGGGGCTCCCCTTGGTCAGATGTTGTAAAGAGGAACCATCTACGAAAGGCACCATTGTCAATCATCTTTGAGTGCTAATCATTCCGAGGAGAAGGAGAGAGAGAGGGAGAGGCAGAGGTCGAGAGAGCGGAAGAGAGAGAGAAGAAAAAGACGCTGAAAGAGATTGCGGTAGAGACGGACCGACCGCTCAGATCCGACTTCCAGACCTCGGGTGCAGAAAGTATACGATGTGCAAAGGGGATATTGAGGGCACAGCCATGCGTGCGGCAGGCCCTGTGCCCAACCCCCTATGGTACACTCTCCCTCCAGCCCAACCTTCCCCAAAACCGCGCCGCGCGACATCTGTGTTCCCGGTTTCTTCCCGAGCGCCCGCCGGGCGGAGGAGTCAGCACCGAGCGCGCGTCTCCTCCCCTCGGCGCTGGACCCCGCGCGGCCGCGGCTCTGGCCAGGGGAGGGGGGGCCGACGCGAGAGCCCCCGCACAGCTTCCCTCCCCTAGAGCTTGCTCGCTGCTGACCCGGGGGCGTGCGATCCTTACCCAGGCAAGGAAAGGGGATGGGGGGGTGGTGCTTGGGGCCGGACTCCTTGGGGCCGTGCGGGTCTGGGCAGAAGCAGGCGGGTGCCTTCCAGCCGTCGTCCGGCTCCTCCTCCTCCGAGGACACGGACAGGCTGCGCTTCCTGGTCGGCCAGCCGGCGGGCTCCCGTGGCGCCTCCGAGGGGCCCCCGCCCAGGATGGACTGAATGGTGAAGCTGGAGACGCCGCCGGCCGCCGGACACCCCTTGCCCGCATCTTCCTTGCTTCCCATCCTGGGTTCATAAGAAATCGGAGGAAACCAAGAACTCCCTTTAGAGATGATCTGGGTGGAAGGTGGTGCAGGCAGGCAAGCAGGCAGGCGGAGGGGGGGGGGGAGGGGGGAGGGGAGCCAGGGGGAGGGGGCGGCGAAGCTGGCGAGGCGTCCCCTCCGCGCGGGGGACACGCGGGCACCGGACGGCTGCGCTGGGGTCCGTGCCCGCCCGGCTTTAGGTGCGGCCGCCCAGCCCCGGCGCGAATGCCCCTTCCTTGCCCGCCAGCTCGCCGGGTCCCCGGCGGCGCAGAGGTGGCGCGGCCTCATTTGCATAGAGGTTACTTAGACGCGGCCAATCGCAGCGCCGCCGAGCGGCCCCGGAAAATTTCAAAAAAGCCCAGGCCCCGCACGCAGCGCCTGTGCTCCCCGGGGCGCGCAAAGAGCCGGGCGGGCATCTGCTGTGTCCAACCAGCCTGGACCGAAAGCAACATAGATTCCAGCCCAAGTTCCTACCCTGTTTGGCGACACTGATCGCTCGGACCCCTGCCCTCTCGAGAGGTAGGGGCAGTTCGGGGCTCAGCTGGAGTGACCCGACGCCTCCCATAGGCGACGGGTCCTCGCACCCTCAGAGGGGCTCACAGGCTGTTCCACGACCCTCCCCAAACTCACTCCTTCTCGCCTGGGCAGGCAAGCAGGGCTGGCACCCCGCAGACCGCTGCGCCCGGCGCGGGAGGCGGGGGGGGGGGGGGGGGGGGCGTGGGATTTAGGAGCGTGTGCATAGGAACTGATGCTCTTTCCGGGAGCTTAACGGGGAGGCCTGGGAGCAGACAACTTGTGCCCTTCCCCGCCTACAGACCCCACCCCTGTCACAGGCCCAACGGGGCTGCAAGATCGTTGGGGGTGGGGGAGGGAAGCCCTAGATCTTGTTTCAAGAGATCCGGGTTCAAGTCCCAGCACCCTCATTTCCATGCTGCGTGAACTTGGACAAGTGAAGTCCCAGTCGGAGCCTCACTGCCCTCATAGGTGATATGAACTTCTCGTTAATATCTCCCCTTCACCTGTTTCGAGGATGGCCTTAGGTAGGAATGAAAAAGCACCGGAAAGCCTAGAATCACTAGGAGCTCATAGTAGGTCCTCTGTAAACCTTTGTAAACAGCCCAGAGCTCGGCCTCCTGTTCCATAAGTGACTCTCACTTTTAGGCAAATATTGGAGGTGAGGGAATTGCTGCAAAAAGAGAAGCGCTTCGCTCCAGGAAAGGAGAGAAGGAGGTGAGGAGAGCGACGTGGCTTTAGAATTAGACAAAGTGTATTCAAATGGCTGGGTGACCTTGGACAGGATACGTAAACTTTCTGAGCCTCGGTTTCCTCATTCCTAAGATTGGGGAGAGAAGCAACGATTACCTCGCAGAAGCCGTATGAGGTCAAAGCGCCTAACTCTGAGCACAGCTTGCGGTGGGCGCTCAATTAACCATATTTCCCTACGTCACCCTCACGGCCCCCTCAAAGCCCTGACTCTTGTTCTTTTAATTCCCAGATCAGCTGGTACAGGATGTGGAACCAGTCCGGCGCAGGCAAAATGTTTCGGGGGCACAGCTGTCTATACAAGCGTCGAGGAACCAAAGGCGGAAGCAAGGCTCCGAGGCGCTCAGACAACCCCACCCTCTGGGTCTGAAGCCTCGAGACCGCTCGACCAAATGATCCCGGGAGCCCTGACCCTAGGGTGCCCCCCAAATACAGCCAAGGGTGAGAGGAGACTCTGGAATCAGTCCCTACAAATGTCCAGACGCTGCACCATGACGGTGCAGTTCCCTCCTCGCCCGCGCCGCGCCCGGGTTATTGAGCAAAGCGCTTATAATATCATTAGCCGCGGTGAGTTACCGACTGCAGCCTTACCCGTGACAGAACCTCTCCCTACTTAACTCCTCCAAGGGCTCGTTAATGGGCTAATTGATTAGGAGTCGGCGGCGCAACCGGGGCAGAGGCAGGCAAAGGGGCGGGGGGGGAGGGGCAGAGGCTGTGCGCCACGGCCCGGGAGGCCCGCGAGGGGCAGGTGCCGGCCTCCGTCACCGCATTAACCTCTTCAGGGCTCGGCGGCGGGGTCGAGACACATTACAAATGGTCAGCTTTAATCATGGTGTCAGCTCATTAACCCGGAAGGACCCGGTGCTGAAATACAATCTGTGCGTCCCCCTGTGCGGGGCCGCGGCGCAGGCTCCCGGGCCACGTCACAGCCCGTCCCGCGCGCTCCCGCACGGTTGGGGGGTAGAAGGGCGCATCCTGAAAACAAACAGCCGACTCTCACCCGCCTGCGACCTCTCCGCCTCCCGCAAGCACCCTGAGTGGGTGCTGTCTCCCGGCCCGGGCTGAAGCCACCCGGCGGGAAATTGGCGGACCGGAGGAGCTGAGCTTGCCCTCCACTGGGGACGAAAGAGGATTTGGGGTAGAGGCAGGGCATTGGTTGAACACTTCTGAGCTAGCAAATACTTGGTGCCGGCAACCTGGAATATTCTGAGAGCATCCTACCATCATTCACTTTAATCCTCACAGCAAACCTGTGGTGCAGATCTGTACCCCGCCCCGCAATGTACAGGCAGAGAAACTGAGGCTCAGGAAAAAAAAAAAAAAAAAAAAACAGCCCAAGCAGAGTAAGCAAGATTGAAGCCCGAGGTTGTTCCACTGCCAATACCTGACTCTTTGGAAGGGGCGAGGGGCGGGGCATGCATTGGCCTTGAGCTTGGGAGTGGCTGCGGGGTAGACTGTGAGGACCCCCGCCATCTCGGGACCGCGGGGGCAGATGTTTGGGTGGAGTCAAGGGCCCACAGGGTTGGCCTCGGCCAGAGCAGTGACCAAGTGAGGCAGCAGCTGGGCCTCCGGGGTGGGCCTCGGAGAAGCAGCTCTCAGACCGGGGAACGGCGAGGGACTGGGGAGCTGACCTGTGCAGCCTGGCTTGAGGACTATAAGAAACCATGCGGCCTCGCTACCCCACAAAGGCCACCACCCGCCTCCGCGGGCTAGTTTGGGAGGGAAGTCAAAAGGAACCATCTGGCCTCGTTCTCCGCCTGCTTGCTACTCCCTCTCCCTCTGACGGTCTCGTCTACACAGCGTCGCGCTACAACCAAGTGCTGTGCGCCCTCCTCCTCCACCCTGACACTCTGTGCACCTTCAGACGCGAACGCCTGAAGCCTCACGCACGCGCTTGCATAAACGCTTTCGCAGTCACACACAGTCAGCAAACGTTCACTGAGCCCCGACTAGTGTGTGCCTCACACTGACACACTCTGAACTGAGCCGGGGAAGTGGTGCTGGTGGCGCAGGACGGAGGCAGCAGGGAGGCTGTGGCGGAGACTCCCCTCTCCTCCAGTCTCTTCAACTGGGCACCTGCAGGGACTCCCCCACCTCGGGCAGACAGCAGTCCCACGGCAGGGGCCAGAGGGCCAAGACACGATCTTCCCGCCATCCCTTTAGGGCATTTGGGGGGGCGGTCCCCAAGACTTCACGGCGAGTGCAGAGGCCCACACGCCCTCTCCTGAGCTCAACGCAGCTGCCAAACACACTCCCAGGAACCTGAAGCTTCAGGAACCGCCACCCACAGACACCCCATCTCTCTGCCCTCAAGTGTGGCAATTCTTCAACTCAGTCTCACCTCCCACCCCACCCTCCAAGCCTCTGGCTAGCTGCGCCCCGCCCTACTCCAGTCAGATTAACAGCCCCTACCCAGGAGGAAAGCCCCTCATCATCTTCGGGCTGCCCCCCACCCTTCCTAGGAATTAGGCATAAACGGGTTCCAAGGAATGATAAACTTTCCGAGACTGAAAGGACGCTTAAAGTTTAGGTCCCGAGATTATGCCACTGCTCAATATTAAAGCGGCCCAGAGCAAACTTGCCGAGGAGCCTAATAAAAATTGATCCTCTCTTCTCTGCGGCAGTTGGGAAATAGGCTGGCTGAGCCGGGTAATAGTAGAAGAAGGCTCCCTCTGAAATGACAGATGAAGTCATAAACAAGTTTGATCTTGGAATCAAGCTTCGATAAATATTAAACACAGTCTGAACCCCCCTTTACGCGAGTGGATTATGATATATGGCACGTCCAAACTTTAAAATAAGGAAATACCAGAGAAAATGATCTCAATAAATTTTCTAAGTATAAACGTTGATTATGTTTCGATTTTCATTCAAGGGCCTCTGCTGTTCGTTCTTTGGTGCAAATGACATCTCGCAATAGGCTTTTGGGGAAAAGGGCTCCCTGTTTGAAAAAGAGAGCCCCAGAGGTGTACAATTTATGTAATCTGCGGCTGGAAAATGAATTGTGTAATTTATTGGAAAACAGAAAGTCGTGAAGATTGGATCAGCATAGCCGAGTCCCAACACCCCCATCCCCACATCCATCAAGTTCCAATTAACAGCCTAACCAGAGAGCTTTAATGGGTTTCCAATCTAGTGGCCTGATAGACTCATCAATTCCTCTGGGAGAAATTAAGAAAATCGACCGCCCCTTGGCGACGCAGTGTCATTCCTTTCTGCAACTATATGTCAAATTAAAAACACAATTAAAATTTAAACTGTTTCAATCAAAGGGTGCCCTGCAACCTATGTTTCACTTAATAGAACTTTGATGAAAATCTGATGCGTGCACTCCATCACCAAGGGGGGCGAGGGCGGCGAAGGAGCTCGCGAGAGAAGGGGATTCTTTCTATTTCTTTAAGACTTTAGCCCTCCGGTGAGGCACACCAGGTGACTACGCCTCGTCGCTCCTGACTAAATGATGGGCGCAACTCGCTGTTGCGAGTCGCTCTCGCTCGCTCGCTCTACACCTCTCCCCCAACTCTTTTTCCTCTCCGTCCACTGCAACCAGAAGGGATCCTTTTGGAAACCGGGCGACAGAGATTTGGGGCAGTTTCGCCGCGAAGACGCATCGCCGGGAGCAGCAGCCAAGGAAGGGACCTGGGCGAGTACAAGGGCACATCTCCTGGGAACCGTCCGAGGATGCACGCTGCTTCCAGCCATCTCTTGTCTCTTGTCTCGGGAATTGCCCGGACACACGGTTGAAGTGCTACGGGATCCTGGAGGCAGAATGGTGGGGAGAAAGCCCTGGCGGATAACTGGCCCCCAGCTGCGCTGCTGTCTGAGACCGGATTCCCCAGAAGCTGTGGCTCCCCACCCGATAAGCCTCCAGGGTACTTCCGCAGGAGAAGCAAGCTCGGGAACTGGCGCGTCCGAAATCTCAACTCAAGATCCGGGTCCGAGTCACTAGGCAGGGCTCCAAAGTATAGCAGGCCCACTTATCTTTACAGCCCTTTTCTCTCTTCCGCCATCCACCCACAGCACCCCTCCCCGGCGATCTGTGAAGCCAAAGGGTCAACAGTCGCCCTGCACACCCAGACGGGCGCATGTGCACACAAAGGCGTGCACGCCGCGATATGCGTACGCCCAGACGCGCGGATCGCTCGCACCCAGAAGGCAGAGACTGCCTGCAGGCTGGGCGGGAGGGGGTGGGCAGAGAGTGGGCGGGAAGCCGCGAGGAGGAGTGGAGGAGTGCCTCTGCCTGGCCCGGTGTAAGTGCCTGGGCGGGCGACGTCCCAGGGGCTTCCCCGGCTGTGCTCTGGACCCCGAGTGAGGATTTCTATGGGGCTCATGGTTTTTGCACCCTGACCCCGTCGTGGTGACCCAGTAGAGTGGTCTTTTCCTAGCCGCTTTGCGTTCTAAGTTTGGATCGCTGAGGGGAAGAAGCCTCCTGGATGGGTCACAGGACTCGGGGCGTGGACAAGCGCGAGGGGTGGGGCAAAATGGAGCCTTGGAGGCAGGCAGGGCGGTGCTCTGCAACGTCTCCGGTCCCCGCAGGGCCTTTCCAGGGAAGTTCAGGTGCCCCGCGCGCACAGAGGAGTAGAAGCTGGAGTGCTTGGCCCGGGCCCAGGCAGCCCTCGCCAAAGCTCCCGAAGGTTGAAGGCTGTGCAGCCCTCTAGGCCCCCACTGCTCTGACCCCAGCTCCCACCGCCCGGGCTGCGGCGGACCCAGCGTGCTCTTGCAGATGAGAAAGCGAATCCCACCGACCTTCGTGCCTCCTCCTCCTTCTCCCCGCTCCACCCTCCAGCGCGCACTCTGGGGCTCTGGCGTGCCAGGGGACGTCCTGGCTCAGTATGAGGGCCCAGTGGCGGGGGTGGGGCAGTTTATATCTGTCTTGCTCTTGTTTGATGTACACACACCCGCTCTATTTACCACCAAATAAAAGAAATACATCTGTGTTGCCAACAGAAACAGCTCGAGAGCTGGCTCTCTGGTCTCCCAGGGCCCGCAGACGCTCCCGGGCACTCAGAGCCGCAAAGCCCAGCCCTGTGAGGACCCCGGCTCCGAGTGAGGTCCTGGCCCATAGGTATATGGGGGTCTGAAGTGGGATGATGGCGGCTCCCATAGTTTGTCCCAGGTGGCTTGTGACGAGGGAACATGAGGCATCTCTGCCCAGAGGATTTCAAGCTTCATGCCCCAGAAGCAGGAGCACCACCTCGCTCCCTGCCCAATCCTTTCCACAAGGTTCTTCCCAGCTTGCCTTAGCCTGGGACCATCAGAGAAAACCAGCTGCCCAGGGTCACCCAGAACAAAGTGTGCCTGGCTGTGTCTGTGCTGCTGTGATGCTATGTGATCACAATGTATATGTGATGCTAAACACATATACAGGTTGGGCCCTAGGAGCCCCTGGATATGGTGTCTGTTAGGAGGTCTAACAGAAGCGGGGGGGGGGGGCAGTGAGTGTTTCATATCATCCTTGAGGGTGAGCGTATCCTGTATGTTGTTTGCATGCGTGTCTGGATGATGCAGGGAGGATTAAGCCAGGAAGCCGCTGCCATTGCACTGGCTTGATTAACTGGGGGTGCCAATAGGGAAGGATCTGGAGTTAGGCTAGGAGAGAAGGCTGGGTTCCACAATCTGAAGGGAGGGAAGATGAAAGGACAAAACCGGGGATGTTGGCTCAGTGTCCTAGGGATTTCTTGGAGGAGTTGAGTGGAGGTACGCTCACTCCGCCACATAGCCCCTTCTGCTGAGCAGTTCCGGAAGCTCCTGGCAATCCCTGCAGAGGCATCGCCTAGAGAAGCATTCTGTGTGGGGGGAAGACGGCCCCAGGCTAGCTCTCGGGATGGGATGTGACAGTTCCATCAAAGTGCTGTCTTGGCCTCTCCTGACACGAAGGCTTGCAGTAGGGCCTAGGATGCTTCGTGCTCGGAGAGCAGCTTCCGTGCTCCCTGTCTCTTGCATTGTGAGAAATACCACGACCCCCAGCCGACGGGAGGGGAGCGAAGCAGACGTCTCCCGCCTGGGCAGGCTTCTAGGTTCATATCACCGCCAGTCCCAGACGACAGCCGAACCACATTCCTCCCCCAGGGCTTCACCTTGGCTCCTGGGAGGGACTCACCGGCCTAGGGCAACGGGGTCCTCAAAGGGAGGGAAAGGGAGACTGCAGGAGCAGGACAAAGAACAAACTGTGCGTGTGGAGAACCAGTTATTTCTCGACTTGGTAAAGACCAGGTCAGTCAAGAACCATTTTCTAGAATCCAAACACAAATAAAGAAGTATTTTCTTGGCGTTTGATAACATCGTGTTCTGGCTGTAAAATCTAAGAACGTGTCTGCTATTGCAACATTATTTTTAATGAGCTGTTATTGGCCTGTCCTGCAGTTAGTATTGCCAACAGTAAAAGGCATCACTGTGTTTGCAGGTAACACAAGGAACAACATATTTGGACCCCGAATTTCTGTTTATTTTTCATTTGTGACACATGCCCTCGTTTTTATCCCAAACCAGAGGAAAATAAAGGGAGATCCATCTTCACTGAGGTCCAGGCTAAATTTTGCCATAACTACACATGCCAGTTTATTTGGAGGCAGTTTCCCATCCATAGGAAACGATACTTGACGTTTCAGCCGCAGAAGAATCAATCGTGTGGATTGGGTTTGAGCAACTGCAACTGTAAAGCTCAGGGAGAGGGAGTGGGAGCGCGTGCAGGCGCTCCCCAGCGGACGCGCCCGCGGTGTGCTCACAGGGATCTTCACCATCTCCCCTTTCTCGGCTCCCCAGCTTCAAACGCGCCCTGCCAGGAGCTGGGCGTGCAGACCCCACGCCCTAGGGCAGGCAGTCGCGCCGCGTTGGCAAGGGGCGCCCAAGCACCTGCTTCCGCCCTCGGGGCCCGCGCTCGCGAGCAGCTCCGGGAGCGCCGCGCTCGGCAGGCCGCCCACCCGGTGCGCGGAGGCCGGGCGCCCGGCAGGAGCTTGGGAACCGCTAGCGCTGCACTTCCCGGCGGCTGCCGGGATCGGGGTACAGGGCCCAGAGAAACCCTGCGCCCGTGAGGCTTTGGGCGCGGTGCACAGAAAAGGATCTGGCCGGGAGGAGGCAAAGTCCTCTCGGTTGTCGCCGCCGCAGTCGGGTGGTCTCTGCTCCCCGGCACTGGACACACCATGACCGCGCCCACACCCGAGCCGCCCCGGGAGCCACAGTTGCTCCAGGCTTGCGGAGGCCTCCCTGTCCCGGAGCTGGGAGCCGCCGTCCCTAGGGCTGGCTGGCCTCCCCGGGGTCGCCCGCTCGCAGCCTGGCCTCTCCCCGCTGGACATCGCGATCTGCCTCGGACCGCAGCTAAACTCCAAGTTCACTCCCTTCTTCCCTCCCCCCACCCTGGAGGCAGCCGGAGCCGACCCCGCTCAGGCCCAGTGAGTGCTCAGGGATGTTCTGCCCAAAAGCTCGCGGCTCCCAAAGGACCCCGCGGTCTGGGAACGGAATGCGAGGCTGCCGCCCTGCGATCGGAAATACCAGCGGTCTCTGAGCTCGCGGCTGTCGCTGCGCTCAATTCCGCGAACTAGATAAGCCCGGGTCCTCACCCGTTCCGCCCCGCATTCTTCCCTTGCTCACAGGGCGTTTCAAGAGGCGTACGGCACTGGGGAGAGAGCGGATCTGGTCGCGAACAAAGCCGCCTCTGTCTCCGCCGCCTCCTGGATTATAGGGATGTGCGTCCAGGTCGGACTCGGCCATTGCAGAGGCAGCCAGAGAGCGAGGCAGAAGAGAGTTCGCAGACACCTGCTCTGGGGAAAATCGTCCAAAGTTACACACTCTGGCAACAGGAAATGCCTCGCTTTTCTTTTCTTTTTAATTAATTCCATTTCACGACAACGTTAAGTGTAACAATATTTTGTGATTTTTTTCCCTCTTTTTCTGAAAAAGCGACTGAATCCGGGCAGAGGTGAGGGAGATGGGTGGGAGGGACAAACTATCGCAGAACAACAGGTGTAGCCGACAGAAAGAAAACAGATTGGGTGGCAGAGCAAGGAGCCCTGAGGAGTTGAGGGTGAACTTTACAAGAAATCTGTACATTTATCAAATAAGTTAAAATTCTCCTAAATTGATTGTCCTTCACTTAAAGCGCTCCAGTATGCCTATCTTACTCCTTTGAGCATTGCTACCTATCCTTGTTTCCTTCCTTCCCCCCTTTCCCCTTCTTAATTTCTTCCTCATAAACGAATGGCCGGGATTATACATTTAAGACGTCTGCTTCTCTCCGTGGAGGAAGAAGCAGGATCTCAGGAAAGTTTGTTCAATATTGCACAGGTCAAAAGTACAACAGTTACTGCAGAACAAAACGGTAGGTGGAGAGGATAAAAGATAAGGTTTTTTTTTTAATATTGAAATATTCTCTCAAAATAGGGAACAAAGTAATAATGGTAATATTAATAATAATTTACCAACAAATGAAATTCCCCAAATATAGGCTGCTAATAAATAAGACCATCCACACCAGGCCAGATGTGGAGTTGTTTCAATAATCAGAAGTCTGATTTGGGGCTGCCTCGTCTTTTCCCTTTAAACACTTAATTAGAGAATTCATCGGTCCCAAAAAGGACAGATGAAGAGGTCAATTGTGACAGACCTCTGCAGGGGAGAGAAAAGTGGCCTGAGTCGGGGTTCTTATGAGAGGCTGCTCAGGTTCTGAAAACTGGGGAATATCTGTTTGGGAGTGGAAAGGAAGAACCACACCCAGAAATCCAGAAATAAAAGTACTACAACGTGAATTTCCCTCTCTCTTTCTCTCTCTCTCTCTCTCTCTCTCGACTTCTGAAAATAGTTCTATAGAAAATGAATCAATTAGAGGGGTTCAGGATTTGCGCTTACTTTCCTTCCATAAAAATAAAACCAAAAAGCCACAGCGCAATGCAAACTGGGGGCGGGGGCGGGGTGGGGGAGGGTGGCACATCTTGCAAAAGCTTTCAGCCGAAATATTTGACCTGGGAATTTTGTCTTTTTCCTGCTTTCTCTTAATATAAACCAAAACCAAAAGTAAGAGGGGAAGCGCCTCAAATCCATTAGGGGTGAATTGCACGAAAATGCATTGCAAATACTTACAAAACGCTACCGATTAGGGGAGGGGAGGCCGGAGCCGCGCGCCGAAGCCCCGGTTCCCGAAGGCCGCTGGAGGTCTCTGTGCCCCCGGCCCGGCCCAGTCTCCTCTGGGGTCTGGGAAGGGGGCCGGGCGCTCCCTCCTCCTCCCCTCTCGGGCCTCAGACGGGCCGGAGCAGCGGCACGGACGAGACCACCGGGTGAGAGTAATACACGGGGTGCGGGAAGGTGAGCAGCGGCTGGCTGACTGGCACCGGGGCCCCCGCGGCCGCGGCCGCCGCGCCCTCGGCCGCCGAGTTCTCGTGATAGAGGATGGGCACCCGTACGATGCGCTGCGCCGCGGCGTGGCTCAGGTTGGCCGCCTCCAGCTCGGCTGCCAGCTGCCGCTTCCACTTGTTGCGGCGGTTCTGGAACCAGATCTTGACCTGCGTCTCGGTGAGGTGCAGCGACGCGGCCAGGCCGGCGCGCTCCGAGCTGCTCAGGTAGCGCTTCATGTCGAAGGTGGACTCGAGCTGGAAGACCTGGCTGCGCGAGAAGACCGTGCGCGTCTTCTTCTTGCGGCACGCGGGCTTCTTCTCCGGGCTCTCTGCGCCCTTCTTCCAGTCCTCGGCGCCCGGCGTCGCCGCCGCCGCTCCCACGCTCGCCCCGGCCGCGCCCGGCGCCGCCTCGCCCTCCTTCTTGCCTTCCTCCGAGTCGCTCTCCTCCAGGATGATCTCGTCCGGGCTCTTGGAGTCCAGCTCCTTGTGGTCCGGGTCGGCTTTAAGCAGCGGCTCCGGGGAGTCGCGGTCGGTGCCCGAGGCGGGGGAGGAGTCTCGTAGCAGGGCCTTCTCCGAGGCTGGAGAGAGACAGACAGACGGACGCACACACACGCACACGGACACAGCCTTCAGCGAGGCCTGGCGCCTGGGAGCGGCAGGCTCAACCCGCGCCGGCCTCTGGGCCCCAGGCCTCGAGGCCTCACCATTCCCGCGGGCCTCCTCCTTCCCGGCTGGGGCAGAAGAGGGGCGCCACATCCTGGCATCCAACCTTCTCCCGAGGAGAGGCTAGGGAGACCCGGAGTGGGCAGCACGGCCGGTTCCTTTCTTTCCCTCAGTTCCCTCGCCGGGGGCCCGTGGAGATTCGCCTCCAGCTTGGGCCCGCCGGGGTCACTCCCTCCATCCAGGCCAGGTCCCCAGTCCCAGCCACCTGAAGCCTCCCCATTCATGCCCGAGGCCACCTTCCCGGGAAGCGCCGCGCCCCGGACTCCAACTCCATTTCTTTTCTCACCAAGTGGGATTGGATTCCCTAGCAGCGCAACAGGGCGCGCGGGCAGGAGTTGCAAGCCAGGGGACGGAGGAAGCCGGCCAAACGGCGCGTTTGAGGGTGCGGGGGTCCCAGGGCTGCGGTGGAAGGCAGCGCGGACCGGGCTGGGACAGGCGCGCAGGGAGGACAACGAAAGTTCAAAGAGAGGTCGGTACCTTCAGGTCGTGGGAGGTGGCCGCCGGCGGGGGTCAGGGTGTAGGGGTACCACCAGGCCGGGGAGCGCTCCAGGTAGTGCGCGGGCAGGGCAAACCTCTGCGCCGGGATCTCAAAGCGGGGGAAAGCCAGGTCGCCCACCTGCGAGAGCGCGAAGCCCGCGGCGCCCTCCAGGGCCCCCTTGGCCGCAGCGGCAGCGGCGGCGGCGGCGGCGGCGGCGGCCGAGGCCGGAGCGAAGAGCGTCCGTGGGGGCGGCTGCGGCTTAGGGGGCGGCCGGTGGTGGTCTCCGTTGAGCAGGTTCTTGATGGAGAATGGGGACTCCTTGGGCGCGGGAGGCGGGGGCGGCGGCGGCGGGGGCTGCGCGCTAGCGGTGCCAGGGTCGTCCGGCCCGGGCTCCGGCATTGTCCCCTCTCCTCCGGGTCCCCGGGAGGGAGGGAACGGGACAGGCAGGCGGCCGGGCGAGCAGACGGGCGCCGGAAATCAGACCATAAACGGAACTCAACTACGGGGCGCAAAGTCGGGGGCCGCCCCGGGCGCAAATCCAACGGCAGGAGGGCGGGGTGAGGACCCGGCCGGGGCTGGCTCGCATGGGGGAGGGGTGCTGAGGGGCGGGGAGCCGCCCCGTAGCGGCACCGAGGGAGCGAGGCGGCTAGGCGGCGGCTGCAGCTCCCGGGGAGGAGGCGGCTAGAGCAGTCCCCGGCTTGGGGCTGCGTCAATCCGGCGCCGGATGCTAATGATGAAATCAAAATGTCATCCAAGTTAAATGCGGGGAGTATACGGCGATTGGGCGCGTACAATGGCAAATGGGATTAGGCAGGCGAAGGCGCAGCCGAGCCCGGGTCCCGCAGCCGCCTCCGCCACTGCCCCCTCCTCGCCTTCCCTCGGATTTTGGCGCTTTGGCTTCGGGCTATAAGAGCCCGCCTATTATTGGCTTTATATAGTCCAATTAGGCAGCAAATGAGGACAAGCCTATTAGCACAAAAGGATATTGGCTCCTGCTGAAGAGGCACTCGGAGCGCTCCGGCGAGCGCAGGAGGCGAACTAGGGACGCTGAGCCGGCGGCGCCCCCGGCCGGAGCGCACTGACAGCCGCGGCTCCTGGAGCCCGCGCCTCCCTCTCCCCCCTGCAGCTCGGGGACCCGCTTCCAGCCGCCTGGCCTGCGGGAGGGGGAAGGGGCGGTCCAGGCCCGCCCGGGTCACCTCGGGGTTATCCGCGCTCGCAGCTGCCTCTTCCCCGCCCCCAGGGGTTTGGCAGGGGCCCTCCGCCCCCACTCAGCTGGAGAGCCACGCAGCGCCGGCCCAGGAGGCAGGACTCGGCCTCCGGCCCGCGGTGAACTCAGCACTTTCCTACCCTTTGGGGGTCCAGCGACCTCAGCATTTCCCCTAAAGCTTGCTAAAGGCGCGGCCAGGAAGAGGGGGATTTGGGTTCCCCACCCACCATCTAGTCGATAGGAAGGGAATCGGGGTGTAAGTCCTTGCACTGCGTCAGCCGTCTCAGAAATCCGCATGGCCTTGGGCTTTGGCCTTGGGAAACCGAAGGGTGAGCCTTCCCCGGAGAGCGGGAGTGGTTGTGCGTCTCTGCGCACCCAGGTGTGCGCGCAGAACAGGCTGACGCCCGCGCGTCACTTGGTGGGGCGGTGGGGCAGCGGCGTCTCGGCACCGACGGCTACGCTCTGCAGGGCATTCTTTTCCTCTGGTCGCCGGGACCCAAACCTTGACGATCAACTCTGAGCCCGCTGCCCCGAAGACTGCACTTTCTCCCGGGAAGTCTCTCTGGTCAGCCTTTGGAGCTGCCTAACGCTTTAAGAGGAGCAGTGCGAACCGAAGGCACAATGGCGTACCTTCCTCTGTGGCGGCTTTGGCAGCGACACCGCAGCACGTCCCGCCTGCCGTCAAGTCCCTAGAGAACCCTGCTGGACCTGTGAGCTGCGCGGACGGTTACTCTACTCCATGGACTTTAAAAACGACTCTCCAAATTGCACAAGAAAGCCGGAAGACAGGCATCTAAGACTTTAAGCTTAAGCATCAAATAAACCAGAATTACTTGTGGGGTCCCTTCCCAAGAGACAGCTCCCTGGTCAGAGAAAGGTGGAAAAGTGGCCGTCACTCCCCTCCACCCATTGTGAGCTTCCATACACCCGAGGTCTTTTTGTGGCCCCTTCCTTTACCATCGCCTTTTTTTGTTAGATCAAGCCCTCGCCTAACTCAAGGCTGCCCTGCATTGGCAGGACCGGTTTGGTTACCCAGTTGAAAAGTGGGTATGTTTTATTTTCCGATCTGGGGCTTCAGACCCTCCCCCACCAAATCTCGAAGGGCACATTTAACGCTCCTTTCACCAAACATTCACCTACAGTAGTGAGCCCTATATTGATTTGCTTTGGGAACCTGGAAGCATTGTAAATGGTACTTCCATAAACAATTATTATTCTCATTCTCATTACTCCCTTGAGTTTGTACAGGGCTTTACTGGAATATAAAATGCTATTCCATCCAAAAATCTGATTGGAGCCAGTTACAGCCCTGAGATTCGAACAGGGTGGATCTCACACTCAGGTTTTATAGATAGAAACAGGCTACCAGAGAGGAGGAGACCGGGCCAAGGTCACCCAACACTGGGTGCTGGACACCCAGAAGTCATTTTCTCTCCAACTGCAGAAATAGCTCGAGGGGCCTATGTCCAAACCCGTTCGGTGGGCAGCGCCCACACCCGCCGGCCAAGCGGCAGAGGGTGTGACGAAGAGGCCCCTGCGTGTCTGTGTGTGCGCGCTCGAGTTTTGGGAGCTCTCCCGTTCGAGGCAGAGGCGTGCAAACTTGGCCAAAGTTCTGACGCATGGAGCCGCCTTTAAGCTGAAACAAGCAGAAAAGCTGCTGGCCTCCCAGGAAAAAGAAGCGTTCAGCAGACGTCGCCGAAAAGTTCTGGCTGAGGAAGTGGTCTCTTGGCTGATTGCAACTGGGGACTAGACCCAGATGGGGAGGGGTGCAGGCTAGCGGGAGAAGAGTCCTCTGGGACAGCAGTCCCTGCACCTGCGGCGCCGCTACCGGAGCCTCACTCTCTTGACCCAAGTTCTCCCGGTGTCTTCCCTCCCAGGGCGCACAGGTACGCTGGCTTTTGTGTGTGCGTTTTGACCAGGGAGAGAGGAGATGCTCAGGTGTCAGCACCCCCAGCCCGTCCCCTAAGTTTCAGGGATGCTGGGTTTGAACAGCCAGAAACGCAGATTAAATCTTTTTTCCCCTCCCACTTCCAGAAATCTCGTGGACATAGGCCCCAGGCGCAAACACAGCCCTTCACTCGCCCTCTGGCGAGTGGTGTTGCCTCCGTTTACTTGCGCCCGCAACTGCATTCAAAGTCAGGCAAACAGCGCCCTCTATGGGACATCCTCTAAACCAAACCTGTTGGCTGCGCGGGAGAAACCACCGTCCGGGCACAAAGCATTTAAAACCCCTGCGGTCTTACCCTTCCCGGCGTTGGCTTGAGAACAAAAGCACGTTTTCTCTGGATTCCGGGAGAAACAGAGAGTGAAACACCTGCAGACCTCTGCTGATCTTTATCTGGCCACCATAGGAAATGGTCCTGTCTCTCACCCTCCCTCCCTCCTTTCCTGACCCTGTTTTAGGGCACATTTTATGTTCCCGCTTGTAAATGATCCCTTAGGTTCCCACCCTGACTGCAGGCTAGATGTGAGCTGCTGGAAGGGTGGTGGGCCTGTCTCATTCCTCTTCCCAGGACTCAGAGCACAGTTGGCCAACCACTGGTGCTCAGTAACCGCTTGTTAATGCCTGAGTGAATGAAGGAGTGAATGAATGAACGGACTCACAGTTTCCATTGCAGAGGATTTGCCTAGCTGATTAGGGTCCTTCAGATAGCCTGTTCATACCCAAAAGCAGTTTTTAAAAGGTTTAATGAGAACTTGAGGTCTTTGGTGACGCATTTTACAAAACCTAAAGGAGCCCCAGCAGCAGGACCCCTGGAGGGCCCCCTTGCAGGCTTATCCAAGGCAGGTGGGCTGTGCAGAGCAGGGCCTCTGCAGCACTGTGCAGAGAGAACAAGCAGCTAAGAGGGCAGAGGGGGCCTGGGGACGCTAGTGACTAACACCCGACTTTTACCCAAGAGAATGAGGTCTGACAAAGGGTGCTTAGGATGGCACCTGCCTTCTCAGCCCCACCACACATGCACAGCACATGTATACACATGCACACATACAGGTCAGCAAGTATGAGCTCCTGGGGAGGGAGTATTTCCATATTCTCTAAAAACTTCTGCTTCCTTCCATAGGGTCCTTCTTCTTGAAACAGCTTCCTGGGTTAGTCCACCTGCTTATCTGTGGAATGGGCAGGACTGTTTAGGCTTCTAGCCAAGACTACAAAGCCCCCAGGCATGGAGGCTCCCCACAATTAACATAGCCAGGGTTTGCATTGGTCCTGAGGGTGACAACTCTCCTGACCTACGGGTCCTGTAGGCAGAAGGGACAAAAGCCAAAAGAGGTTACGGGGTGGACAGAGGGCAGGAGGGAGGTGACAGGGTGTCTTAGTTCAGGCTATCCTAACAAAAATACCATAGTCTGCTGCCTTAATAGCTCACATTTCTGGAGGCTGGAAGTCTGAGATCAGGGTTCTAGCAAGACCCTCTTCCTGCTTTATGATGGCCATCTTCTCACCGTATCCTCACTTGGCAGAAGGAGAAACTCTCTGTGTCTCTTATAAGGGCACTACTTCCATTCAGGAGGGCTCCATCCTCATGACCTAATCACCTCCCAAGGGCCCCACTTCCTAGTTCCATCACATCTGGGGTTAGGGCTTTGACATATGAAGTTTGAGTGGAGGGGGGACACAAACATTCACTCCATAACCCAGGAAAAGTGCTTGAAGCCTGGATTTGAGTCAATCCTAGTTGTCACTGGCACCTGTGTGGCTTGTCTGAGTCATGTCACCTCCCCAGAGCTCAATTGTCCTTGTTTCCTCATCCATAAAGTGAAGGGTTGCACTAGACAGATCTAGCTCAAAAGTGCTGTGATTTTGTCGTGCCCTTTTCTCACCTCCCTGAAAAACTCCTATAGATTAGATAGAATTGAAAGAGGGGTTCATTCTCACACTTGCAGTTCATAAATGACCTTCCATGAGGCTGGTTCTCTCAGGAACGCCAGCCAGAAGGAAGTCATCCCAGGACATGAGCGCCCCAGTCTTCTTCCTAAATAGGCGGTCCAAAAGCAACGATATCTCTGAAGATTTCTCTCTGAAAGATGTAAGCATTTTCTAAAACTCTGAAAGGGCCATAATGATTGATCAGATAAACTGATTACCTGAAGTATGCAGGACCCTGTGATCTGTGTGGTTTGCACGCTGACACTCCCTGTGTGTATGCTGTTTTTCTGCAACATGGGGTGACTAAAATGCTGAACAACTGAACTCAATTTGGCAAACATGTGTGGAGCAACTACCATGTGTCAAACCCCCCATAAAGGGGCACAAGCTTGATTGAGATGTGGTCTCTCTCCTTGGGAGCTTTACTGGCTAGGGCAGGAGTCAGACAAAGGCCACAAATAGCTTAAAGTCAAGTTGGAACAGGATGAGTGCTAGCACAGAGATAGAAAGCACCAGGTGAGATCTGAGAAAGTGGAGGTGAATTCTGAAGAGAGGGCATGGGGGGGAAGGGGAGCAGCTGTCTTGGAAAGTCTCATGGTTGGGGGAGGAGAGGCAGGTGGCATTGAATCCAGGTCTCTAAGATGGAGATGATTTCAACAAGCACAGATGGGAGGGGAGGAGAAGGCATTCCAGGTAGAGGGAACAGCATGTGCGAAGACCCAGAGACTTGCACGTGCAGGACGGGGCTGATGCATTTGCTGTGCATGGAGCATAGTCTGTGTGTGAGGAGGGAGGCAGTGGGAGTGAGAGTTAGCTGTAAAGGTGGGTTGGGTCCAAGTCATGAGACTCCTAATGTCAGGCTAGGGAGTTGGAATATTCTTGTGGCAGTGGGGAGCCAGAGAAGGTTTTGGAGCAAAAGCGCTGTAGGGTCAGAGCTGCGGTTCATGAAGATAAATCTGCCATCTGAGTGAGGCGGGATGGGAGCAGGGAGAGTCTGGTGCCTGGGAGACCAGGCAGGAGGTTATGGCTACAGTTTAGGGGAGAGGTTATGAGGTCTGAACCAGGAAAATGGCCATGAGAATGGAAGAGAGGGGCTGGATTTGAGATTCACTGAGAAGGCAGAGCCACAGGACCTGGTAACTAATTCGACGCCGGAGTCAGGGAGAGAGAAGAGTTGAACATGCTCGAGATTCCAATATCCTGGCAGATGATCATAAATTGCTGAATTTCCACCATTCTAAGACAGTATCAATCTTGAAATGCACCATCAATTTAGTAACAGTTTTTAGGCAAAAAAAAAAAGTAAGACATCACTACATTAAACGTACACACTAATTGTCATTCATATCCCAATTTCAGAGAAGTTAAATATAAAAGCATACATACCTTAGATCGAGGAAATACAATAATTGGGAGAACATAAGAGGAACACCTGGTTTGAGGATGCAACAGATTAAATTGCTGTTCAAAGTAAGTCAGCCGTCCATGCAAAGATTTCACTTCCTACCCCACTGATATGGAGCTTGTCCCCAGACTTGCTTTTGGCCTTAGGCTGATGATTGTACTTGGCCGTCCCTTGTCAGGCTTGGCTATCTGATTTGCCTAGGCCAGTGGGATGGTAGCAGGCATGTTGCAAGCAGAGGCTTGAAATGTGCTCGTACAGTGGACCTAGCCCTTTTATGCCATAGAGATGGAGAGAATTCCCGCGGGGTAACTGCTGTCCTTTCATCTTGGGGCCCAGACTAAACAGACCTGGGCCCAACCCCTGATGTGGAACCAAGTCCTGCTCGCCACTCAGCCTGAAGCAGAGTCACTCAGCTTGAAGTGAGTGACTATACACTTCAACCGTAGGTTTAATTCCCAGATTACCAAACCTAGAGATTAAGCCTAGTGATCAGGGCAGGCCTTTATTGAAAGACTGACATTTTTCTCGTCATCCTTTCATTAAAATGTCCTGGGTGCCTACTCTAGGGCAGGTGCTGTACTAGGCATGTGTTGAATGAATCTTCTTACATTTCTGCAACGCCACACTTGAGAAAGCAGAGGTTGACCAACCTGCCCAAAGACCCAAAGCCAGAAGGGGTGGGACTCTGAGATACGACCTCTGAGTACAGTCAGCCCTCTGCATCTGTGGGTTTCTGCAGCTCAACCAATCTTGGATAGAAAATATTCAGAAAAAAAATTTCCAGAAAGTTCCAAAAAGCAAAGTTTGAAGTTGCCGTTCTCCTGTAACTATTTACATAACATTTACGTTGTATTTACAGCTATTTATACAGCATTTACATTGTACTATGTGTTATAAGTAATCTAGAGATGATTTAAAGTATACAGAGAATGTGCATAAGTTATATGCAAATACTATGCCATTTTATATAAAGGACTTGAGCATCCTTAAATTTTGGTATCCGAGGGGGGTCCTGGAACCAATCCCCCATGGATACTGAGGGACGACTGTAGAGCCTTCTTTTCATAAGCCACTGCTGCCTTCCCTTATGCCCACAGCCTTATGCTCTCACTCCGAGCAGGAAATGGACCTCAATTTATTGAGATACCTCCTTGCTGGGAATTGTCCTTCCCTCTCCCTCCCCATCCTCCATTCCCAGGAGCCACGTTTGTAGCACATGACAATGCCCACTGATTGGAAGTGTTTGGACATGTTTTACTAGCCACATGCACGATGAAGTGGAGGAAGTAGGTCTGGAGAAAGAGAAGCCCAGTAGAGAGGAGATGGCCTGACCCCTGGTGACTTTCTTATCCCTAGTCACGCTCACCTCCTGAGGCCTGGCTGCATTTCTGTCTTGGGCTCTGTGTATCCTTATACTAAATTTCCCTTCTCTGCTTAGGCTAGCTTGAAAACTCATTCTCATTTATCTGTCAATTTGGAAAGAGTTTGACTGATTCTTTCTGAAGTGCATTCGAAAAAGAACTCACTAAAATATTTGTAGCATGTGTATTGAAAGACTAGGAGCCAGTCACAATGCTCAGTGTTTCACGTGCTTTATCTGGCTTTCAGCCCATGCCCTTAAATTTTTACTATACCATGTCGCTGATAGAGGATACTTGGAAGTATGAAGCTATAAGCTTGAGATGTAGTACCTCACAGGTAGCCTGGGTTTGGAGGCTCAGGGAGAATCTGCGCAGATGGAACCAGCAAAGAGCTCCCTGGCCCATCAAATCCCCACCATCGCCTTCTCTGTTAACCCAGCTGAGAGGCCTGAGGTTGTACAGATACCTCATGACTGTTTTCTCTCTCAGCAAATCTTGGTTGTGGCATTAAGATGTAGCCGCTATGCCCTTAATGCACAGGTGTTTTTAATCTACAAAGGGAGCAGGCCAGCATGACTACTCCAGGAAGCTATGTGTGTGTTGGCGAGGGGTGTTCACCAGCCATGCAGGAGCCTCTTGAGGTGGGAGAAGCTGCAGGATTTGGCTGGAGCAGGCGTCCCGCTGCATCTCCCTGCAAGACCGTGAGGTCTGCACAGAGGTAGGAGCGATGTGGCAGCGCCCATGACCTGGATGATCTCCCCTCTCTCCGCTGGGGACTAAGGTGACACAAAATGCTGGGGCGAGCATCCTTTGTCTTGAGGTGACCCCAGGCCCTCTGCTTCACCCACTGCTTCATAACCTTCTCCTTCATCTGCACCACTGCTCTGCTGGATGGGCTGTCCAGTGCATGAGGGAGGGGCAAAGATGGAGTGCTCTGCCACCAGATTGCCTGGGTTTGAATCCTGTCCCTGCCACTTACCAGCCATGTGAATGTGGACAAAGTGCTTAACGGCTCTGTGCTTTAATATCCCCATCTGTAAAATGGGGATAATATGAGTATCTTCCTCCTAGAGCTGCTGAGAGGATCAAACGAGACAGTGTGTGGAAAGTGCCTGCACAGGAGTTTCCAGACACTCACTCCATAAACGCCAGCAGCTGGCGACAATTGGGATCGCTGCTACTATTTTGTCTACTTTGTAGGTGATGGCTCTGGGGCCAGAGAAGTCAAGAGGCTTGCCAAGGTCACTCAGCTAGACAGCAGTTATCCTTGGATGGGTTCCCCCAAAGCGGACCCTCAGGTAAGGATTTCTTGAGTAAAGCGGTGTTCCCAGGGGACCTGGGAAGAGAAAGCAGAAGCGGAAGGGAAGGAAGCCTAGCCAGGTGCAATGCCAGGCCAAGTTCCGATCCCTAGTGGGGGCAACTCCCAAGTGACAGTTATGCCTCAGAGTGTCCTTGTCAGCGGCAAGGATGCTTGCTGAGCCTGTCATGTTCCTGCACCTCCAGGCAATCTGGCCGAGGCCGCCATGCAGGGGACACAAACTCCTAGGCTTTTCCAGAAATCTGGCCATTTGGGCAAAGTGGCTCCGGGAGCCTCAGTGCAGTCCTCCGAAAAAGAGTCACGTGCTTGCAGTTGGAAGCAGAAGCACCCAAAGCAGTGCAGGGGCGGCGCAAGGCGGGCTGTGTGTGTGCAGGATCTGGGGGTCTGGCTGGAGTACCAGCACCATCCTACTCAGTGCGTGAAAGCAGGATCCCAATCTATGGCTCTGGATTTAAGTTCACTCCTCACCAGGCCCCTCCATCCCTTAAAGGACCTAATCCAGATAGACACGTTCCTCCCACGTGTGCCCTAGCGGGGCTATCAGCTGCTGCCCTGCTTTGGTGGGAACGCTGAAACAAGGGAGGCCATCCCCACTTGGAGGACAAAAGAAGGCCCTCCCCTCAATCTGCTTTTTGTCTTGGGAAATTTGTAGCAACCATTTCAGTTTAAACATATGACAATTAAGTCGTTAAGAGTTTCAATGCCAAATTAATTACCCAGTAGAAAAGGGATCAATTGTGTAAATATATCATTTATGTAATGAGTCCTGGCTGTGATTTAGATGTTCAGATTGGTTTTTCTTCCAGCTTCTGTCCTGAAAACAAGTCTAGCCTTTGGGCCCAGGCCAAACAAACAGCCTCTATTAGGTCCGAAGGCAGAGCATTAAGTGGCCCAAACAGGCAGGTAGGGGCAGGTGATACAGGGGGGCCGAGATTGTGGGAAAATTGGAGCAATCTGAGCCAAAATGAGCCAAGTTTGTCCTATTATTCTTCATGTCTCTGCAGAAAATTGCTCTTCAGAAACAGGGAGTGGAAGTTAAACATCCCCTTAAATGACACCACAGGCATGGCCCAGTCACCCCGCTCCCACCCCCAGCACCAGACACCGCAGTCCGCTTGTGACGGCCTTTCCTGAAAAAGGAGCCACCGTCAGGTTCCAGGACATGGCAGAGGCCCCCAAACATTTAACATTCTTGGGATCATCAGCAGTGGCCATCCAGCCTGTCGCCCGCCCACCCAGCCCGAGGGCCAGGTAGCAGTTTCACCGCGGCAGGTTTCCAGACAAGGCAGTCGGCGAGCTCTTCTGGTGGTGAAGCAATCACTGCTTCAAATTTTAAAAATTCGTTTAACTCTCTTTATTGAGTGTCCACTGTGTGTTATTGTGTCGGTCCCTCCCTCCCTGACACCCCCAGGCTCTCAACACACTGGGTTTATTCATCTTTTGGCACTGAGCAAGGCCCCACGGCTGTCCCCAGGATGCCTGAGAGCTGGAACTCCCCTGGGTCATCCAGTCTCCAGGGCCTGTACGGAGCCTGGCACCTAGGGGACCCTCAAATGTGTTTGCAGAATGTCACCCAGACTCAGGGGACTTGGCGTAGAGAGGGGTGTCTCTCTGCACAGTCTTCTCAGCCAGGTGCCCACCACCCCTGGATCTCCCAGGGAGTCCCCCTTCTCTGAGATACAACACCAGGCATCCCGGGCTTTCTCTAGTTCCTTCCTTTCCTCCTTCCTTCCTTGCTTCCTCCCTCCGTCCCTTCCTTCCTTTCTTCCTTCCCTCTGCATAGGGAATCACCCTGCCTCTACAGTCAAGAATTAGTATGGTGGAAAGCGAGCTGACCTGAGTTCCAGGCTCAGCTCGGTTTCCCAGAGGTGAGGGGGAGACCCTGAAGGGGTCATGCAAGGCTATTGCCTCCCTGAGACCTGGTTTCCTGATTTGAATAACAAGGCCATTAATTCGCGATTACAAGAGCCCCACCAGCCCAGCTGCCTCTGGGTGAACTGTATCCAAGATGCCCATCCTGGGGGGAGAGGGGCGGGAAGCTCCTGCTGGATCTTAGAGGGTGAAACTTGGAACATAAATGGTCCAGGAAGCCTTGGCCTTGGGGAAAATGAGATTGGAGGGGGGCAATTACGCATCAAATGCCATGTATTTGTCAGGAATTCATTGCTTAATTGATGCTTTATTGCTCCCACTGACACGTGTGATTGAAATGAAATTGCATCTACAGGGGAGGAAGTGAAATTTATTTCTGCTTGTATCTTAATAGGGGGAATAAAGTGTCGATTAAACAATGAAGATGACATATATTTGATGTATGGTCTGAAGAAGGAATATTACTCACTAAAATGTTATTTTACAATTTACAGTTATGGAGCACCTGGCAGTAAGGAGAGGCACAGTTCACACATTTTCCATTATTTAAAAATAGCAAAAAAGTATCATTATTAAATAATACAAGAAAACTTCACTTCTAATAACATAGTAGAAGAATCGTACCAGTAACTCTTCTGTTGAGTTACCCGCTAATTAACAATAGGTATGGGGCAGGGGAACCAGGGAAGTAGAATGAGAAACGATATTGATACCTCTTTTCCCTGATCTTGAAAAGAGATGGACATGTAGCTCAGGAAGCCAGAATCATAGTAGGGGCTGCTTACTGAGCTCCTGGGTGCCAGGCTGAACCTGACCTTGATCCTAACCCTCAAAGTAACCCTGCTTTACAGGCAAGGAGACTGAGGCTTGGAGACCTGGCCAAAGGTCACACAGCAGATACGCAGCAAATCCAGGATTTGAACCCCGGTCAACCTGACCAAGTGTCCTCTCTTTCCTGTCTGTTAGAAGTTATTTAACAGGGGAGAAGCAGAAAGTTTTCCTGAATGCAGGGAAAAGGTGAGGGAGGAAGGAGTTTATGTGGATCAAAGGCCATCAGAAAGGAGTGGAGAGGAAGGAAACTGGAACCACAAGGAAGCACAGGGAAAGTTCTGAAAAAAGGCCACTGTGGACATCTAGCTGAGTTACGTGCCTTTCGTAAAGATTGCCTTTAGTTTAGAAGTTAGTTCTGTACCTGTACAGTTAAGCCTCTACATGCTTCATGAAAGAGACAGATTCTGTAAATGGGATGTCTGTATATCAAGTCATTTATTTTTATTTTATTTTGCATTTATTTTTATTATCAGATGAGAAGTTTAGCCCTTTTCAAAAGATATAGCCTCATTATGCAACCAAAAGATGCCTATGAATACAAAAAAGCAATCAGAAAACTTCTTTGCTGTAAATATGATAGTTAATATTCTTAATGTGTAAAAAGTATTTATGCATCATTACAAAAATATTTAACCAGTACAGAGATCTAGGCAAAGAATGTAATCAGCAAGTCTCAGACATAATGAACTGATTAAGGGTTACACTCTCTATCAAACAAATAAATGTAAATTAAAACAGCAATGAAATACTTTATTATTATTAAATTAACAAAACTAAGAGGAAGAGAATATTTAGTGCTGGCGAGGATGAAGAGAAATATTCTTACATATCACAGTTGGGACATAAATCAGTATAAGTTTTCCAGAAAATAATTTGTCAGTATGATTAAGAACTCTTTTTAAAAAGTTTGAACTTGTGCCAATAGGTTCCCTTTAGAACTTATCCTAAAGAAATCATTATAAGCTTAAACACACACACACGCACACACACACACACACACAGATATACATTCCACTGTTATTTGTAATACAATATGATCTAAAAAAGCAAATGCTTAAATAAGTTGGGTACAGGCAAACATACCTATATGTGATGGAATGTCACATAAGCCATCAAAAATGGTGTTTTGGGGGAATTCCCTGGAGGTCCAGTGGTTAGGACTCTGCGCTTTTGCTGCCGAGGGCCTGGGTTCAATCCCTAGTCGGGGAACTAAGATCCCACAAGCTGCGCAGCACGCCCCCCCGAAAAGAAAGAAAAAAAATAGTGTTTTTGAAGTCTATTTAATGACAAGGAAAAGTTCTTATGATATAATCTTAATCAAAAATATTATGTTACAAAGCACAATATGGACACAATTTTCAAAAAACACTGTGTGTGTGTGTGTGTGTGTGTGTGTGTGTGTGTGTGTGTGTGTGTGTGTAGGAAAAGAAACTAAAAATATAATAAAACTTTCACAGTTCTTTTTTTTAATGATGAGATAAAGGGTAATTTTATTTTAGACTTTGTACTTTTGCATAATTTTCAAATTCTCTACATTAAGCAAATATAATTTTTGCAATCAGAAAAAAAATTTTTTTTAAACAGCAACGTGCATGTGAAATGAAACATTTAAAGGAAAGTATTCTGAGCATAAAGTATTTATGCTATTTGGAACAAATCACAAAATGAATACAAAAGAGTTAGTGTGGGTTTCTATTACGCATCAATTTGCTTTGAAATCTAAGGACAAAATGACTGTCAAGTAAATTCAAGTAAGTTTATTTGAACAAATAATAGTAGATTGGAAATTCACTGAATGGTGAAGCTGATGGCTGAGAATAAATTAATTGGCTGTGCTCTGACAACACCAGCCAGCTCAGTCCAGCAGTGCGTGAGTCTACCCCCTGCAGAGTCTGTCTGAGGATCAGACTCACCTGAGCGGGTTCATCTGTGTGCAGAGTATTTACTATTTTCGTAGCATGGTAGTTCCCAGATAAATGTACAATGGGATTTAGGATTTGGCTCATTTTAAAACTAGTGACCCCGGTGGTCTCTCTTTTACTAAGTTTATGTAGATGGAGTCGGAATTTTTTTTGGTTTTTTGTTTGTTTTGTTTTCTGGCAGAAGGATGAGCAAGAATTCCGTTTTACTTACCTTGAAAGAACGATGAGAGAAGAGACATTTGTCTGGTGACTGATTTGGGGCCCTGATAAGGAGAGAGACTGGGAACAGAAAGTGAGGCAGCTGTTTTCACAGAGAAATTGAGAGACCCTGGGCTCAGGCACGGGGAGGGAAGCCAGTCTTGTGCCTCATCACAGAGGGGACAGCCAGCACCCCCAAGCACTGGCTCAGGGTGGACCCCAACACACGTGGTGGTGGGATTTGGCAGAAAGAACTTCTTTGCAAGGACATGGGGCTATTCAAGAAGAGTTGGGAAGGCTGGAGATCTGACTCAGAAAAAAGCGGCAGCCAAAGGAGTCTAGACATGGCGAACACAAAGTCCTGCCCGAACTTTCTAGCTGGAGCTGGCTGCTGCCGAAGCAAGCAGCATAGGACCTCACCAGCATGGCCACCAGCCTCTGCTGGGAACAGCCAGTTAACTGTCCTGCTTCCTCCCAAGATGCACAGTCCTGGCAGGAGCATCAGATTGGTCAAGCCCAGGTCACAAGCCATGTTCGTGCTGCCAGGGGTGGGGAGATAGGTTTGCCCCACCTCGGTAGCTTCTGAGCAGAAGCGAGCCTCTGTCTCCACCTCCAAGATCTGTGCAATGGTGGGAGTTCCCTGTATGAGGCTGGTGTTCCCACGCTCTGTGGCCAAGACACAGCAAACGTCCACTACACAACCTTGAAGTGGTGTGGAGAGGATTAACCGAGAAAATGAGTATGAAGACCTTGGCACAAAGCCTGGAACACAGTATGGGCTCATTAATGTGTGCTATGATCATTATTATAATATTTATTATTATTGTTGTTGTTGTTTTTGGCTGTGGGATCTTAGTTTCCCGACTAGGGATTGAACCTGGGCACCAGCAGGGAAAGTGCCGAGCCCTAACCACTGGACCACTGGGGAATTCCCTATTTATTATTATTTTAATAATTATTAAACATGAGACCTAGACTTTACCAACTGATGAACCTCCCAGGAACTCTGACTCCTGGGAGAGTAATGCAAGTTTTGTGCAAAGGCAGTAGTGCTATTTAGTGGAATTCTAAAGTGACAGCTTTTGCATAGAAAACATTCCATTCAGAAGGAGGAATAATCAACAATATCTGATCAATAAAGATCTCATCAGTAACCAATATTGGTAACCATGTGCCCTGAGCTCCACAGAACAGCTTGCCTGGATGTCTTTGGATCCTCAGGTTGTTCAGGAAGATCCTCAGATTGTATTTGGGGCAGAGGCTGCTGGAGGCCTCTCCCAGCACCTTCTCTCCTCCTCCTGGTAACAGACCCCAGTTTTTAGAGGGCACTTTGCTGCCTGGACTAAAGGACTTCCTTGCAGCTAGGAGTGTCCATGCAATCGGATTTTAGCCAAACAGGTCTAGGCAGAAGTGTCGTAAGCATGTCAGGAAATCTGCATAAGGTTTCTTTCTGTGCAGCCAAATCCTCCCCAGCACAACCTTACCATCTTCATCTCTGTTTGATGGATGGGAAGCTGGGCCACGGAGGGATGAAGCAACACATTCGGATGCCATGAAATCCCAGGGCTGATGAAGTCAGGTTCTCTCACCTGGAGAACCACATTCTCTTCAATGTACCATTCTATCTTGCCTTTTGAAAAGTCAACATTATTGAGGTACAATTTGCATACCATCAAAATGTAGCAATTTAAAGTGTACAATTCGATAACTTTTGTCAAATGCATACACCCGTGTAAGCCCCACCATGTCAAGAGAGAGCATTTCCATTTGCCCAGAGAGCTCCCTGCTGCTTCTCTGCAATTGCCCTCCCTGCCCCAGCCTCAGGCCACCACTGACCTTCTTTCTGTCACTATGGATTAGTTTGCCCGCTCTAGGATTTCATATAAATGGACTCACGCGTTATCTATTCTTTTGTGTCTGGCTTCTTTGGCTCAGCAGAATGTTTTGGACGTTGATGCAAATTGTTGCCGGTATCAGTAGCTCATTTGTTTTTCTTGCTGACTAGTACACCACTCTTTATCTATTCACCTGTTGATTCATATTTGGGTTGCTCCCAGGTTAGGGCCGCTATGAATATTTTTGTGTAAGTCTGTGTGGACATATGTGTTCATTTTTCTTGAGTAAGTGCTCAGGAGTGGAGTTGCTGGGTCCACAGGGTAGGATTATGTTTAGGTTTATATGGAAGTGCCAAAGAGTTTTCAGAAGTGTTCCATGGTATTTTGCCTTTTTAAAAACTGGTTTTGAAACTCTGATTTTTAAACAAGGTAATTTTGAAATACCTGATTTATGTAGATGAGGTTCAACTTATGCCCCTCAGGGTGACCTGCTGTGAGACACATAGTCCCTTAGATCCCAAAGATCAGGTTTGAAATCTGTTATGGACTGAATGTTTGTGTTCCCCGTTAAATCCGTACATTGAAGCCCTAACCTTCAATGTGGTGGTATTAAGAGGTGGGGCCTTTGGGAGATAATTAGGTTTGGGTAAGGTCAAATCCCATCCCGGTGATGGGATTATTGCCCTTGTATGGAGAGGAGGAGACCAGAACCCTCTTCTTCTCTCTCTCTCTCTCTCTCTCTCTCCTTCTCCCCCATGTGGAGACATGGCTGAGAAGGCAGCTGTCTACAAGCCAGGAAGGGGGCTCTCACCGGAACCCAACCATGCCCTCACCTTGATCTGGGACTTCAAGCCTTCAGAACTGTGAGAAATAAATTTCTGTTGTTTCAGCCACTCAGTGCATGGGCTTTTGTTACAGCAGCCCAATCTGACTAAGACAAAAATCCTCGTTCAGCCTCTAAATGTGACCTTGAACAAGTTACTTTACCTCAATGAGAATTAGCTTCTTCAGCTATAACGTGGCTAACAGTAATAATATCCACCTCACCTAGTTGTTAGGATTTAGTGAGATACTATCTGTGGAAATGCCTGGCACATCATGGTTGCTTGTAATCTTGACATTAGCTTTATGATGAGGGTTTTTACTGGAGAATAAGGCATTTTTTGTACCCTACAGTTGGAGAGCAATCTATCATCACATTTTATAAGTTGTAGAAATAAGTCCTTTCAAATGGATTTGCTTCAATAGTTCATATTAGAATTGTTGACACTTCTTGGAGTCATCATAGTCTAGATGGCTGTGCGTAACTCAGCAGGTGGGAAGGCTGTTGACAACATTAATTGTTTCATAAATAGTGTCAGGATGGGATTTTTTTCCCCCTCTGGCTTAAACCAAGTTACTGAAGAACCGATACTGTGCCATATGTCTATACTTTTCTTGGCACATAAACCAGATATTTTACAGACAGGGATGGGTAATAAAAGGCAAGTATTCACTCAAGTCACATGTTTGATTCTCCATCAAAGAAAAACAGCCATAACCATCCCGATTCCACTGAAATTTTATCAGAATTAGTTGTAAATCTCAGACATTGGAGACAGCACCTTAAGTAGAAATGGCTATAGAACTAAGAAAACCCCCTGACCCCTTCTAGGTAGGTAATATGTCAAGTAAAACTTGGAATATGTGCCCCTTTTTTCATTGGCTTTCAGTATAGGAAATAAGTTAGGTGAAATAAATTTGACATTTGGAAAACCAAAGAATTGTCACCATTTATTGTAAGGGTAAATCCGGGACCGGTAAGAATTTTTAATAGTTGAATTGTTCCGGGTAGATGACCCCGAGGAGGGCTGACTGGCTTCCCAATGGACCTGTGAATTGCATCATGTATATATATGCAACCTAAGTATATTCCCCAATAACTGGAGAGTAAGAGAGATTGATTCTGCCTGAGCTTGTGCCCGGGCGGAGTGTGGGATCCAAGACCTGACCCTGTTCTTGCTTCCAAAGTCTTGTTGCTATGCCCCTCTCCAAGTGAGAATCAGAGCAAAGTCGAGTGTGACTCTAGGATTTCAAGTTTTGTCTTCTTTATACCCCCGGCCCCCCCAATGCCAACCTACTGTTTCGTGATGGCACTCTGCCCCAAGCCCCAGGAAGACCCTTGTGCCCAAGTTGGGCTTGCTGGGAGATGACATATCAGTCTCCCAAGTGGCAGATAACATGGCATGGATACTACACTTAAGGCTGATTTAAAGAACTTTCCAACCTAGGAGCAGGACAGGAGTAAAGACACAGAGGTAAAGAATGGACTTGAGGACATGGGGAGGGGAAAAGGTAAACTGGGGTGAAGTGAGAGAGTAGCATGGACATATATACGCTATCAAATGTAAAATAGATAGCTAGTGGGAAGCAGCTGCATTGCACGGGGAGATCAGCTCGGTGCTTTGCGACCACCTAGAGGGGTGGGATAGGGAGGGTGGGAGGGAGACGCAAGAGGGAGGGGATGTGGGGATATATGTATGCATATAGCTGATTCACTTTGTTATACAGCAGAAACTAACACACCATTGTAAAGCAATTATACTCCAATAAAGATGTTAAAAATAATAATAAAATAAAAGTAGTTTTTAAAAGAAAAAAAAAAATAAAGAACTTTCCAGAGTGATTTTGTCACTTGACACCACACTCATTTTGGATTTCTGCCTTCGCTCCTCTGCCTGGAAGGGCTGCTGGCTCTCCCACTAATTCTGAGGCACAATCCAAATCCAGCCTCTGTCTACAGCCCCCCCACACCCCATGACCACAGGACACCCCCATCTCCTCCAGGGGCAGGCTAGGGACCTGTCCGTACTGGGGTGGCATATGTTCTTGGAAGGTGAGCTTTGGAGCTGGAAGGGCCCTCGCACATGATCACCGTGCTGCTTCCCTCAGCCATGAGGCTCCGTCTCATAAAGGCAAACACAGACCCACAGCAGAAGAAACAGACAGGAGGGGAGCTGCCCCCGGAAGCTGGGGCGCGGTGTGGTTCACACAAACCCACCATTTTACCAAAGAGAAAATGTGCCTGCGGCTTCACATTTCCGACATTTTTAAGCAGAATATGGTGCAATTGCAAACATTTAATTTTTTTCTGGAAGAAATTACTAGAAACTGTTGACAGTGATTCCTTTTGTGGGAGGGGCTGGGGGAGCGGTAGCTTTTGCTCTCTTTTTAATACCTTTTCATTTAAGAGGCAGTAGAACATAACGTTACACTAAAGGGCGCTAGAGATGGGCTGTTGTCTTCAAAACCCGGGGCTGCCCCTCGGTACCCGGGGAACCTTGGCTACAAAGCTCACGTTCCCTGAGTGTCCATTTCCTCATCCACAAGCAGGGATAATGGCCGTGTCTGCCTGGCACAATTTTTGTATACTGAGAACCACACGAGTGCTCTATAAGTATTAGCTACTTCTCTCTTCTTCCTGAACTTTCTGAGTATACCTACCCCCTTTATTTTAAAGAGCTCAATATGTATTATCTATTCAATAAGACTATTGAATTTTCTTCTTTATAATGTCCTCTATTTATAAAATCCTAGTAAGTATTTCACAAAATAAAACATAATTGCCTCAACGTTTGTGCAAGAGATGCCCACACAAGAGGAGGGACTAGAGAATCGGGGAGGGCAAACATCTCTCCGGGGTCACAGAGACAGAAACCAAATAGGAGGTGCTGGGCGCCCAGGCTCCCTGGGCCGTGCTGTCTTGCTGCCCCATTTCGGCTGGGCCTCTGCTAGTCTCATCAGCTCCTCTGGAGATGTGCTAGCTGCGTGAAGTATCTCTGAGGTCATTAGTCTGGAAAGGATTCTTTCTAGAAGGAATCAGGCCCTCTGCCCCCCACCTCTGACAAGGCTGCTGAAACTTTTTTTTTCTTTAACTTACATTTTAATTAAGAAAGTCACTCTTTGGTGAAAATTGCAAGATTCTTGTACTTAAGAATCAATAAAATGTGCACAGTCTAAAAGGAGATTAATAACGGCCAAACTCTCTATTTTGGGTGCAATTATTTATTCATCAAAGAAAACCAGCTGCTTAAAACCATAATCCATCCTGAACGCCTAGGACACTTCCACTTCAATTCTGTTGTTAAAATTCCCTTCTATTGCTCCATCTGGTGTTAAATATAAAAAGCAGGAAGGCTCATTCTCTACCTGCATACATTTTAAATAAGAATTTCAACATTATCTTGTCCATTTAAAATAATTGTATGAAAATGTGAAGAAATATGATCTTGTAAAAGCTGCAGTCTGACGCACCCAGGGAGCGAGCAAGAAAGAGCAAAGCCGCTATTATTTAAAATTCATGGAGACCATGGCAAGATGGATCGCAAGAAATTCCTTCCCGAGACTGGGCAGGCAGGAGGCTGAGGCCTGGCAGGGGGCTCGGCCAAGACCCCAGACCCTGAAAGGGCCCAAGGGCATTCACTGCCTCGGCCTGGACAGAGACGGGCCCTGGGCAAGCAGCAGGACCTGGGTTCTTGCACGGCAAGGATCCCCAGCAGGCCGGCCTTGGGGAAGAAATGGAGAACCAGCATCTCTGGGCTCTGGGCAGGGTTGAGCCTCGTTTTGTAGGCCGGGGCAGGTGGCGGCTGGCTTGTGGGGCAGGAAGCTCAGGCCAGGGCTGAGGACCCGAAGGGAGGGGACGTAACAACCCCCTGCTACCATCTACCATCTCGCGGTTATAATCACTGCTCCCAAATGGAAAAAGTAGCCGAGATCCCAGTATTTCCCTTCACCTGTGTCTGGACCTCCCAGCTGGCCTCTGCAGTGAGGGGTCCTGAACTGAGCCGGGGACTTTGGGCTCAATTCCGCTCTTTTCTTTCTGTGTGATTGCATTAGTTTCTTATGGCTGCTCTTACAAAGCACCACAAATTTAGTGGCCTAAAACAGCACAACTTTATTATCTTACAGCTCTGCGGTTCAGAAGTCCAAAATGAGTCTCATCAGGATAAAATCGAGGTGTCTTCGGGGCTGGATTTCTTCTGGACGCTCCGGGGGGAATGTGTTTGCTGGCCTTTTCCGGCTCCTAGAAGCTGCTCATAGCCCTCGTCTCACAGTTCCTTCCTCCCTCTTCAAAGCCAGCAAGGAAGGGGTGAGCCCTTCTCTGCCACTCTGCCTCTCCTGTCTCCCTCTTTCTCCTAGAGGGGCACTTGTCATCACAAGGATCACGCAGGACCCTCTCTCCAGCTCAAAATCCTTAACTTCATCACATCTGCAAAGTCCCTCTTGCCGTGAAGGTAAATATTCCCAGGTTTGGGGGATCAGGATATGCACATCTTTGGGAGCCATCATTCTGCCCACACGGTTACCTTGGACACATCTCTTGGCCTTTCTGGGCCTCAGATTCTTTATTCTGAGGTGGAACTGTAAATAGTACCTTATGCTGTTTGCGTGAGGGTCCAAGGAGCTACGGCAATAAGTGTGCTTTGTAATCTGTTAAATTCCTTACAGAGAGAAGATATTTTTGGTGCATTTAAAGAAACTCAGCTAAAAAGTCCTCTGTCAGAGGGGACACGCACAGATGGATTCTGCTGAATTGCATTTAACATTTTTTCCCCCTCCCTAAATCAGTGCGTGTTCGCAGGCAGCTCAGTTCCTGCCGGGTCCAAAACCTCAGACTGGGAGTAAACTTGGAATTCTAGGGGGTCCTATATGTGCACCTGCAGCCAGCACATTTCCACTCACACTGTTTGCTTGTTGGTCCCCAGATGGAGTCCAGGACAGAGCTGGCCCCATGCATGTAGAAAGAAGGAATCCGTGAGACCAAGGCTCTGTGGTCGTGATTGGTGAAGCAAGTCCGGGACCCTGCCGATGGGAAGAAGAGGCCTGGGGTGTGCGGGCCAGCTCCGCTGTTTGTGGTTGACCTTGGGCGGGTCACTCATGGGCTGCACCTCCACTTCCCCGTTGGCCACATTATGATGGGAGGTAGTGGTCCCCACCCCTGGCCACTCATTAGCATCATCAAGACTGTGTTTGGCAGATGAAGCCCCCGAGGACTGAATTTCAACACTGATTTGGGTGCAGCCTGTGGCTTGATAATCCCCAAAGTCCTGTCATCACCAGTCCCAGGAATCTATATCTAGAACTTGACTCTAATGCACTCACTGATCGAGGGTTTCTCGAAGTGTACCTGTAGATCACCTTAGAGTCACTTTTGGAGGTGAGTAGGAATTTGTTAAAATACAGATTCCCGGGCACCCCCACATCTGAGCTGGAGCCTAGGCATCTGCATTTGAACCACAAGCTCCCCAGTGATCCCGCTGCCAAAATTGAGAACCACGGCTCTGACTACAGGTCCACCTGCGGGAAAATGGGGCTCAGTGCCCTTCTGTCTGAACCCCCTGCCTTCTCCCTAGCCCACCCAGAGCCTCTTTCTCAGCACTCTGAATTCAGCGCTGACTTTCACAACCCTTCCCAGCCTCAGTCTCCCTAAGGCCACGCATCCCTAAGGCCATGCATCCTCCCTAAGGCCACGCATCCTCCCTAAGGCCACGCATCCAGGAAAGAAATCCCCCTTTGGGAAAAGAGCTCTTGGGATAAGGAATTTCCCTATGGGAATGGACAGGAGAAGGGGCCAAGGGGCTGAGACCCCCTCAGCCACTCCCACCCCCATATTTCCTCCCTGCAGGTGAGCCCACACCTGTCTCCAACTCGCCCTTGGCCGCCAGAGAGCGGCTCACCCCCTCCCCACTTTTCCCTTTAAACTCTGTCATTTGTACAGCCTATTAACCTTTAACTTTATGACTACCCAAAGATGAAATACTGGCAGCATTTAAGGCTGAGAATAGTCCAGCCCTACCTTCTTAGTTTGCAACAGGGGTGAAGCACTTTCTCTTAAATCAGTCATTTTTAATATCAGTCACAGAGACGTTACCCACAGAGAGTATTTTTGGCTCCACATAGCCAGCTGATTCATAATAAATGTGGCAGCGCTGGTTCCTTACTCCACACTGCCCCTAGCGGCAGAAGGAGCTCTTCCCATTAGCTCCTGGGATAAAATACTCTGTGTATTAATAACACCACCACCAACGGAATACCTACCGTGGGCTGTATCATATGCATGAGGTTAAATCTTCATAAAGGCCCTGCTGAAACATGCATATTTACTTTCATTTTCAGATGAGGAAACTGAGGCTCAGAGAGGTTAAGTAATTTGACTAAGGTTACCCTGCTACTGAGTGACTGTGCTGGGATTGGATCCTAGGTCTGTTTGATTCCAGATTCGGTGAGAATAAGACCAGATCATCTAAGTTTGTCTTTGCCAGCCTAGTCATACTAGAACTTTGAGTGACAGCTGCTGCCTCAGATTGCTTTGAGGGTGTACCAAGAGTGCACCAGCTTTAGCTAGAAGAGGCCTCCTCAGAGGGGCAGTGGGGAGCCTTAGACCCAAGTGAGTTTGAGATCCAGCTCTGACACTCGCCTGAGGATGACCAACCATCCCGATGTGCCTGGGACTGCCCTGGTTTCAGCACTGAAAGTCTCAAGGTGACAGGGACACTTGGTCACCCTACTTACCAGTGACTTGCTGCCTCCGAGCCTTGGGCTCCTGGCTATGAAGTGGGGACAGAGCTTCCTGCCTCATGGACGGGGGGTGGGGCATGGTCCTCGCACAGAGTGGTGTCTGGCAGCCTGGCCTTGACCCGAATAGGGTGTCATTAGGACCCCAAGGGAGATTGGTTCCCAGGGAAAGCGGGTAACCAAAGGTAGATCTGAGGCTGGATGGGGTACCTGGGAACCAGCAGGGATTTGGTCTGAACTTGAACCTGTCCCCTCACCCTGCTTTATGGTTCTCTCTAGCACTGACCACCTTCCGGACATATTGTGGATTCACATAGTGTGTCTATTTTATTGCCCTGACTAGCAGGTAAGCTCCAGGAGGTAGGGATTTTTGTGTTTGCTCCACTGCTGTACCCCTGGCGCCTAGAACAGTGCCTGGCGCTTAAGTAGGCTCTCAGTGCCATTTTGTTGAATGAATACGTGAATGAATGAACAAATGAAGCAGGGACCTGGGGGCTCTCCACTGCTATAGAAGAGCAGTACCAGATGTGGCTGACAAACTCAAGGTGAGCTGTAGAGGGACCGCCAAGGGTCACCTAATCCAGGAAAATCACTGTGATCGGTCTGCTGCTTTGCTGCTTCTGGAACCCACTCTCCATCAAGGCCACCTGGTGGCCTGGGTTCTTTGTGGCATTTCTCTCCCACAGAACACAAATCCGTGAAGCCGAATCTGGGCTGTGACCTCCTCTTGGATCTAAGCAAACTGCCTTCCATCTCTGGCATTTGGTGTGTGACCAATTGGGCCTTTTCTATCTGAAGCTATGACTCAGGGTCCCTGGCATGAACCTCAGTATGTCTGCACCTGTGTGATAGGGGCTGTGACAGACACTGTCACATCTGGCCCCCGCATACTGTGCTGACCACCACGCCGCTGCCTGACCTCAGCAGTGAGCTGCAGCAAAGGCCCAGCTCAACAGAACTCAAAGCAAATTAGGGAGGGAGACGCGGGTACCAGCCTAATTCATGCTCCGAACTTGTTAACATTTATGTAAAAGTTTCCCTCTTGCTTTGGTCCCATTTTATGGTTAGTATAAGGCCAGTCTGAAAGATAATGTATTGTGACTGTTATATTATTTATTTTCAAGCCAACTTATTGATTATTGAGTGCTGAAAGTGACAAATGGCGTCTGAGCAAGGCACGGTCAGCAGGTTCTATTAAAGAAATGATAGTATTGCTCATGGATTGTTAAAAGGTTCAGTTTAGGTTCTTTATAGGTTTATATCCGTCACTGTTTAATGACCAAATGATGAAAAATATGAGCTACGGGGACAATTTTTTTCTGTTGGAGTTTTCTGTTTAAGCAGTTAGCAAAATAAGACACTCCCTTTCTGTGGGGGAGTGGAGTGGCAGCAAAGGGGGTACAGTGAGGTTTTATTTCTCCAGATTTAATACACTGTAATAATTAATGTTGCGGATATTCAACCAAGCCAGAGTATGCTGAAGAGAAGAGTGCGGCCAGGCTGGGAGAGAAGCCACGAGAACTCCCCCACCCAGGGTTCCAGCTAGTGAGGATTCCTCTGGTTTCAGCTTCGGGTTTTGACATCTATTTGTCGTGGTGTTGGTGGTGGGGTTCCGGGGCTTGTGCTAGGTTGAGCCGTCAAACGACGGGCCTCCTGGAGACCAGTCTCCACTGATGGCTAGAAAGGGCCTGGCGGGATGAGGAGCCCCCAGGGCAGAGAAGGGACAGTAGATTCTTCACGTAAAGTAGATCGTCCGCAAAGGCAGAGGCCCCCAAAGCACCCCGAGGGAGGCGGGCCGTGACTGGACGCTCTCCAAGGGGCTCCAGGAAGCTATTGTAGACGACTGGGCATCCTCGTGCCCGGAGGCTCAGCCTTGGCACTTTAGATGCTGAGCCAAGGAGCGCAAGAAAAACCCCGACTGTGTGCTGGTGACTCGGGGGCTCCCATCAGCCCACTGTTGTCTCAGACAGTCCAGGCTCCGCAGGGGAAAGAGCGGAGAGGCCAGCGCTGCCCTGGTTCTAACAGAAACACTCTCGGGAGGCATGGGGGCAGCAGAGGAGGGCCTGCAGCGCACGCCTCAGATGTCAAGTCTTTGCAGGGGCCTCTGTGCGCCAGTCCCTCCCTCCCTCTGCACTAGATAGTGCTCTGAAGAGGGCCCACCGCAGGGCTCTGTCTCCTCTAGGGACCCTGAGACTGGCTCCAAAGGACCAATGCTAATGAAGAATGGACTGTCCAGGTGGGGAGTATGCAGGGAAGCGGGGTAACAAGATTTGAAGATGTTCACTAAGCATGGCAGAAGCTGAGAGCTGCTCACCAAAACCTGATTCCTCTTTTCCTGGGCACTAGCCGAACTACATTTCCCAGACTCCTTTGCAGACATCTGGGGCCATGTCACCCCTTGATATCTGTGAATCCCAGGCCCTGCCCATGAAGACCCCCCCACACATACACACACACATACACACTTGATCTTCAGTGTTCTCTATCCGTTGGCCAATGTTCACGCCCAGGGTGACTTCAGAAGCCAAATAATGAAGTTGAGAGGGTCTCTGCCCTCTGCCCCAATGACGGCAGGGAAACAAAGCCATAACTATTGGCCACCAACCTGTACTGCCTCAAACTATTTCTATTTACATAAATGAGAAATAAACTTCTTTGTTGGGGCCATTACTCATTTTGGGGTCTGTCAGCCTGTCTCAGGGGAGTATGCAGTCCAATTCCGTGGAGAATGCCTGTAGGAGTTGCACTTCTTTCAGAAAGTCAAACCTCCTCTAGAGAAAAGATAATTGCAGATGGGGGTGGCCTAGGGCACAGAGGGATCCAGGATAAAGGTCTCCACCACCCACCCCACCCTCTCCCCATGCGGTCCTTGCCCTGGGATCTGCTTTTCTGTCTAGGTTGGCAAGAGCCAATCCCCATCCCACCCCAGTTCCAACCGAAAATTAAAGACTTGTGATTGGCCTAGCCTGGATCATGTGGCCATTCCTGATCCAATCATAGTGGCCAAGTAGATAAGGTCATCTGACTGGTCAGCCACATACCCGTGGCAGTAGAGAGAGGGGAGGGGACCCCAGGAGGACACAGTCTGAGCAGCCAAAAACAATGGCCACCACACAGCAGAATTTTCTCGTGTTCATTGATTTATTCTCATCCTCAGACATTTGTTGAAGTAGAGAGGATGGTTCGCAAACAGGAACCATTTGACTTTCTCTCCTACAGTGGCATACAATGCCCCATGAGAAGGAGGCCTGTGCTGAGGTCCTTAGCTGTGCAACCTTGGACAAAGCCCTCAATCTCTCTGTTTCCCCATCAATTTGTTCAGTGGGGCTAATCACATCACTTGAGGAAGTTATAAGGATCAAATTAGAGAGCTATATGGAAGAGCGTGACATGAGGAAAGAGATGTGCAAGGGAGAAAGGGTATCATTTCCATGCTTCCCCCACCCCCCAAGGCCCTCCTCCAGGGGCTGCATTGCCAGCTACCCCCTCCCTGAGAGGAGCTACCATCCCCCTCCCCCAGGACTCCATGACTTTTGACAGCGGGTCAGATTTCCTACTCCTCCAGAGTGGCAATGCCCTTAGCATTGGGACTCCAGCCTTACACTCTGAATATGCCACTTTCTCCCTAATTGGAAATAAATGATTTTTCATAGGGACAAAATGACTTGTTGGAAATGGTTTGGGCTTTGGAGGAGGTCTGGAATTAGAATCCTAGGTCTGCCCCTTCTCAGCTCTGTGCCCTTTAGTCAATTGTTCACGTTCTCTGAGCCCCCACTTCCTGAACAGTAAAATGGGCACAATAATTCCTACCTCCCAGGGCAGTTGTGAGAATTAAGTGAAATGTGAAAGCTCCTGTTACTTTGCCTGCAGAAGTGGGTGCTCACCAAACAGGTTTCTTTCTGTCAAAAGTGTAAATAATGTAAATAGAACAGGCCGGCTCACTTGTTTGTATTTTGATTACACTTACTCCAAAATCGTTTTCCCGAACTATTTCCCAAAATGAAGAGTCAACATCAGCAATTCCTACTTTGGTGTGAAACTTGGCCACTTTCTCTACTGTCACCTAAAAATGCCAACATTCCAGGGAGGGCCTCAGCCCTTTTCCCAACTGTATTAGTTTCCCACAGCTGCCATAATGAATTCCCACATACTGGGGTGGTTAAAACAATTTATTCTCTCCCAGTTCACGAGGTCAGAAGTCTGGAGTCAAGGCGTCAGCAGGGTCTGTTCCTTCTGGAGGCTCCAGGGGAGAATCTGTTCCTTGCCTCTTTCCCAGCTCCTGGTGGTTGCCAGCAATCCTTGGCATTCCTTGGCTTACAGCTGCATCTCTCCAATCTGACTCCATGGTCACATGGCCTTCTTTCCTATGTGTGTCTACATGTCCTCTCCTCTTCTTAACAACATGAGTCATTGGATTTAGGGCCCACCCTAATCCAGTATGACCTCATCTTAACCAAGCACATCTATCTGCAAAGACCCTATTTCCAAATAAGGTTCCATTCTGAGGTTCCAGTGGATGTGAATTTGGAGAGACTATTCAACCACTATCCTTGGTGGGAGAGGAAGGGATTAAAAGTAGGTCCCAAAGGACAGAGGTGAAAGTTCTGAGTGGGGCAGGCAAACTTTGCTGACTGCACCGTTTTTCTCGCATCCATTTTAAAGATGACTGTCCCAAGAGACCTCCTGCTGTTCTCTGGAGGAGAATAGGTTCCGCCTTAAGAATATGCTGTCTCCCCTTTAGGTATCGCCCGTTCAAAAGCCAGGAGAATGAATAGGAAACTTCCATTCTTTCTCGCTTGTTGCCGTGCCCCCTTCCCTCACCTCCCGCGATCTCTCACCTGACATCTTGAACACTATAGGTAGAAAAAAAGAACCCTCTTAGGGATGTTTCTATTGCTAGGAGTAAAGCTCATCCAGACTAGTTTAAGTAAAGAGAGTTTTATTAGGGCACAGAGAAATTCATGGAACCTGGAGACAAATAATATGACCATCCTCATGACAGCCAGGAGCAAGGAGGCTCTCTGCATTTTCAGGGCCCCCGGCCCCTCATTTCTGCTTCCGGCCAATAGAGAGGCACCCTCTGGGTCAGGTATTCACCCGATGTCCCAGCAGCCTGGCCACCTGCTAATTGTGTAAAGGTAGTGCAAATGCACATACTGTTTCCATCCTGTGAGGGCACAGGTGGGCAATTCTCTTGCAGAGGGGTTAGGCAGACAGATACCCTAGAAAGCCTCTAAAA